>NC_092809.1:67965140-68565140 GCF_040954645.1 Diabrotica undecimpunctata | reverse complement strand
TCATTAAGAACAGACTAGACAAGAAAGGTCAGTTGTAAGAAAATGCTACTTGTGCACTTAAAGGTAAGGATAACAAACATTCCACATTTTGCACAGAATGTCATTGAACCATCTCCAAAACACATTCACTTCAGAGGGTTGTACTATGTCCAAAGAATAGATAAGCACTTCATCTATGACCACACGGCAGGAGTTATGTGGGTGTAAATACACGATAGTAGTTCAGGGTTAAGATTTAATTTCACGCGTAGTACCTCTACTATTCGCTTATACCTATTTAATTTTTATAAGACTCAACAGAGCAACTGATGTAGAAGCTCTGAACGTGAAATCTAATATTTTTCCGCCATAGGAAGTAATAATAAGGTAACTTCATACGGACGTTTCAGGCGCTATCCGAGAATAAAAACAAAAACTTGGAAAACCAAATATTTCTAACTACATAAAACAGCTGCTAGTTAGTATACTTGTTTATAGTTTACATGCTGTATAATGGACTCTCCTTGTCGCGTAAATAAACTCTTCCTACTATTTCGTGGCCCTACTTTTATAACGCTCGCCTCAGTATTTTGATTTAGAGAAAAACTAATACAACCCAGTATAGAAGCTTCACTTCAAAATTTCAAACCAAACGAATTGAACCATCAATAACGAAACATCAAATGATAGTTCTACTACAACTTATCCTAGACTAACTTATGTAATAGTCATTATTATGAACATATACGCGCCCACTACTAAACATAGGCCTCAGTTTAGCTATGTGGTTTTTTCGATAGCGCCTGTTGTTGTTGTTGTTCGACGTATTTATACATTCTACTTTCACTACTAATGGTTTGACTTGTAATTTGTTTGAGTTTGTATTAATATAATACAACTTTCCATTAGCACGCATACGCTCTTAGAGTTTAAACTGCACAAGGAAAATAAAATTCCTGTAATTTGCTGTATACTATAATCACAAAATTTTATTTAAAAACCCGTTTATGAAAGGTATATAATTAAAAAGATCCTTTCGGACTACATTACAACAGAACGTTTTTGAACTAAAAAATCCATCAACAGTGTATTTACCTGGAATGAGTATTACCACTTTAGTGAATGAAAACGTAAAGATTAAGTTTTGACTAAGGTTAAAAAAGAATATGGTTGGATGTTTACATTTGGTTAATACATATATAATAAACAATATGGTTAATTTGGTGGGACGGTGGTGGTGAGGTTTTTAACATATAACCTGAATGGCAACGTAAGACTCCCAATTCAAGGGGTTGCTGACACTGAGCCGATGTTTCTCTGTGGGCTCTAGATAGAAATTGATTAAAAGGACATTTTTAGGATGGATGTATGAAGAAAGCTGGATTCAGAAGAGGGCGCAACACAGTGGATCAAATTTTCCTACTGCGCGAAATACAAGCAGAAAGCTACGAATATGGGAAACCTACAATGGCCATATTCATCGACTTTAAACAAGCGTTCAATAGGATAAAACGCAAAGAAATATACAAAGCACTACGTGAAATGGGAATTAGTGAAAAACTGATAAGAATGGTAAAAGTGACACTCCGAAAAACAGAGAATAGGGTTTAAATAAATGGCGAAGAAACAGATAAGTTTGAGGTCAGTGAGGGGGTGCGACAAGGAGACCCACTGTCATCGCTGTTGTTCAGTATTGTCCTCGAAGTTACCATCAGAGAAGCTGGAATCAACAGGTCAGGACTTATATATCAAAGAAAACACCAATGCTTAGCATTCGCTGACGACATTGTACTGATAGCCAGAAGTAAGCAAGAATTAAAAGAAATAATAAAAAGATTAGAAATGAAAGCGAGAAAGAAAGGGATGTACATAAATGAAGAAAAGACCAAATATATGGAATGGACAGAAAGAGATTACCTACAAGAACAATATCTGACAGTAATAACAGACGAAAAAACATATAAATTCGAAGAAGTAGAAATATTCCAGTATTTAGGAGCGACATTCACGAGAAGACCAAATATGAAGGAAGAAATCCAAGCGAGAATTATGGCCGGTAACCGTTGTATTTTTGCACTAAACAATTTATTAAGAAGCTAAAACATATCTAGAAGGGTTAAGATAAGAATATATAAGACAGTAATAAGACCTATTGTATTATATGCCAGTGAAACATGGACAATGAACAAATCCGAGCAAGTCTTGCTGCAAGTCTGGGAAAGAAAAGTCCTCAGGAAAATATTTGGAGGTAAATTATGGAATGGTATATGGATAAAAAGACCAAATATGGAATTATAGGAGATGTATGGAGAACCGAATATCGTAGGGATCATAAAGTCACAAAGACTGAGATGGTTGGGATACATTCAAAGGATGAAAAAAACGAGACTGCCAAAAAGAATGCTAATGGGAGGAATAGGAGGGAAGAGGAAGAAAGGCAGACCGAAAACCAGGTAGAAGAAGGATGTTGAAAAAGACATAGAAAAACTTAAAATACCAAACTGGAAAAATAAAGCAACAAACAGAAAAGAATGGAAAAGAATAGTAACCCAAGCCATGGGCCTTCTAGGTCTGGAGAGCTAAATTATATATATATATATATATATATATATATATATATATATATATATATATATATATATATATATATACATATATATATATATATATATATATATATATATATATATATATATATATTGTTATGATTCAGTTTATCGATCAGAAACAGAATAAAGAATTTTTTTTATTATTTTAATATACCGCGGGCATATAAGTTAAAATACAACCCTGTACTTATTTGTAATGGTTAGAATAAGAGAAGACATTGTTTCCGTGACGGAACAGTTTTTCCTTGAAAGACTGACTGAATAGTGAAAGGACAATGGAACCCGTATAATTATATATTTAAGGAATAAACTTTGTAATTGTATTTTGCGGTGGACATTTTTCGAAAGTAAATAAGAATTAGATTTAGATATGAGATGACAAAAATTTGGAAGCTTATTTCTGTTGAAAAAGGCAAAATTGTTAATGGTTTCTGAAAAGTAATTTTAGTGAAAGTAGTTTATTTGTTTTAAATATTATGTTGAAAATTTTCTAAATCGGAAATAAGTGGGAAAGATGAATGCTTATGATTGGTTTAAAAAGGAATGATGGGGAATTAGAGAGTTGAGAAGGTTTGTCTGAGGAGATTGAAAAGAGGATGATGTTACCGGCAGACCAGAAGAGAAGACGTGTTTTCCGTGTAGTCAATCTGAGTACCAGTGTTTTCGTGTGTTAGTGAAAAAGGTGGAAGCTGAGAGCAGATCAAAATCGAGAAGATTAATACCTCTTTTGAGTCTGCATAGTCCACGAGATATAATTGAGAAAGAAAGGAGAATTTGTGAATAAAGAGTACCGGTCAAAAGAGGCTTGGGCTTGTGTTTTTTCGGAGGAGTAGTTTGCAGGTATGCGGTTTGGATCGATGCTGAGAAAGGGAAAGATTTGATGGTAGCCGGACATAATCAATCAAGGAAGGAACTGTGGTTTGATCGAGAGGAGACATCATTGGTGTAAAAAAAATAAAGGTCAGTCAAATAATTTGAATGAAAGAAAACTTCTAAGATATTCTAAAGATAAAATATAAATATAAACATACGAACTAAGATTCCAAGTTTCAAAGAGTTATTTTTTTGTGAATAAATTATATTTTATATGGTCAATTTTTTTAGTAGATATTATCATAAAACAGATCAATAGATAGTTTGTTAATTAAAATTAAATTTAGAGTATAGGAGTTTGTTGGGAAAGATAATTGCCCACAAAAAGTTATTTATTATTATTCACCATATTGCTTATTGAAAATAAATAATAATTTGTGTGCATATTTATGTTGTTTTAATGTTAGTTCCGTTTCCTGTTCTATCCCGATTATGAGCAACTAGGAGATACTGAACCCATTAGAAGAGATATATAAACTGATTAAAGTAAAATTAAAAAGGCACCCTGAGAATTTTTAATAGTAATTGAATTGTATGACTCTGCATAAATTAGTGAATTAATTCATTAAATAATTGGATTAATTAAATTAGTGTTAATCAATAATGTAACCGTTTCAAAAGATAAAAGAAAATCATTATAAATTTCAATAATTTTTTTTTAAATAAAACTAATAGCCCCATCTATCTGTCAAGTACCTACCTGTAGCCGACTCAAGGATTCTTCTGTAATTCCCAAATATATCCGGTAGATGAGCATATTTTTCAACTTGTCACTCACGCCCAATTTCCAGATTCAGGCGCCATGACAGCGCTTCGCTCTTTTCTGTTAAGACCGTCCAACCGTTAAGACGTGTTTTATAAAGTGGGTCTCAATTCAGAGGTGAGCAAATAAATCCTTTTCTTGTCCATATTTCAGATAGATATTTATTTTTTTAGACCCTTATTGGAGAGGCTATAATGCTGATATTATATTTCTAATACTCGTCGCAAGATAGTATTGCTATGGAGTTATTCCAGATCATGGCCCAGTAGCAAGTAGCAGTATCTTTTTATGGAATCCCTAACCCCTCTTATCTAGGATGGTGGTGATTTGATATAGTATGTAGCTGAATCAATTTGGTGACTGATTAAATAAGAAGAGAAACAGAGCAGATTAAGGTTGTACCAATTTTTATTATACCTACTTTCAAGACAACAGAAATGATTATGAACTCAAAAAAAATGAAAATATAGTGAAGTGTTCTAATTTAATTTAAAGGTTTATTTTCTTCATTGTTCCTAGTTGATAAATAACTATATTATTTTCAATGTAAACAAATTTCGAAATTTGGGGTTAATATATATATATACATTCATTTTCTTTATAACCAATTCTTAATTTAATACGATACAAAGATTTTTTGTTTATGATAATGTTAACATAAAATAATATTTTGGAATCCCTTTGGGATGACGTAACATTTAATGTTTTCTTTTTGTTCATTACTAAGAAATAATAAAGAATAGTTTTCTTGTAAACTTTCAATAAATCTTAATTTTTTTTTGCTCTTCCCCTTCGAGGATAAACCAGGGGTGGCGTCCAATAATAAATAATAATTTCATATTATCTAATTGTGCTTGAATTTAAAATACGATATAGTTTCTATAACCCCGCCCTATTCTCTTCGACAACGAGCGATTCTGGCCTTGTAATATTATTGTAATACGGCAGCGTTACAAAATGGCGCCTCGACGTGTGGCATGTATTAGATTTGCTCCATTTGTACCTTCGTTACAAAATGTCGCCCAGCGTGTGGGGCTTTTGAATATTCCTGTATCTTCAGTTGTTTTCAATATTATTAGTTGTTTTGTACCCCCCTGTATCTGTGGTTAATTAAGTCTGTATGTTTTGAACCATTTTTTTTGGTTAAATTGTGTATTTGTTTTATCCAATTTTTCATTAAATCAACACTGCTACTATTTTAGAATTTTTTGCAAAGTATTTATATGTATTCTTTTTTAGTCTTCGTAAAATTACGTAGAAATATTTCCGTCTATTTTCTGAGATCAAAATAAAACGTATTTGGAATGATGTGATGTAAACATTCACTGCTTAATTTCTTTTTGTCGGTATTCTTAATGCGAACGATATTAATTTGTGTATTTACAGACTCGTCTAAAAAATAAACATTCCATGTTAGAAATTTTGTTTACGTTCATGAAATAATTGATTTGGTATCTAAACGCTGGCCTTTTCTTAGAAGCGTTTGTAAGTAATATAATATTTCGTCGTTCTTTTTTAGTGTTTAGATTGAGTGAAACCTTGAAATTATTCCGGCTAATATGTCTCGACAATTTGTATAGTCCTCAATTCTTTTTCTTTGCAGTTCAGTCTTTTGTTTATAGAAGCATAATAATTATATTCCTCAATGTGTTTATTTTAAATAAACGAAATGGCACTTAGCGTTCGTTATTTGAAAAATCAATTAAGTGAATTTTATTTCTTAACCTTGATTCATGGTTTTTATTTGCGGCAAACTGTTGGGAATTATACCTATATACAGGCTGTCCCGACCTACGTAATTTTAAAATGTGTTATCTGGATTTTTGCAGAATACTTTTTTGGGTGTTTTTGATATAATATCTGTTATCTGTTAAATTTTCTTTTTAATTTGTTTTCGTTTATTTTAAAAATTTATTTTTTCATAGTTTAACTTTTTCGTACTTTGAAAAGAAAACTTTATTTCCTGAAAAGGAAAATGCTTTCTATATTTTACAGTCCATGGTTCTTTTGTTTTGCATGTATAAGGAAGTAATGATATGACTTCGTTTCTCTCTGCCTAAGGCGTCTTTGTTGAGAATATAGAGCGGAAATATTGTTATTTTCCTTCTGTTATGTTAATTTTATGTCTTTGTGTGGTCAGATGTAGTAGAAGTATGTTTTTGGTACTGGAATTTATTGTTATTTGTGGTTTTACCTTTTTTTTCTCGAGATGTCCTGTAGGACGTACAGGCACGTGACCTGTATTATTGTATCTTGAGTTATTTGTGTGATGTCAGACTGTTGTATAAGCAGCAGCTTTCTTTTTTTGTCGTTGACATTTTTGCGGTCTTCTAATAGTTTATTAGACCACATATATCTTTTTGCTTTGAGACTTTTGGCTAAGGCTCAAAAGCTTTCATTTATTATCTTGTGTTCACGATATGGTACAAGTGAGGTTGAAGTAGTTTGCTGTTGTCTATTGTGACTCTTTGTATATACAGAGGTGAAACAACCCACTGCCGCCTATTGTGAATTTATCTTTTATCTTTATGTCGACGTTAAGACCACGTTTGTTTAACAATTGAAATAGTTCTGGTACTACCGTAAATGACCCACTGAGAATTAAAAGTTTATATTATTTTGACTCTGTTTAAGTTCTGCTAAAGAATGGTAAACATTTCTTTGTGATTTGTATGACGACCATATTGGATTCAATTAGGTGTCAAAAATGTTTTACTGTTCAACCTTTTTTATTGTTATGGTGTGTTACATCCAACATCATGATTTTTTTTATTATTGACGATGGACTGTAATATTTTTCTATTTCTTTGGAAGACTATAATGATTCTTCCGTTCCTTTTAAGTCTTATCGTAAGTTTTTGTTTCGTGGAAGACTCTTATGATTTGTTTTTGTTTCTTTTGGAAACAACAGTTTTAGACTAAACTGTTTGTGTATCGATTATGGTTTGTATGCCATAAACCCATTTTCTTTCTTCTTCTCCAAGATTGTGTATTAACGGTTTGGATTTATTTTCTTCTTTTGTCCTTCTGGAAGTCTTCTTGCTTGGAAATTTTCCGCTGTGATCAATCCCAGAGGATATTCTTATGGAACTATTGGCCATCCTGCCTTTCTTCTAAAATGTTTAGTCCATTCTTAATTTTTAATTTTTTAGTTGATTCCCTTTACGCCTTTGCGTACTTAATCTTTGCTACCTTCTCCAGCGACTATTCAATCCCTCCGTGGCCGTATACAGGAAGAGTTGCGCTAACGCGAACTTTATCCTGGAGAGGATTCGTTTCCTTTCCAAATTTTTTTGGCGTGGGGTCAGTACAGCACTGATACCCTAGTACTTAGTACATTGAATACCACTTTGCTTCGGCAAATCTGTCCCTTTGTGCTTCTTTCCCTTCAGGAAGTTGACACGTTTCAATTTTTTTTTGAGCTGTCTCGACAACCCTTGTTTTATGTCGGTGGTGTTGACTATTAGCCAGGGAGCATCCTGCTATAGTCAAGTGGATTAGTGGACTTATCCCTATTCCAATTAATAATTTTGTGTATCTCAGATGTTGTCGCAAAGAGACGAGCCTCTGGAAGTAGTGTAGGAGACTCCGCACGTCGATCTCCAGAGCAACTCAGTTTGGCTCGCACCCCAGTTCGTTGAACTGTTTTACTTTTTATTATTATAATATTGATCATTTATTGTGTTCAATATGTCTATATGTATATATATGTGTATATATGTGTATGTATAAATATATGTATATATATGTATATATGTGTATATATGTATATGTATATATGTATATATGTCGTATTTCTTTTCGACATAAATTTTATTTTTATCTTATCTTATTCTACTTCGGTATCATTTTCTTTCTATTTTGTATTGATCGAGATCTTGAGTTTATGCTACCCCGACCAAGAACCTATATTGATTTTAAGGGTGTTTGCAAAATTTAATCTCATTTTATTTTTAGAATGCCTTAGTAGAATGTGATATTTTTATGCTTATGTTAGTTTATATTACAATAAATTGTACATACCTTTAGTTGTCTTCAAGTGGATACAAAATTCAATTTGTCTTATTTTACGGATTTATAAATCCAAGTAATTTTTTTGGTATCTATACCAAAGATATCAAGATTCCTCTGTCTAGTTACCAATGATAGTTCATTATAGTATCTGTTCATTTGCCTAAGTTTTACTCTTAGTGTGAAGACCTTCGAATTTCGACTCTCTATTCGAAACCCCCCAAAATAATGTTTGAAAAGATTATTGCTGTCTAACATCCTATATTCTGAATGGCCAGACACTGAGGAAGGCTAGGGATGAAGTAAGCGGATTCCCGCTAGTTGACTCGTCGGAATGATAAGCCATTCATAATTGTATTTCAGTAATAAATCTAGAATAACAGCCTCCCGCGTCAGGAAACTTTTTTTAGTTCTCCAATACCTGTTTAGTTATGTAATCTAGAATTATTTAGACCCTACCCGAAGTTGACCCTACCCGAAGTTGACCCTACCCGAAGTTGACCTACCAATGTTGTCCCTATTATAGGCGGATGATACACGTTAGTTATCACAAATTCTAGTTGTCATACTAATAACTAAACATCAGCCTTTTTTTGTTTCTAAATATAGATGTGTCTTACAGAAATTCTGATGTCTACCTTTCCCAGTAAACTTATTAAGGCTTGTCTTTGTAGAACTTTAATGTACCCAATTTTGAACTATTAGTAACTCTTTCCTTTTATTTGTGTATTTCTAAATGTGTCTATAATGACGCGCTGCGTTATTACCTTATGTTATTCGTGGATTAAGTCATAGATGAAAGACTCTATGCTTCCGAACAAACGATGACACATTTGTATTTTGTATTTTATGGCGTTAATGATACGATTGTATTATTATTCTTATGTTATTCGTGGATTAAGTCATAGATGAAAGACTCTACGCTTCCGAACAAACGATAACATTATTTTTTTTTGTGTTTTATTGTGTTAGGTCTCATAACGACTACGCAGTAAATTATCTGTTTTGTATCTTGGTGACAACACTAGTATGTTTTGCTTTATATTACTTATGAAATTTCAAATAATAATATCTTAATTATATTGTTTCGATTGAATGCGAGCATTTGGTCTCAAATAATGATTTGTAGATATGTTTTGTTTTATTCCGCTTTGTTCATGATATTGGTTATAGGTGAAATACCCTATGCATTTTGAGAGTGAGCATGCAATTTTTTTTTGTTTACATTTTTATAGTTGAGTCATTTCTATGCGTTCTGTTTCGCTTTGTTCTGAAATCTTTGAGTTGTTACCACGTGAGTTGTGAAAGAAGGATTCTGTGAGTCCAGATTGTAGCTACATTTGTCCATTCTGTTTGTCTTACCTCTCCGTATATCTATTCCCACTTTTGAAAAGGTTAGTATGGTGTGCCACCATGCCTAGTCCGATTCCACGCTGGTACCCAGTTGAAATCGTGGGGAGGGCTGTGTAACCGTTTCAAAAGATAAAAGAAAATCATTATAAATTTCAATAATTTTTTTTTAAATAAAACTAATAGCCCCATCTATCTGTCAAGTACCTACCTGTAGCCGACTCAAGGATTCTTCTGTAATTCCCAAATATATCCGGTAGATGAGCATATTTTTCAACTTGTCACTCACGCCCAATTTCCAGATTCAGGCGCCATGACAGCGCTTCGCTCTTTTCTGTTAAGACCGTCCAACCGTTAAGACGTGTTTTATAAAGTGGGTCTCAATTCAGAGGTGAGCAAATAAATCCTTTTCTTGTCCATATTTCAGATAGATATTTATTTTTTTAGACCCTTATTGGAGAGGCTATAATGCTGATATTATATTTCTAATACTCGTCGCAAGATAGTATTGCTATGGAGTTATTCCAGATCATGGCCCAGTAGCAAGTAGCAGTATCTTTTTATGGAATCCCTAACCCCTCTTATCTAGGATGGTGGTGATTTGATATAGTATGTAGCTGAATCAATTTGGTGACTGATTAAATAAGAAGAGAAACAGAGCAGATTAAGGTTGTACCAATTTTTATTATACCTACTTTCAAGACAACAGAAATGATTATGAACTCAAAAAAAAATGAAAATATAGTGAAGTGTTCTAATTTAATTTAAAGGTTTATTTTCTTCATTGTTCCTAGTTGATAAATAACTATATTATTTTCAATGTAAACAAATTTCGAAATTTGGGGTTAATATATATATACATTCATTTTCTTTATAACCAATTCTTAATTTAATACGATACAAAGATTTTTTGTTTATGATAATGTTAACATAAAATAATATTTTGGAATCCCTTTTGGATGACGTAACATTTAATGTTTTCTTTTTGTTCATTACTAAGAAATAATAAAGAATAGTTTTCTTGTAAACTTTCAATAAATCTTAATTTTTTTTTGCTCTTCCCCTTCGAGGATAAACCAGGGGTGGCGTCCAATAATAAATAATAATTTCATATTATCTAATTGTGCTTGAATTTAAAATACGATATAGTTTCTATAACCCCGCCCTATTCTCTTCGACAACGAGCGATTCTGGCCTTGTAATATTATTGTAATACGGCAGTGTTACAATAATAAAACATCATAAAGCAGATCACAACAATATATATACATATATATATATATATATATATATATATATATATATATATATATATATATCTACGGCATAAAGTGGACTCCGCCCATGTTAAAATTCAGGTTCAAGGGAGCTCCGTGGTCAAGTGGCCACCGATATACGGAGCTCACTTGACCATTCCATAATATTGGCTCTGTCGATTCGTCAACATGTATAGTTTCACAATTTTTAAAAATTTTGTGGAGCCCCCAAGTACCCCTGTATCATGAATGTATATCGCTTAGTTCACGTGTATATATTATAGGGGTCGTTCAGATCTTGTTCCGTGTATATTGGAACCATACGTATATCGGTTTAAGTAAGCTCTGATAGTTTGGCAACTATGGGATTAAGCCGTTTATTTCCAGCGTATATTCTAAACGGTTCATATAGACTCCTTACTTTTGTTATCATTCATACGCATTACAGTATGTAACAGATATGTGTACTACCAAATACCTGTTTTTGGTAGGTACTTGCTTTTCTAAAAATAGATTTATAGATATAAAAGGATTTCATTACCAAGTTGGATGTGTTTTTTCATATGCGAAAATTTCCTAATGTATTTTGTTAACGTGAATAAGAACTTCTTTTATTTCATCCATTGTTTCATGATATCTTATATACAGCTTTTTATTATTTTAATTCTTCTATTTTATTATTTTATTTTTTTCTGGATTCTATTTCTTATTATTCTATTTTTTAATTCTGGATAGAAGGTTATCTCAAAATAAATATTTAAGTGCTAAAATAGATATTTTTTTATTAAAATGGGTAGTAGTGCACAAAAAAGGGTTGAATGATTAATTTTTCTAACATGAATTATACCACTTCACCAATATTACATATTTCTGAATGTTTTATCTCGTATTTAGGAGTAATATGTAATCAATATAAGTGGAGTTAGTGTCAAATTTGCAATGATCTTTATAAGTAATAGCTTACTGACTGTACTTTACATGTTCAGTTCACATAAATAAACCTTGTCCCTTCAAAAAGAGCGATTTGAACGGTAAAGTTAACTAAGAAAGTGCGATAAGTCTTGTACCACCCCACATGCACACAAGTTAACCGGTGTTTGCAGGCAAGAGTCCTCCTGGCAGATTTAAGGAAGATAACTACCATAAGGAAGTTCCGTTCGAGGGATCAGATGGAGAGGAGCAGCTTATTTTTGTTTGTATATCTTGCAGATGTGTTGATATAGCCAGTTTTTCCTTGATTCTAGTCATAAAATGGGCTGGTATTCGTGGAGTGGATGTCACGAATCTGGACTTTATTTTTTTTGCTCTCTAGCTACTTATCTTCGGATATTAGGTGGATTGATAGCTCCGATATTATAGAGCTTATGTATGGATGTGAGTCTTAATATTCCCTGAATTTGGCTGACTAATTTACAACTAAATATTTTATAAGTTATTTAAATAACTATTTATAAGCGGCATTTAGATTAACAAATACCACTCCTCATACCTGATATTTTTCGTACTTCTCTTCGCTGTGTTGGGCAAGATTTAGTATTTGTGACATATATGATCTAATCTGTCATATATAGCCACTTTTGTCTTTTAATTTGAGTTTTTCTTCTATTATCGGTTTATATTAAGGATCATGTACAGAAGTATTCTGTATAGCTGACAAAATAAATAGATATATTGGCCGATAGCTTTTGTGGTCGTTGGAGTTTTTGCCAGGTTTAAGCAAGGCAACAACTTTGTCTTTGCTTTGCTTGTCTAAAGACTTTGAATATTAGCCATTGTTGTATTTTTAGTTCCAATTTTATAGTTAGTTTTGTGCTTAGATCCTCAGCCAGGAGCCGTAATATTGTTCATTATATACGTGGATAGCGGATCCAAGCTCAACATCGTTGAAAGGTTCTCTCAGCTGACTGGTTTTGTTTTCTCTCATTATAAGTTTTTCTTTGCTTCTTTGCCTGCATTTAATATGTAATTTTCAGCGATAAGCTTAATACCAAATACCATAGGATTGGCCATCTACGTGCTTCCTGCATTTTGTTAAGCGAATATGTAAAGTGGAGTGTCTTTATCTCTAGATATACTCTTAATATTTATACACATCATTAGAATAGTTGGTCCTAAAAAGGACCAATTTGACAAAAAACATATTGAACGGGTGATTTAAGAATTAACTATTACTTAATTATTCATTACCCAGGGTACGCCCGATTGCGGTGGTCTTATTAGTACTTCAATTTTCGTGAACGCTTCTACTTTAAACTTCATAAAAAATGACTAATCTTTCACTTTTCTGTTACTGTTATTTTAAGACGATATTTCGAGTCAGATTTGTATAGTAATAACTATAGTCTCTATAAGTAAATGAGTTTGTGGTATCGGTTACAACTCATATATATATTGATAATGAGGAAATAAACAGGTTTAAATAAATAGGTGTAGAAAATTTTACCTACATATATCGGCACCATTGTTCAGGAGATGGGTTTATCCCAGAGATCAAAGGTTACATACTTTTACAGGCGTATTCTAGGTTCTATTTATATATTTTTATTACTAAAAAAGTGTATTTATAATAAAGGCCTTAAGCTATCTGTAGATTCCATGAATATTAGAATCTATGGAAATTAGCAAATTAAAAAATACAGACATAATTCTGAATGACCAACTTGAGACAAATAGATATCCCCTCCTCAACTTATTCAGTTACAAAATATGACGTGTAAACGCATACCTGTTTAATTGTTAGATAAAATGAATTTCCATCAAGTAACGGTCGAATCTATCACTTACTAAAAGAGTACGAAAAGACCTGCTTATGCTTTAGAGTATGGGTACTTTAGTACAAAGTACCCTTTGCTTTTGCCAATTGCTTTGTCACTTTCTCAGCGATGGGTCTCCCTTTTGCTCATCAATAATGTTCCCGCTCGATATAGTTATTCTAAGATATTCAGATTTCACTATATGCTCTACATTTGGCTTTATCTCCTATTAATTTACAACTACGACGAAATCTTTATAATATATCTGATGCATTGATATTAAAGTGGAGTAGAATACTTGGTAGATAATATTTATTTGTTTTGAGTATACTTATTTTACGACCTAGTACATAAAAAAATAAATACTTGTGTGCTCAGTGCTTTCTAAGTCTGTAAAACATAAACATGCTTCCATATTAGATTATACATTTATTAAGAATGTCCCTCAATAGGTTTTTATATTTTGTTTTAAGTTTTAATCTTTACATCGAAGTTCATTTTTTGAAAAACTATAAACATGTGACAACAAATTGCTATATGAACGGCGTTATGTATCACTAGACCCAGCCCCAATTTCTTAAATTGTGGATTATGGCGCTTTCTGGTGGAAAAGAGGAACAACAGGATAACATCAGATGTAGACCAAACAAAAGAAATTAGGACACGCATTGAAATAGCACGTGCATTATTTTTTAAACTTTAAAAGTTTCTTTGTTTTCGGGATATAAAGTTAGAGCCTGAGAATGCTTCGATGTTACGTGTTCTCTACTTTTCTTTATGGCTTGGAAGCGTGAACACTAAAACAAGTCCATCTGAATAAGTTGGCCGCCTTTGAATTTTGGTGTTACAGAAGAATCCTACGAATATCATGGATTCAAAGAATGTCAAACGTGGAAGTAACTAGAATGATAGGAAATGGGGCGGAAATATTATTAACTATCAAAAGACGAAAACTTGAGTACTTAGGACATGTGATGAGAGGGCAAAAATACGCATTATTACAACTTATTATGCAAGGCAAAATCCGAGGAAAGCGAAATGTGGGAAGACGAAGAATATTCTGGATTAAAAACTTAAGGGAATGGTTTGAATGCAGTAGTGCAGAACTTTATAGAGCGGCAGTCAACAGAGTCCGTATAGCCATGATGATTTCCAACCTTCGATAGAAGATGGAACTTAAAGAAGAAGATAGAAAAAGGCATAAACTATCTACGTAATAAATCCCATTAACCTGTTAGTAACGGATAACCAGATATATTTAAAAAGATTAAGTACCTTTCTTTTTATTTTGGATTTTGAATTTTGCATAACTAGAGCAAGCGACTAATTTTTGTGTATTAGTTTTGGACCAAGCGCCTCTTGCGAGCGTTTTAATGATTGTAAATTGAATATTTGGCAACATATGTACATAAAAGTGGTTAACAATGGTGACGTTGGCAACTTGTTGAGGCGTTTAGGTTAAGAAGTAGTGGCAGTTATTGCTTAAATTTTTCTATAATATTCACATTACAGAAGAGCTAACACAGAAAGAGAATACTTAACAAAAGACATAACATTAAGTAAAATGTATGAATTGTATATTGAAGAAGCAGACAATGATCTTGTTAAATTTTCGTTTTACAAAAAAATGTTTTTAACACGATTTAATCTTCAAAGAAAAAAGTTGAAAAAAGATACTTGTAGTAGATGTGATTGTTTCGAATTAGAAATTAAAAATTGCGCAGATAACGAACAATTAAGCGTTAAAAAAAGAAAAAATGTGCACTTAGAAGAAAGAAAGCTAGACATGAAGATAAGCAACGATCAACCAGAAGTGGAAACCTTTTGTTTTGATTTAAAGAAAAACTCTTCCCCTTTCGAGAATTCTAATAAATATTGTATATTATAAACGTCAATTATGTATTTACAACCTTGGTATCCATAGCGCCAAGGATAAAAAAGTCATTGTTATATTTGGATAGAAGGTGAAGCTGGTCGGGGAGCCCAGGACGTAGGCATTTGTCTTAAGAAACACATTGAAGAAAATGTTACTTCTGCAAAACATGTAATTTTGTGGTCAGACTCTTGTGGCGGCCAAAACCGCAGCATTAAAATAGTTTTGATTCTGAAAATGATTTTGGAAACTCATCCTACCATTGAAAAAATTACATTACGCTATTTCTTTCCTAGTCATAGCTTTTACCCAATGGTAGCGATTTTGGAGATTTTGAAAATGCCCTAAAATTTCAACAACGTTCATATACCGTTGATGATTATCTAAACGTGATGAAAAAATTCCGTAAAAAGAACCCACTAGTAGTTCACAGAATGAAAAAAGAAGAATTCGTCAAGCTAAGAAGAAATACAAGCGAATCAACAGAAGAGACCAATTTAATAGATCTTGATAAAATATTAATGTTAACAACTACAATTTCGTAAATATGGAACACTTTAAATATCTTAGATAAATAATCACGGTTAATAATAATGCCACTAAAGAAATACAGATCATAATTTAACCTTTTTACCTATTTTAATACATAGATGCTAATCATGGACAATAACTAAAACGGATAAGGAAGAACTACGAATATTTGAAAGAAAAATAATAGGAAAATTGTTTTAACCTCATTATCATATCGCTACAAATCCGTATAGAAGAAGAACACATACTTAATAAAGAAAGCTCATATAACGATATTGTTTAGGCAAATAAATTGCTTAAGGTAGATCGTACACATGCATAGACGCCAAGATGTCAAACTTGTAAAACTGGTATGGAAGGAAGTTAGCACAGAAGAATACCACTTGGGCGTCTCAGTATGCAATGAAGAGAAAACATCCAATCATATCTCAAAAAATTAACATCGTGAAGGTTCTTCTCTGAACCCCATAACAAATGGCTAATCTTTTACTTTTCATTAAAAATTTAAATTTTAATAAGTCACGTAAATAACGTTTTAAAAGTGCCTTTCCTGAGATAACTTTTTTTAAGCCTGGTTTGTTTGATTACATGTAATTGATTTGATAGTCCCCAACAGATGAGTATTGACTATAGGTAGGATAGCAGGTAGTTGAACAGGCATGTGTTGATAAATATGATGGGTCGGTAGATAGTCTCATTATTCCTAAATCTGACCTCATGTTACCTTCCCCCTTCATTTGTGGAAGTCCTAAAGGCATTTTTTCTCTTGGGGCATCCTCCCAATTTAACTTGGCAATGTAGTTATTATAGAGCCTTTGGATATAGCCAGCGCAACTTTAGCATTGAGATTTAGCTTCTTACACGACGTTGTTGTCTTTATATATGTGTTTGGCCTTGGCATTAGTTCCGTTCGGTATTGGTTAGTACGCGGACCTTTGTAAGTCGGAAAATACTTCTGATGGCTTTTCTAGCAATCCTGATCTAATTAATACCTGAGTTTTACGTACATTGTTTTGTTAGCGTTCTGGCCACATATCCACACATTAGCACTGGTTTAATCACTGTTATATATATCCTGATTTAAGAAAGTCGTATTAGACCTCTGAATTTAAAAGTATTATAAGAGTTATATATACGTCAGTTAGCTACCTGAATATTCCCTTTTATTTCTTATGTTACAACGTTATCTACGATATCTAAAATGTTGCAATCCTTTAAAATTATATGGGTCTATTGTTACGTTATGCCCTACTCTACGTCATCTCTTTTGTATGTTAAAGAACATTTATATGCTTTATTACTGACTATTAGACCGTTTTTTTTTTATGTTAATATCATTATTTTATAGTATTCTAATAATTTATGGATTAAATCCGGATAGCAAATTGATATTCTTCACTTTCTCGGAAAAATAATATTCTAACACACAAAATCCTATTAAATTGCCAAAACCTTCCTTGCATATTCTATTCACTTATAAGGGGCAGCAGCAATATCAGTACCATAATAAGGCGTATAGTACTGGACTGGCTAATCGTTGGATAATGGGAAGCATGAGTTTTAATGTTTTCGGGACTGCCATCTGTTAGCGGAGTGCAGAGATATCAGTACCAAGTTAATGCATATAGTAATTGTTGCTTGAACTTTATTATTATTAAACAACACTATATTTTCTAGTAAAATCATCATGACTTTACAGTAAGACAAATTTTCGAACGTTGGTTATGGAAACATCATGTACATACCACCAGGTTCCCTATGTCGATATCCAGCAAAATCGTTGTAATAAGGAGACGGCAAACAAAAATCCAGAGATAACAATATGCACCAAGAAAGTCTGTTTTATTCAACAGTCGAATAAACTACAGATTCTTGATTCAAATAGTCAAAAAATCAATAAACAGCTTAGTAAAATAGAAATAACGCCTATTTAAGATGTAAACCATTAACGGGCCAAGGTACAAAGCACTCCTGGCATATGCTAATGATATGGATCTCATAAGAAACTTTCTCCGGTCCGCAAACATCTTTAACAAAGTGCACGAAAAATGTTTCACTTAAAATCAACGAAATGAAAACCGAATACAAGCGAATCAACAGAAGAGACCAATTTAGAAAAAACATTAGAGTCAACAACTACAATTTCGAAAGTATGGAACAGTTTAAATTTGCTGTGGCAAAAATCATTATACTTGGGTTACATTGATATTTATGTGGTAATCAGCTGTAAAAGTCATTGCCTTTTTCGTGTCGTATCATATTTTAGCATATCATATTTTGAGTGAAATTGATCCTAAATGCGTCTAATAATATTAAGTTTGTAAAACAGCTGTCCTTTTATGCTCATTCGGTCACCTTTTGTAAAACAGTCTGTGTAAATATAAGGGATTTATATGATCTTTTCATTTCGTAATCTTTTCGTTTTATAATTATAGTTCTCTTGCTTTTATTTGCCTTTTCTTCTTTTTGTCTTTCCTTTCCTATTGAAAATACAGCCAGGTAAATGACGTTTTTAAAATTTATGTCAATATTTCTGAAGTGCCTTTCCTTGGATAATTTTTTTTAAGCCCAGTTCGTTTGATTACATGTAATTGATTTGATATTCCACAACAGATAAGTATTGATTGTAGGTAGGATAGCAGGTGTTGATAAATATAATGGGTCGGTAGATAGTCTCATTATTCCTAAATCTGACCATGTGTTACCTCCTCCTTCATTTGTGGAAGTCTTAAAGGCATCTTTTCTCTTGGGGCATCCTCCCAATTTAACTTGGCAATGCAGTTATTATAGAGTCTTTGGATAAAGCCAGCGCAACTTTAGCACTGAGATTTAGTTTCTTGAACGACGTTGCTATCTTTATATATGTGTTTGATCTTGGAATTAGCTCTGTTCGGTATTGGTTAGTACTCAGACCTCTGTAAGTCGGAAAATACCTCTGATGGCTTTTCTAGCAATCCTGGTCAAATTAATACGTTCTCGTCACGTATCCACACATTAGCACTGGTTTGATCACTATTTTATATATCCTGATTTTAGAGACTCGAATTAGACTTCTGGATTTAAAAGAGGGTTATATATACATAAACATCAGTTAGCTACCTAAATATTCCCTTTTATTTTTTATGTAACAACATTACCTACGGCATCTAAGACGCTGCAATCTTTCAAAATTATATGGTTTTATTGTTCCGTTATGCCCTACCCTCGATCCTCTCTTTTGTATGTTAAAGAACTTCTACTAGAACATCTACTAAAGAAAGCTTAACCACTTTAAAATCCGGTCACATTTTCTATCATGTCGGAGAAAACTATGGGAATGGAGGCATTGGGCTCTTTATTAATAAAAAACTAGCTGAGAATATCATATCAGTAAAAGCAGTTTCCACAAGAGTTATACTTGCAAAATTACAACTAAACACCCCTTACTCCATAAAGATCATTCAAGTCTATGCACCAACATCGAGTCACGCTGACGAAGAAATAGAACAGTTCTATGATGACTTGTACACAGCTGTTTCAGAAGACCAAGAACATTTTACGGTAATATGTGGCGACTTTAATGACAAAATAGGAATAAGCACTGACCCAGCTGAAAATGCCCTCGGAAATTTTGGCACACCAGGTAGAAACGAAAGGGGCGAAATACTCTTAAATTTCCTATTAGAAAACAATCTATATTTAATGAATAGCTTCTTCTATAAGAAGATCCATAGAAGATGGACTTGGAAGAGCCCCTATGGTAAGACAAAAAATTAGATCGACTTCATCATCACTGACAAAAAACATATAGTCAAAGATGTTACAGTCTTAAATCAATTTTCGGTTGCAAGCGATCATAGAATGGTCCGAGCAACTGTAGAAGTCAATATTAAGCACGAAAGACTGAAGATGATAAACAGTAAAAAATTCAAACCTTGGATGCGCCCAACGAATGAACTTAAGTTTGAAAAATATATCACCAATAACTTACTCAGAAATACAACAAGAGAAGACATAAATAATCTAAACGAAGAAATAGTAGATACATTAACACAAGATCAGGAAAAATTTGGCCCTAAACATGGAAAAGAACAAAAAAATAGTAAAGAAACGAAACAAAAAATGTAATATTGTAGAATGCTGAGAAGTCAAGGAAATGTTGACTCACAAGATATAAACAACATAAATAAAGAAATCTCTAAAGCCATCAGACGGGATATTAGAAAATACAACAACGAGAAAATTATAAAAACTATAGAAGACAACAAAAGCATGAAAGCGTTGAGGAGAAAAGTAGAAAATGACAAAAAAGAAATCTTCCAACTTAAAGACAAATATGGAAACATTATATAAAAGTCAACTTATTCCAGAGCTCATCGAACAACCAATACAAAAGGTACATAATGTAGGATCGGAGGATATACCAGATATATCACGAGAGGAAATTCAACATGCCCTCAAAAATATGAAAAATAATAGAGGTCCGGGGCAAGATGGTGTAGTCATTGAGACTACACCATCGGTTACAATCATCCTCCACAAAAAAGGGGATAAAGCAGATCTCGAAAACTATAGGCCAATTAGTTTGCTTAACTACCTATACAAGCTCTTTACTCGAATACTGACAAACAGATTAGAAGCAAAACTCGATTTCTATCAATCAGAAGAACAGGCAGGATTTCGAGCGGGACACGGAACAAACGACCATTTGCAATGCCTTAAAACTCTAGTTGAAAAGTCTATCGAATATAACAGACCCCTTGCTCTTATCTTTGTCGACTTCCACAAAGCATTTGACACAGTCGAAACAGTTGCTATCTTAAAAGCACTATCAGAATGCAGAATATATCAAAGGTATGCAAATATTATTCGAAATATATACGAATATGCGACAACAACCGTTGACCTCCATTGCACTGAGAAGATAAAAATTGGCAGAGGGGTGCGGCAGGGAGATACCTTGTCGCCAAAACTATTTATAACAGTCATGGAGTACGCATTTAAAAGGCTAGAGTGGGAATCAAAGGGTATTAGAATCGATGGAAAGATATTCAATCATCTCAGATATGCCGATGATATTGTTCTCATAACAGACAACTTAGGAGAAGCCAGAGTTATGCTACAACAACTACAGCAAGTAACCCAGAAAGTCGGTTTAAAAATAAACTATGGAAAAACAAAAATGATGACCAATCTCGTCCCCAATGAGCTAATAGAAATCAAAAAGTCGCCCATAGAACTTGTAGAAAAATATGTGTATTTGGGTCACGAAATAAGGTTAACGCGAGATAACCAAACATGCGAGCTACTCAAAAGAATAAGTCTGGGTTGGGCTGCATTCGGAAAAATGAGAGACGTATTTAAAACAAATATAGCGATCCATTTAAAAAAAAAAAAGCTTTTAACCAGTGCGTTCTACCAGTCCTCACATACGGAGCAGAAACCTTAACTCTCACAAAAACATCAGCCGAAAAATTGAGAAGGACACAACGAAAGATGGAGAGATCAATGCTTGGAATAAATTTAATCAATAGAATAAGAAACGAGGAAGTTCGTAGACGAACCGGAGTGGAAGACATTATCGAACATATTACAAAAAAAAAATGGAGATGGGCAGGACATGTTGCAAGAATGAAAGACAACAGTTGGACCAAAAAATTGCTTGAGTGGAGACCACGGGCTGACAAGCGAAGCCGAGGAAGACCCCCAAAGCGATGGACCAACGACCTCAAAAGAATCGTGACCAATTGGATACCAGAGGTGCAGAACAGAAGCAGATGGAAAAGTCTAGAGGAGGCCTATGTTCAACAATGGACAACTCATGACTGATTGATGATGATGATGATGACTATTAGACCGCTTTTTTTTGCTGCTACTAGCATTATTTTAGAGCATTCTATTATTTAATTTATGGATTAAATCCGGATAGCAAATAGATATTCTTCACTTTCTCGGAGAAATAATATTCTAACACACAAAATCCTATTAAATTGTCAAAACCTTCCTTGCATATTCTATTTTACTTATGAGGAGCAGCAGCAATATCAGTACCATAATAAGGCGTATAGTTCTGGACTGGCTAATTGTTGGATAATGAGAAGCATGAGTGTAGCAGTTTTAATGTTTTCGGTACTGCTACCTGGTATCGGGGAGCAGAATTATCATTACCGAGTTAATGCATATAGGAATTGTCGCTTGAACTTTATTATTATTAAACAACACTATATTTCCTAGTAAAATAATCATAAATTAACAGTAAGAAAAATTTTTGAACGTTGGTTATGAAAACATCATGTACATACCACCGGGTTCACTATGTCCATATCCAGCAAAATCCTTGTAATAATGATACTGGAAACCAAAGATAAAAATATGCTCCAAGAAACTCTGTGTTATAAAACAGTCGAATAAAATACAGATTCTCGATTCCAATAATCAAAAAATTAATGAACAGCTTACTAAAATAGAAATAACGCCTATTTAAGATGTAATCCATTAACGGCCCAAGGGACAAAGCACTCCTAGCATATGCTAATGATATAGAACTCATAACTCTAATGAGAAACTCTTTCTTCCACAAACTTCAATAAAGTGAAGAGAGCACAAAAAATGTTTGACTTAAAATCAACGAAATAAAAATCAAATACAAGCGAATCAACAGAAAACCAATCAACCAATTCAATAAATTTAGAAAAAATATTAAAGTCAACAACTACAATTTCGAAAGTATGGAACACTTTAAATATCTTAGATCACTAATCACGGTTAGTAATAATGCCACTAAAGAAATACACAGCATAATTCACACTTCAGACCTATTTTAATACATGGATGTGAGTCATGGAGAATGACTAAAACAAATAAGGAAGCACTCCGAATATTTGAAAGGAAAATAATCAGAAATTTTTATTTAACCCCATTATCATAACTACTATTTAAATGGGAATAAGCCACAATTAGAGGTTAAAGTTAGTTTATTGACGTTTCAATTTCCACTTCGGAAATCATTCTCACTAATGTTTGTATTTTGAGAACGATTTCCGAAGTGGAAATTGAAACGTCAATAAACTTACTTTAAGCTTTAATTGTGGCTTATTCCCATTTAAATAGTAATTACTTTAAAATGCCACAAGAAAATAGCTTCAGAACTCATTATCATATCGCTACAAATCCGTATAGAATAAGAAAACATACTGAATAAAGAAAGCTCGCATAACGATATTGTTCAGGAAAATAAATCCCTTAAGGTATATCGGACACGTGCATAGACGCCAAGATGTCAAACTTGTAGAACTGGTGTGGAAGGAAGTTAGCACAGAAGAATGCCACTTGGGCATGTCAGTATACAATGGAGAGAAAACATCCAATCATATCTAAAAAAATGAACATTTCATTTGATTGCAGATTCGTGGAAAATCGATCAACTTGGAGATAAGTTGTAGTCAGCGAAGACCTACCCAGTGTTGTAGCGCTACGTATTGATAATGATAAAGAGAAAGGAGAAACAGTGACAAAAAGCAACAAAAATGGACTATAGAGCAAAGCTGCTTCAAAATCTTTGATTGGAAAAGATTAAAATGAAAGTATAAGAAATACAATGGATGATTGATGGATTCGAGAAACTTGAGACTTGAGAAAGGCACTCTCCGAAACAGCTGTAGTGATAAGATAGAAATAATTTTGTTGAAGTTTTGCTGTTTTATTGTTAAACAAAATGGAATTAACATACGACATTATATACGCTAAAATAACTAGACAACTTATATGAAACGGACATATAAGGAGAAAGTTTAATGATACAATAATCTACCCAATATTTGTTATGAGTAAAAACGATATGAATAAACAAAATAAAGAAATCCATGGCAAAAGGCAAAAAGAGTAATGATTTAAAAATGAGAGAGGTATCCTGTGGATAACATGTGCTTAATTAGGAACGAATGGAGATGAAGATCAGAAGACGACAAAGACTGTTTTAAATTGATAAATGTATACAATTTTTAGCAATGTATAGTTATAGGTCATTATTAGGGCCAACGTGCTAATTTTATGTAAAATAACACTTTTCAAGTTGGATCGGTTACAGCACGGTGGAATCAAATACACCCAAAGTTAAAAACTATCGATGTTTATATGAAAGATGAAACCTTATGGCACATGACCGTGCAATCTTGACACCTATACATTATCACATAATTGTGAACGGTATATTGTACCTAATTACTAATTATTTTATTCTAAGAATAAGTTTAATAATTTGCGGGAGATTTAATGTATTTAAAATTTTACAGGATCCGGTATCGTAATAAGAAGGCAAATTTCACTACAACTCCATTAAAACGTGTTAAATTTTACTTTGGATATTCTTTCTGTGAATATAATAATTAAAAATACAGTAAGTTTCATCTTCTTATTGTGCCGTATTCTAATTAAGGTTAGCGATTACTTCTTTAAACGCTTCCCATAAATTATTATAGTTTAAATTTAACTACTTTATGAAACAAATATTGCACGTCATAAATTGCAGGAATTGAAAAATTACAAAGATCTCCTGTTTACAGAGTTTCTTTTAATTTTATGTAGTTTATTATAATCCTACCGAAGGGCTTCTACATTCTTAAACTGTTACACGACTACTCTACTCGATGTTAGTACATTTAGAGACTAAATGTTTAAGTGCATATTCATTTTAACAAAAAATAATAATAAATAAAACGAAAACTAGCCATTTCCAAGCTTATAATAAATACTTTTTTAAGTTTGAAAATAATTAAAGCAAGTAATATAAATAACCACCATAAAATATTTAACTACATTAACCGAGTACCTATTTGTGAAATTTCTCGATGACTAAATTGATTGATATTTAAATAAATTTGAAGTTCCAAAACGTACTTGCTGTAAAATTTAAAAATCTACGACTAATCAAATTATTGGCAACATCGGAGGAGTTTAGTTGTGTATGCAAAGAAATGTATACGGATCCCAAAAGTGTTTTAACCTATTACGGAGTCCACTTAATCCGACGTGTTGGTCGGAGTCCACATAAAGCGCTACCCAGATAATAATATACACGATGTATATTCGCCTGGAGTTAGTATAATACCGTTTTAGTACGGAGCCCCCATTAACCGCTAGATCTATATATATATATATATATATATATATATATATATATATATATATATATATATATATATATATATATATATATATATATATATGAAGAAAGCAGTCAATGTAACTTGTGTATGTATGTTAATGCGACACTATCCAACAATTTGTGAAATGAATATGTTTTTTTATTTATTTTAAAAATATATATTAAAATAAAAAAAATTGTAAACATATTCATTGTTTCAAACACATTGTTGGCTAGTGTGGCATTAAGACACAAATGTTTGCTTTTATAGTAGTTAATGGCAATATTATACTTTCCATTAACATATACCAATAACAATAATAATATACCAATAATGGAATTTTTTTACTTTTCAGTTTATTTAGGTTTTTGTCAATTTGTTTACTTTGTCCTTTATTTTGCCCTCTTTATTACACCGTTTATATTCATAGATCGCAACTCTTTTTTATCATTACATTTGCAGTATTAGTACGTATCTCAAAATTGAGATAATTTTGTTTTCTCTAACGAAAAGCTGGTAATTAAAAGATCAAATGTAATGTCAGTGAACATTTTAATGAGAGAACAAAATAACAACAAAAGGTCCCTCATCGAAATCGACGTAAGGTCAACATCGTTCCATTCCGAAGCAGCCGATTTTCCGTTGTCTTACCGCCCCTTGCCTACCGCTTTCGTCTTCATAGAACCCCAAAGGACAAAGTATAATGTCTTCTGAATGTTAATCATCGACCGTCTGGTAATTTCTTCTTCGTTGCCGTCGGCCGAAATGTCGTAAGTTCTACACTGAGAGAAGTGACAGAGATAGTATCTATTTGCGTAAATTTTCCATAAAATATCTTATGTAATGTTGACGTTATCAAAAAAGAATGTAAGGTAGAATAATATGTTTATTTTTGAAAATAAAAATATATGCAATATATATGTTATTATGATTTGCTTTTCGTGCTTATGGTATGTTGAAGCCGATTTTTATTAATTAACTTAATTAATTAATTACTTTAATTATTTATTACAAAGCAAATCAAAAATAAATAAAATTATGCAATAGATTAATTTCTCAGGGCAAATTTGTCATATTAATTACCTTTATTTCGTGGCTTCTCATCGGCGCATATCCTAGTTGCATGCTTTATCCAGGATAAACAAGTGAAATAAATATAAGAAAACATAAATATTATAAAACATAGAATACCCTATTTTTGTTATACCCAAAAAGAAATCAAATATTCTTTCTAACTTTTATCGTGTATAGCTTTCTTATCTAATCGCCAATAAAAATGAAATTTTCAATTGTTTATCTCCTTTTGAACTTCCTTTACGTTTAAAATTATCTTATTCTGATGGATGAAATTTATTTTTAAAATAATTACTTTATAATTCTAGGAATTTATGGATAATTATTTATGTTCCAATACTAACAAATTAATATGGCTTTTATAAATAAATATGGTATGCATTATAAATAAACATTCTTATGTCACAAATAAGTTGACCAACCTTTAGGGCTCTGTTACGTTTTCCGACGGACGCCAATAATTCTTCTTGACTCTGTTATCAACCAACGGTCCCAATTCTTCAACAACAGCTTTGTTTCAAAACAGCACTCATTCAGATTCTCTCCACGAATCAAATCTTCGAGTTATTAAAAATTAAAAACAGCAATATTTAGGGCTTAGGCCCAACGATTTTTCTCCTTGACTTGGTGCCTCGTGCTAATTTTATATAATAATTCTGTTCTTTATTTACAGAAACTGGAAACTTCTGAAACACAAGGAGTTTGTAATTCTCTAATTGGTTTCTTTTCAACTTCCTCGATTCTGCTATCACCAAAAATAACTACACCAACACACACTTTGTAACACAACTTTTGACTGGACTCTTTGATCTCGATGGTAAAAACACAATCGAAAATCCACATCGACTCTTATTCTTCTCCCACGTTTTTTTACCGCCAATCAAAAACACTATTCATCCTTCCTACTATTTTCAAAAAATCCCTACTTTATTTACTATTAAAAATCCACGTGATCGTACACAGCTTGGGTTTTCCAAATTCTAGGAGACTACACAAAAGCTTTCATTTAAAGAGACTACACAAAGTTACTAATTAATACAAAAAAAAGAGAGGAAAATAAATTGGTACCCATTTAATTATCTTTAGAATCAAAAGGAAAATAACTAGGAAACCTATATAAATTACTTCTTGATTTAATTAATACCTTGTATTACTTACATGAGCTTGTATAACGGCATTCATTTTTTTGGGCATACTTTTAGTTAAGTTTAAAACTTCATTCTGTGGAATCTTTTCCCATTCTTCTTAAAGAGCCACTTTGAGTTGACCTAAAGTAAGAGGAGCAGGTACTCGGCTTCGAATATCTCTAATAGCTGGAGCCTCTTAACTTCTGTTTATACTATTTACTCGCACTAACCTTTTGATTTTATTTTAGCCGTTTGAATCTTGCTTCCATTTATTTTCTCAGGTAGCTTCCTTGGTGGATATGTTAGTTGTTATTCTATAATCTCAGGGTTTATGATATGATTGCTTCAAACAAGTTCATCTGTAGTACTCCTGTACTCTTGTACTCTACTGTTTCTTTTCAAAGGTAGTTTTTTTTCTATTCTGCACTTGGCTGTATCGAACTGATGACGACTAGAAAATGGCTCTTAAATATGTAGTTACAATTGAATTCCACCTTCTTGTTGAGAGGTATGACATATACTCATTGTTCTATACGTGTTTCGAGTTATACTAACTCTCATTAGGAACACTTGTGGAAATTCAAACTGAAATAAAATGTAGTCTAGAATTTGGCTGTTATAATTAAAATAACAGCCTGGTACGGTCGCAACGACATCTATACGAAGCAAGAAGAAGTCGGGAAACGTCTTATCGATAGCGAATTAGGTGAATCGCAAATTTCTCTAGGTTTTCTACTTCTAAAGAGATAGTGTTCTCAAAGGTGAACTGTAGATGCATGTCGGTTATTCCTATTATCGTTTAATAGCCTCTGTGTAAGAGGCTATTGAACCGCTTTATTTCTGTTATCCTGTTGTGACTTTAAATCAAAGACTTTCTCATTTTTATACCTGTATGTTCCTATCGATTTTGTACCTTTCGTAATAACCTGGGTTAACTTAAATTTTTTAAAAATGAGTTGTTTTCTTAGGTACTATTATGCAGGTACCTCGGCGTTAATTAACTTTTATTCTGGGGTGAGTACTATCATTATTATATAAGATATTTTATTAATATTACTTTTCGAAAGTGATGTAAACTACTGGGTTATCCATTTAAAATTACCAATGTATTTTGACTCACCCTGTATCCGACTCATGAATATTATGAAAATTATCATTTTTGTATGCCTATTTTAAATAGGTAAAAATTACTAACAATTGCTACTATTTTCTGTTCGCATTCGTGAGATATGCTGCGAATATGTTTTATGGATGATAATGATATACGTTGAAGGATTCCTGCTATCATTCTCAAGAGGACAGAGTATAAATATATTTTTTTTAATTCCTGGCCTTGTCCGTATGCAAACATAAATAAACCAATTAATTATTGTATGTTTCGGCTATTTTGCCATTTTCAATAGGGACTTTAAATATACAAACATTACATATAATATTCTTTATATTTATGTTTCCAATTTTTACTAGTTTACGATGGAATGCAAAAGTGATATTTGACCCTAAACCCACATGACAGGTACTATATACTACGATCGGTTCAGGGTCGTATTTAAAATATATAATATACTTCTTATAGGTACTATATAACAAAGATTTTGTTGCCACAAACACAACCAACAAAATGATTTCGTGAGAAATTATTTACTAAAATTAAAGTGATGTACAGGGTGATTTTAATAAAATTTAATAAAATAACGAAAATTGGAAAAGACGTCACGTGCCGAATTTTTGGCACGTGACAACGCAGAAATGACTAACGAAGAGTTGTAACGCTATTGATGATGATGGTGATTTAGTTATTGTTGTTATTGTTGATATTGTTATTCGAGCTATCCCGTTCAAGTTCTTAATACTTACGAAGTATTTTTTGAGTTGACAATAATTTCTTCCCTTTAATGTTTCTATAAATCTCGCAGCTAGTGCTCGGGTATATACTCACATAAACTAAAATTTATTAAATTGTTTAATAAAACTTTTATCGTTTCTATCGATATCTTCATCTAGAAAGATAAATATCTTTTTCTCCGTGTACCTTATCTTTGATTGCCACAGGCAGAAACGTTGTAGATGGTAATGAGGCTTCATTATATTGTATACGGAACTGACCACGAGTACCGTTCCTACATACAAATTGAACAGTCAAAGAAATTGTCGCCACTTCGTCGTTAAAATGTAAATAATGGTACACTGGGTAGATTTTTGATGCACTTCGAAAATTTTTTAAATACTAATTATCAACAACTACTGTTTAAGTACCGAACTAATTTTTTATCGAAACTACCAATTTTAGGTAATTTAAGCTCGAGTAATACTATGCTGCTAAGCCAGCGGAATAAGAATATTTTCCATTTACATGTTTTGTTGCGTTTTAAAACATGTTGCAGAAATAAACCAGTAGAGACACTAACTAATAATAAATAATTTACAAAATTCATTTTAAGTATATATATATATATATATATATATATATATATATATATATATATATATATATACAAACAACACAGTTTATTAGGGTTGCAGTCAGAAAATTGGCCGGGATGTTAATGAAACACTCTTATGACTTTCTGTCTAGCTTTCGGAATGGTTTTATTCCTTTTTCAAGACACTATAATAAGAAAAAAACTTTTTTTCTTATTACAGTGTCTTGAAAAAGGAATAAAACCATTCCGAAAGCTAGACAAAAAGTCATAAGAGTGTTTCATTAACATCCCGGCCAATTTTCTGACTGCAACCCTAATAAACTGTGTTGTTTGTTTATATTGACAGTCACTAATATCCTGTAATTCTTGTATATATATATATATATATATATATATATATATATATATATATATATATATATATATATATATATAAAAAAGGAGTACGACCGTCAATTCAAAATAAACTAAGGTACACTCGAAGAGTGGTGGGTTTTTCGGTCAAAGTGGAGAAATAAAAGACAAAGAAGGTGGCTACTTCATCTATTTATTAAAGACGTTTCGCTTTCTGCTCAGAAAGCATCATCAGTTCATCTAAAAAGAACAATATATATATATATATATATATATATATATATATATATATATATATATATATATCATCATCATCATCATGTGCAGCTTTATCAACCGTTTCCAATTACGGTGCAGCCTCCCTTATTTCAATGTTATTTTATGTTCTTATTATTATTCGACGATGTCTTAGTTATACGTTGTTCTAATAATTTGCGCTCATTTGCGCCCATATTTTTCTATCTTGTGCTATTCGAGATAATATATATATATATATATATATATATATATATATATATATATAGGTGAAAAAACAGTGGAAAGGGGTGGAGTCCCGCTATAGCAGCTTACTGAAGAGATGCCCCAGGAAACTAGATCTTTTCCATATCATTTTTATTTTGATAACCTATTCACATCCATCGACATTCCATATTATTTAAAAGAGAATTATAATGAAACAACAAGAACAGTTACAGAAAATAGAGTAACAAAGAATTGTTCACTCCGGACAGTAAAGAGTTAAAAAAGACACCTAGAGTTACTTATGACTATACCGTAACCACAGATCAACAAGTAATGGACGGTAATAATCAACACGCTGAATGGAAAATTCTGTAGTAACTGCAGGATCAACTGTTCATGCAGTTTCTCCAGTATCGAATGCAAGGCGCTACTCATCGACTGAAAAAAAGAAAATAGGGATTCCTAGACCTAATTGTGTTGGAAAATACAATGCATTTATGGGCGTTACCGATCAAATGGATGCGAATACAAATGTTTATAGAGTGAGAATTAAAGGCAAGAAATGGTGGTGGCTCATCTTTACTTGGTTACTAGATACATCTATCCAAAATTCGTGGATAATATATAGAAAACATTACCCAGGAGCACCCCAATTGAATTTTCGAAGAGACATAGCACAAGTGTATTTAAAAAAATTTTTAAACCTACCTAGAGCAGCTGGACGACCATCCACATATTACCCTGATAGCAGGATTGTTATCGATATTGGTACGATCACTATGTTGAATATGTTCCTAATAATAAAAGAAGACGTCGTGCTGGCCGTCGCGTACAATCGAGCGCTGTGAGAACACAATGCGGCAAATGCAATGTGGGGTTGTGTATTCAGTGCTTTAGTGACTTTCACAAACAAAATTGAAGCTTTGTAGGCAATTTTCATATTTTGATAATTTTTGTAAAATTAACAATAAAAATACATTTTTTAATGTATGTAGTGTAAATATTTGTTTACTTTAGTAGTATAGAGGGCTACTGTGTTATATTTGGTACATGGTGGTGTAATATTGTTATTACCAGGAATGTATTTAAAAAATTAGTTATGTACAATATTTCGTCAGCCCTATTGTAGAACAAAATTAAAAAGTAAAGCAAATTCAAAAATTCTAAACTTTACTACTTAATGGGATAGGTAATATATACTAAACATTTGCAATCTTTAGAGTCCACGGCAGGTGAAAACAAATGAAGCAGTTATTTTTAAAATAGCTGGATAACCTTTCATATATTTTTTTATTGACTTTTGGTGTAAATTACTGGGAAAGTAAGAATTCAACAAGTTACATTTCGAGGATTCCCTCTTAACATGCGGTAAATGTAAAAGAACTAAGGGTCCCTAATTTAGTTTCTGTTTTCATTTATCTTTTTACAGTATCACAACTTTGATAAAAAATTAAATCTTCACACTTAAATGATCTGTAACAAAATACATCATAAGTCCTTTCGGCTGTTTTAAGAAAGACGTGATGCAGATGGCGTACATCGGTCTCTGTGAATCTGATACTATCATCCATAAATATATTTGTTTTATTGAAGGAAGAGGGTTCTTGAAAAATTCCAGAATGCCAAAGAGGGTGTCAAATTTCTGTATAATTGTGCAGCGTTACATGTGTAGTATGCTAAGTGCTAAATATATAGACATATTTAACTGTGTAGGTGTAGATAACGAACTAGAATCGTTAATCCCCAGGAAAATTTGAATTAAAAAAATGCTTTTTTTAGAATAAAGACTTGAACCGCCTAGAGGTATGATTCTTGCTTTAGAGGTACTAGAATCAAATCCCAGTATTTTATTAATGGATTATTTTAATACGTGTAATTATATTGTGGTATATGTATATGTTTTCAAAACGACTTTGTTTGAACTTAAGGCTTTATTTATTTATTTACAATGATCTGTCTCTAAACATTGCTCTCGTCTTCTTTTGTATTTTTATCTATAGCAGCCACCTGAGTATATCATAAATATCATCAAAATACATTAAATGTATACTAACTTTTTCTGTTTATACTATACTTTTAAAACCTAATAACCCATTTATTCCCAATGTTGCGTAAACGCAACATTTTGAAATGTAGTTTTTTTTAAAAGATGTCACCACTTAAATGCCATTTTTGTTACTACATTTTATTTAAAACAAAACATGAAGTATAAATCTAATAAAATATTTTAAAATAATTAAAAAGGTACTCGTCCTCCTCAATATTTTCTCATTCGTAAAGATGTAGTGGCGTCATGTAATTTGTTTGTCTATTTCTGTCCAATTATCTCTCTCCTGTGCGTGTTGTTTTCATTCCGAGAATAAGAAACCAGTCATCTCCTTTATTCGGTCCTACCATCGTACTGGAGATCTTCCTCTGCATCTTTTACCTGCTACGTTACCTTCAACTAGTATCGTTAGTATATAGTTCTCAGTATATTTTGGTTGATAGTTGTGATGAGTCTAGTTTTTATGTTAAGTTCTGCTAGAATTGAGTTATTTGTGCGATGTGCGGTCCATGGTATGCGCAACATTTTACGGTAGACCCACATTTTAAATGCCATTATACGCTTTGAATCGGTTTTTTTATTGTCCAAGTTTCTGAAGTACAGGTGGCGATAGGAAATATCAATGCTCGAACAAGACGCAATTTCGTGTTTTTTGTGATGTCAGTGTTCTTTCAAATTTTTGTGAGTTTGGCTGTTGCCGATCTGGCCATTGTGATGCGTCGACGGATCTCGTCTTTGCATCCTCCACTGTTAGTAAAAACGGAGCCTAAGTAATTAAATTGCCTGACCACTTCGTAACCTGTCATGATTCTTATCCCTGCCTGGTTGTTTCTGATTCTATCGATAATCATCACTTTGGCGTTCTGCATATTAATTTTCAAACCATATTCCGTACTCACCGTGCCTAGCCTATTCATAATTTGTTACACTTCTTCTGGTGATGACGTCAATATAACGGTGTCATCAGCATAACGTAGTAAGTCACTGGTAATTCAGCTTCTGCTAATGATTCTCTAAAATTTTTTGGGTGTTTTGGAATCAATTTTTGTCTTGTATTTGTGATTGTTTTAATGTGTAAATGAATGCGAAATTCTGCTTGTAACATTTTGTGGTCGGAACCACAGTCTGCAGCTGGTTTTGTCTTCACGTTGATTATTGAGCTCATCCATCGTTTAGTGACAAGAATACAATCTATTTGATTCTTCTATCGTCCTCCAGGCAAAAATCATGTTAATCATCTCCGGGGATAATGTTTAAACATTGTGTTTACTATATTAAGATCCCTATCGATGGCAATATGAAGGAGCCGTTCACCTCGTTCATTTCGCCTGCATAAGCCATGCTCACCTATCTTTCCTTTTAAATGGTCTTTTTTTTTACTTTTTCCTATTTTTGCATTCCAATCTCCTATTATCATCATTGGTTCTTTTTTGGTAATATTACAGATGGTATGTTTCTTCTACTTCTACTATTATTAGATCATTTACTGGAAGGTATTTATATACATATTTTGCCCAACGTTTTTGAATTACTATTGCTACGCCTTTTTGTCCTGATTTGTTAGCTCCTGACATGAAAACTTTGTAGTGAGTGGCCTCCCAATGACCTTGGCCTTTCCAGTGTGTCTCAGATATTCCACAGATTCGCAACATCGTAACCGCAATATTCAATGTTGCGATGCGGTGTTTTTTACGTAATGTTAAGTTTGATCTTTCAGTATCCCATTTCGCAGATATTTCCTGGTCTCCACAATCATGTGCCCGGTCGCCCATTTCACACCATTCGACCCGAAATCGATATGGTGCTGGTTGCTAGCCGGATTGCAGAGCACATAATTTTCTTGCTTAGTCGTCATTTCATAAAGCTCTCTGGGAAGATAATCAGGTGGTTTCCCGTTGCCTGCCTGATCGCAGTCTCACAGTACTGTAGTGGTATCCTAGGCACGTCAAGAGACCAAGAAGAAGTTCAAATTTAAGATGGGACTGCGACATAAAGAAGCAAGCCGGTACAACAAGGCACAGAAAAGAGAATAATATACAATCTTGGGCAGAAATGAAGAACGACTATGTAAGGGAGGCTGCACCATAATCGGTAGAATACGCTGACAATTACTATGATGAAGATTATAATATCCCCAAATATTACAATATATTCGGAGTAAAACATGTCACAAGACAACAGATTCAACACCATCACAGTGCCGGATTAAGGGGGGGGCTATGGGACTATTAGCCCCTGGCGGTAAATTTTGAGAGGTGGTGCGTAGCTTACATCACGTTTTAATTCTATATGTGGCTATTTCAAATTTGTGGGATTGGTTTTCTGAAATAGCATGCTAATAAAACTTCGTCTCGTCACCGATAAGATCCGTACCTGCGGTAGCAGGTCGCACAAAAACACGTTTCATGTTTCCAAAAAATCGGCCAGCGCCACAAATGAGCGGAAAGGAAGGAGGTGCATTTGGAAACGACAAAAGTTATAAAAACAACAAAAAATAAATGCAGTATGAAAAAAACCCCCAAGATTCAACTTTTTTTACCAAATCCAATCAAGATAATATACAGCAACAAGCACTTCTTTTCAAGACGATCCAATTGCAACAGTTTCAGATGTTTTAGAAGGTAGGTTTATTTGACTGTTTTAGTTACTTTTTTAATAAAATAAAATTTGCAGCAGGATCTTCATCACGTCGAGATTATTCATCCACAGCAAATTCAGATCCACTTTGTGATATCGAGTTACATCCTGAAAAGAGTTCTTCTGAACGTCAAATTCTAGTCGAAAGTGATGTTAATCGAGTTGAATTACAAGATCCAAAATTCTGGCGAAGAAATTGTGTAGATTAAGTGCTGAAAGAATTCAAAACACAGGATATTAATTCTTTAGACTTTGAATCTTTAAAAAGAAAAATAGGAAAACAAAACAAATACAGCACTAAATTACTATTCTATACAGTTTTAAAGAATGGTGAAAAAATTCGATGTGACTGGTTATCTTTATTCCAAAAGCACAGGCTCTTTATTTTGCTTATATTGTCAACTCTTTTCAAGAAAAAAAGCTAAAGAAAAATGTGACAGTCATGAACGGTCAGTCGTTTATTTAGAACATCTTAAAAATTTTATTTCAAGAAATTCATTGAGTATGAGACAGATCGATGATTCTCTGTGGCAACAGATTGAACATGAGACCACATATTGGCGAAACATAGCTAGTGGGAGACTACCTTTTAGAGAAACCGACGAAAAATTTGGTTCTACTAGAAATAGCAATTATCTTGGATTACTAGAATTGTTGGTGGAATATATATGATCCTCTTTTAAAAGAACATATTGAAAAATATGCTTCAAAAGAGTAGCGGTATAGTATGACTTACGGCGGTCTATGAACTAAATCCGGCACTGAACCATCATATTATTATATTTTATATTTATTTCTGTTGTTTTAAATTTTTAGTTTTCATACTGTTGGCAAAATAGCTACCGCAGTTTTAAAAGACACCATGTGTTTATCTTCTCGGTCGCATGTCTTTCAAAGTCTACTCGTCGCTTCACTTATCGTCGGCCCCGCTGCTATTTATAAAAGAACTACTTATTTGAAGCGGGCGATAAAAGATATATGCCGCTCATAAAACAAAACCACATCCCACCGAAATCCACACCACACTGTTTTTTATTTCATTGTTATTTTTTCAGGAGGTGTTGAACGCTTTTTTCATTATAGAAGGCAAGACTCTATAAAAGAGGCTGTTTACTTTTCAGTAAAAGAGTCAAAGTAAATATTTGAAAACGTTTTTTTGTTGCTTTGTTTTGTTTTCGTACTAATCGACTAGCAAATAAAGCAGCTGTTGTAGCATTAACGAAATTAGTTTTGAAATACTTAGACGAAATTAGAAACAGGGAATTAAAAAGATTTTAAAACATTCAGTAATTAATTATCGATTTTACTTAAATTTTTTAAAATGTTTTAAAATATGGGGGATGTGTTTCAAACTCCGTAAAGTTCTATTTAAGTTTATGAATTTTGATTTAAAAAACTTACGGCCCGTTCACACATGGGAGTTCGTTTTACTGGTTTCTTTTTAACGGATACGTCATAAATTTATGGTCTGTACACATAGGCACCGTATAACGTTCAACGGATCCGTCATTACTGGATGCGATGTGAAAAGAAAACTCGCAGTGTATACGCCGCTACTCTACAAGGAGCGACGCTGTCGTATTGTATTGGTACTATCATCGGAGAAGGAAGATTCGTCGTTATTGGCAGCATCCACTTATGGCTCAAAGATCCAGAGAGGGTGCTTACAGTTTACGTATGATGAGTCATTTACGAGGTGATGAATCGGAATTTTACAATTACTTTCGTAAGTCAATGTCTACTTTTGATGAACTTCTTCTTAAACTATTGGAAACGGATTTAAAAAAGCAAGATACTCGATGGAGGAAAAGTATCTACCCAGAAGAAAAACTAGCGATATTTTTAAGGTACGTACTTTTATTTTTAAAACTCAGGCAGATCTACTAACGAAGCATCACTGTATACAGATTGTACTGGCGATAGTGAACTATCAGTAGGCTGTGGTCTGTTAAAATAGCCCTGGGATTGATAGTGACTAGCACCAGATGTTTGTGTATAGGCTAACCACCCATAAGTTGACTGGTCAACTCTCCTATGTTTAATATTTTTTAGTAGGTTTATCCCCCCTGATTGGAATTCCAAAGTTTGGTCATCATCAAGCAAAGCCAAGGACGGCAAAATCCCTTAAAAGAACTATAAATTGCGGTTATCGTGCTCAATTTTCGTCGGTTTTATCTCATAGTCAATGTCGGACATCATTTTGGCATCAATTTCATTAAAATTTCTTTTGGCTGGTGCTCTGCGTTTTGGCAGGGGAGCTGCCAAAACGCTGGGGATTTTGTTTGTCCTTTTGACTGTCATTGTCAAGTTGTGTCTTTGTAGTCACACTATCATCTTCGTTTGTATCATTCGATGTCGCGGTGTCATCTTCGGCGTGTTCTTCAGTTTGTTTAGTAGAGACGCTTTCGTGCGTTTCTCCAGCAGCAACTACTTTTATCAAAAACAGCATCTGATTATGGTATTTATAGGGCTTCATGTTTGAGACAGAGAAACCAGACGTCTTGCAATTCTTTTTATCTTTTAGTGTTCTCACCTAGAAATCTCTCATCTGTCTTCACTTTTTTATAAGAAGTTTTCCTAAAACAAGTATAAAACAATTTTATTTTTAGGTATGCAGCATCCGGGTGTTCATTTAAAGATCTTTATTACACCTACCGCGTTGGTGTATCGACTGTTAGCAATATTATTAAAGAAGTTTCAAGATTCATATGGAACAATTGAGGTGAAAAATTTATGCGACTTCCTACATCAGTCGACGAATGGGAACAGATAGCAAGTGGATTTAACACAAAAGCTAAGTTTCCCCACTGTCTCGGAGCTGGAAAACATACCCGACTTAAAAAACCACTAAATAACGGTTCACTGTATATCAATTACAACGATTTTTTTTCCATCATATTATTAGCGATCGTAGACTGCGACTATTGCTTTGTATACGTCAGTGTCGGATGGAATAGAATGCGATTCATCAATATTCAAGAAGACAACATTTTAGAAAATGATGCTAGATGGCAGTCTACAAATACCAGCACCATGCCCATTAACAGGAGACCCAGAAACGAGAGTTCTTTATGTGGTCATTGGAGACAAAGGTTTCGGATTACACGAAAATTTCGCGAAAGTGACTATTCAACCATCGTTCAACTAGAGCTAGGAGATACGTTCTCTTAGTGTGTCTTAGGTATCTTAGATAATAAGTGGAGTATATTCCGTGGGCCTCTAGACATCGACAAAACAACATCTGTATAGACTGTTAAGGCATGTAATATTTTATTTTATATATTTTATATATCACACAGATTGTTTGTTTTTCAAGACTTTGATATAATTTTCGACTAATCTTTAACAAGCGGTAAGTGCTTTTGTTTGTTTTGAAGGACACAACGAAAGATTAAGGGATCAATGCTTGGAATAAGCTTAAGAAATAGAATAAGAAACGAGGAAGTTCGTGAACGAACCGGAGTGGAAAACATTATCGAACATATTAAAAGGCAAAAATGGAGATGGGCAGAACATGTTGCAAGAATAAAAGACGACAGTTGGACAAAAAAATTGCTTGAGTGGAAACCACGGGCTGACAAGCGAAGCCGAGGAAGACCCCCAACGCGATGGACCGACGACTTCAAAAGAATCGTGACCAATTGGATAGCAGAGGCGCAGAACAGAAGCAGATGGAAAAGTCTAGAGGAGGCCTATGTTCAACAATGGACAACTCAGGGCTGATTGATAAAGTGCTTTTATTATTAATTTTCATTAAAAGTATTCAGTGATTATTTTGCTTTATATGTATAGATAATTTCACGTACAAAAATAATGCATTTTATTTAGTCATCAACAAACAGTGATAAGTTAAGTTAGGTTACTCACTTAGGGGGAATACCGCGCAGCTGTGTCGGGGTAATTTCGTGCTGCGCGGTATTACCCCGTGTAAGAATTTTTGCTCATATAGTGCTTTTATTGTATTTTAGATTCCAAAATGCCCCGTGCTTACGTTCGGAAAACTAAAAGATCAAAATGGACAGAAGATGAACTAAAAGCTGCGATCACTGCTTTACGATCTGGGCGAAAAATACGAGAAGTAGGTCAATCATTCAATATTCCAGAATCCACTCTACGTGACAAACTAAAGTCCAATAGCCATAAAAAAATAAAACTTGACAGGAAACCAATTTTTAATGATGAACAGGAATCCACCATAGCCAACCATGTTAAAAAGTTGGCGAATATGTTTTTTGGAGTCACACTATTAGAACTAAGGCGTTTAGCATACCAGTTTGCTGAAGAGAATAAAATAAAACACCGTTTCGACTCGATAAAGAAGATCGCTGGTGAAGATTGGTTAGAACTCTTTTTAAAGCGTCATCCAGACATTAGTGTTAGAAAACCCGAAGGTACCAGTCAAAACCGCATTTCTGCGTTCAATAAAGATGAGGTTGAACGATTTTTTAACAATCTGCTCACAGTTATGGAAAAGTTCAAATTTCCTGAGAGTCGAATTTTTAATGTAGATGAAACGGGTATTTCTACGGTCCAGAAACCATAAAAAATTTTGGCACCAAAAGGTCAAAGCAAGTAAGATCCGTAATATCTTGGGAAAGAGGGAAACATGTTTCCATAGTATGCGCTGTAAATGTTTCAGGAAAGTTTGTCCCTCCTATGTTCATTCCCTTGAATACGTATGAATCCACAATTAATGAGAGGAGGAACAATTGGAGCAATCTACAGATGTTCAAAAAACGGTTGGATATACAAAGAGTTATTTTTCGACTGGATAAAACATTTTTGTCAGCATATAAAGGCCTCGAAAGAAGATCCAGTGCTTCTCATATTGGATAACCATGGGAGTCACATTTTTTTGGAGATTTATACTTACTGCAGATCACACAGAATTGTTACGGTTTCACTTCCCCCTCATACCTCACACAGGCTTCAACCTCTTGACCTAACTTTTTTTGAGCCCTAAATAATGCTTTCAATCGTGAGTGCAACTTGTATCTGAGAACTCATACTCATGAAAAGATCACACATTTTGAATTTGCTTCCATTTTTAACAGAGTATACCTGACAGTTGCCACGATGGATAAAGGAATATCCGGGTTCTGTGCTGCTGGAATATGGCCCATAGATCCTAATAAATTCTCTGAAGATGATTTCAGCTTAATAGATCACACTGAAGTTTCAGATATGCACGTTGTAATTGACTTAGAAACCGACGTCACCAATGATGACAGGACCCTTAATCAGTCGAGATGTGACGAAACTCTGCAGAGAACTCCACCAAGAAATACCGAACCCCAACCAGGACCATCGAGATGTGATGAAACTATGCACAAGACTCCATCTTATACTGCCAAATTGAAATCAAACCAGCAAGCTGCATCCCAGCCTGGAACGTCAGGAAATATTAAAACTCGGTCTAGTATACCCATTGAAAAGCTAGCTCCTCTTTCTTTCAAATTTACAAAAAAAAGTTTCAAATCACGTACAAAACAACACTCAAAAATTTTCACTTCCACGCCACTAAAAACGCAATTAAAAATAAAACAAGAAAAGAGAAATATTAAGAAAACAGCAGAAGAGGCAAAAAAAAGTGAAACCAAGAAAAAAACGACAGGAATCGTAAGAAAACTGGCTACTAAAGCAAAGAAACGACCCGTACGCAAAAAAAAGCTGGAGTTAAAAAGTTACATTTTGATGATTCTGAGTCTAAAAGATATGATGAGAGTAAACTTTGTGATGATGATAAATTAGATGATGTAGATCTAACATTAGAAAATGAGAAATGTTTGGCGTGCGGTGAATTCGGACGAGACAAAGAAATTTGGTACCGTTGTGTAATGTGTTCGAATTGGGCTCATTCAGAATGTAGTGGTTGGGACTGAGCAGTCAATTATGCATGCGATATGTGTGAAAATTAATGTGAGAAAGTAAAATTATCTCTTTAATGTTTTTTTTTTTTAATTTTGTCTTTAAGAAATCTGTTTTGTTTACAATATTTGCTTTATTACAATAAATTTTTTTTCGAATAAAGATTTATTTAATTGTGCGCAGAATTACCCCGTTCTTGGGGGAATACCGCGCAATGACAGTTTTTTAAAGTAAATTTTTTTTTCAAGATCCGCTAAACTTGAATCCTATTTTTTATGGGAATAACGTTCCCAATAGATACAAGTTTCAGTATTTAAATTATGGAAGTCTGTTTGCACATAGGAAACTTTTGTAAGTATTTTACCTTAGGTGCACAGAATTCCCCCGGTTTCCCCTATCTTTATAGTGGCTTCTATTTTAGCTTTTCCTACTAATACTTTCACTTCCTTTTTGGTGATCTTATGTATATTGCTTCTCTCAAAATCACGACTTTAGTTATAAGTAGACTTCGGCAAATATGCAAATAAAAATGTAGAAAATATGCGCATAAATATGCACGTGTTTACCCGAAAATATGCAAATATTTTACAAAATATGCATACAAATAAATAAAAAAATCGTAAAATAGTAACAATTTTATTTAAAAAAAAAAGTGTACATAACTAAATATTTCCTACTATTCATTAAGATTTACATTTATTTTAAGTAACTACATCATTTTTAAGTATGAATAAACTTATTTAGAATTATGGTAACAATAAATGACCAAGTGGTGTTCAAAATTTTCTAACAAAAACTTGTGGCTTCTGTCTGAGTACATATATTTATATATAGAAAAACTTCGTTCAACATCAACTGATGTAACGGGAGCATTTTTCAAACTAACCAAAACATTTGGTTCTAAATTAATTGTTTCCGAAATATTTCCAGCTAGAACACTGACTACTTCAGAAAGAATATGGTAACCTTTATTTTTTTCCATAGTAGCTTCAAATTTTTTTAAAATATCTTTTCCAATATTACCTCTAACGTTCCGACAACATGACGCAAATTCTTTTATTAATGCTGTACTTTCGAACAATGACAGTTTTGGCGATTCTAACTCAGTAATTGTTTTTTGAACAAAACTAAAATTTGATTTTATAAATGAAAGTTCTTGTTGAAGCAAGTTACTCTGAAAAGTTTGTTTAGAATCCAAAAGAGATTGGGAACTTTCATGTGTTAACGTATCAATTATGTTCTTTATTTTAACAAAATGATCTGCATAAAAATTAGCTGCTTCTAAACATGTTCCCCATCGCGTTAAAATAGGTTGTGGTGGAAGAGGAATGTTAGGTAGCATTTCTTTATAAAGTTGAATTCTTATAGGAGATTTAAGAAATACTTTTTTGACACTGGATATCATGGTATTTACAAGAGGAAACTTTTTTCGTATTTCCTCTGCAACTCTGTTTAATCCATGCGCTACACAAGTAACATGTATTAAATCTGGGAAAAATATTTTTAAATTTTGTCCTGCTTTCACCATATTATAAGGAGCAGCATCCGATAAAATAAGCAGTAATTTATTAGAAGGAATAGTTGTCGGAAGAAAAAAAGTTGCTAATGTTTCTTGTATAAAACGCGAAATTGTTAAAGCATTTGTTTTCTCAAGTTGCTGGCATGAAATAAGATGAGATTTTGGTAAGGTATCTTCTTTAAGAACACCAATCAATAAATGAGCAATATACTTTCCTGGGGAATTAGTGGTTTCGTCTACAGATATGTAAAAATAATTATCTGCAATTTCTTCCTTAATATTAATTAACACCGACGAGTATAGCCCGTTCACATTATTTCTTCTTAGAGACCTATCACTTGGAACATTAAGTTTGCAATATTTTTTTAGAAACGAACTAAAATTTACATTTGCTAATTTTGAAAGCGGTATGTTTGCAGACACTAATGCGCGACACAAGTCTTCATTAAAAGTTTCTTGCTCATCTAATTTTTTTGAAGTAGATTGGAAACATTTAGCCATTGAAGTTTGATGTTTTCCTCCTATTTTTTTTTGCAATGTGTGAAGCAGTTCTCACATGTTGGTCTATCTGAAATTTCTTCTCACATGCTACCTATAAATAAAAATAAAAACCTTTATTTTAACCCAACCTTTAAAATATAAAAATATACAAGGTGTTTTTGGATAATCAAATAACTGGTTTGGAAAAAAAAACACTCGCTAAGTGTTTTAAATGCAGTATTAATCCACAAATTAGTTTTTGTTACTAACCATTAGTACATCATATAATTTATTTTAAAATTCAACAAAAGTTTTTTTTTTTTGTTAATTCAATTACAATAAAAATAATTGTGTTTTAGAATAGCTGACTTCATAAAAAAAAGTAAAGTGAAAAATTTTTCTAAATACACACCATTGTATTGTACCATGGACAATTTTTTCTCACTAAAGGAAGCTATTTTTCATTTAAAAACAACCTACGAGTACTAAATTTCAAGTAAATACGTTTATTGGTTTTAAAGTTATTTTTGTTATTAACTAAAAGAATTTAATTTTTTTTAATTTTAACACCCTGTATCTCGAAAAGTAAATAAGTTTGACCCCTCATTAACTATATCGTTTTGTTCAATTTTTCGAGAAGTATCTACAGTCAAACGTTGTAAGTGTCATTTGGAAACACCCTGTATGTATGAAATATTAGATATTTAATAGAAAATATTAGATACTTACAATTTTGCCTCAGACTGAACAGTAGATTTTTCCCATATCCATAGACAGCTCTTTATAAGGTTTAATCCAAGTTGAAGCACTGGTTGTTTTAGGCATTATAAAATCACAATCTTCCTTTTTGTTACGCACAACGAGTGTTTACGCTTTAAATATCAAAACATTTACAAATCTGAGCATCAAATTAGAAATGTTTAGGTACCTAATTCAATAAACTGGGAGATTTTGGAAAATCCCTAAATTATGAACAAAACTATTAGCCGTTTACCTGCTGTTAAGATACAATAAATTGTAGATAGATTTGGGGATTAGATTATAAAATGCAAATGAGCGAACCCTTAGCGATTATCCAATAACTGAATGCCTCAGTGACCGAGACTTTCTAAGAATGTTGAGGGCTACTTAAATTGATCTTCTTTGAAATTGTAAATGTTTTGTACCTGTAGAGATTACGTACTTAGATCATTTCTTGATTAAAATGACTACAAAATTTTATACAAGAATTGAAATAAATTGGTATGTTTAAAAATTTTCAAATACAGTATAAAAATCTGAACTTTTATGCACTTTATGCAAACTTTTATACAAATATGCCAAAATATGAAATATTTGCATAAAATATGCACAATATGCAAAATATGCAATATGCATATTTGCCGAAGTCTAGTTATAAGTATCTCTTCGGTGTCACTATCAAACAAAAAAAGATTTTTATTTAGTGAACAAAATTACAAACAAACATACAGAAATTGAATTAAATTGAAAGTAGGCACACCCAAAAATAATAATGTTATAAAAATCATACCCTTGCCGTCTACAACCAATCAGAGCTATTCGTGTGAAATAACCACTTGTTCATACCCTATTTCCCGTAACGAAACTTTTCAACCATAATCTTTTCAGAAATATATACTTTTGTTGGACGTTTCTCATATTTTTCCTTCTCACTAACGAATGGCGGTAGCGTGACCGGATCATTTTCAATGGAACATGGAACCGAAATGGATTGATTAAAAAAGAAGCACTTACTCGGAAAAATCCCGAAACGAATGTTGTTTAAATGAGTGCTTAAGTGCTGGATATAGTACACTTACGAGCTGAAGTCATACGATCTTCGTACAGGACCGTTTTCACAAGAAGTTAAATGATTATTTTGTGTTTTTCATTAAAAATAATATTCAAAAAATATGGTATATTTTGTACAAACTAATGAACAATTGAGGCACGTAAACAGAATATTTGTCTACTAGAAGTGTTCCATCTGTAGCCGATATGCCATTATTGTTAAACTAAAGTGTTATAAAGTTGTCGATATTTTCATCTTAGCTTAAGTTATTTTATATTTAAATCATGAATGTGTTGCTTGTGTGAGTCCATTTCAAATAGGTAAAAGAAATAAAATTAGACTTACTCACAATCAATTTAATTTAACTACCAAACGACCGGTTTCGCTTTCTACACTTTGCAAAGCATCTTCAAGTCAAACGGTACAAAGTAAATTAAACGCTGAAATTATAAAAAGCCCATATTAGGGTGATGTCTTATAAAGATAAAGATGAAAAAAAGGTCATTGTAATTAGGCCAATATTACCTGTCTGTGATTATTAATATGCATAAAATTGATTTAGCAGACAAAGTGAAAACCCACAAATTGATAAGAGATAATCTATTGAATTGTAATAAATTAGAAACAAACAAAATACTACTTACATTTCAGTACAAGAATTTTTAGATAATGATTCGCGATACATAGTTCAAACTATCCTGTAATTGCTGATGATGGGTGATCTTCGGTTAATGTTGTAACTGTCTGACAATTAAGGAGGAAGTTTCTTAAGGGGAGAGATGTTAACAAATGAAATAGGAGTAAGGTATATGTAATTGTTTGTTAAATGAAAGTGATGTTTTATAATAATTAAATTATTAAAGTTATTTATATTTATTTAAGAGATATATTTCAGAAATGTGTGTTAATTTATTGAAACTTTTTACACTATGAGGACAGTTATATAACGATGAATGAAATTAGATGTACTATTTTGTGGGTGTGCAATTTCTTTGACTTGTAATTATCAAATTTTTGACAACAGGCAAATTCTGCAAAATATTGCATTCAAACCATTGACCAAGATTCCGTAACCAAATCCAGATTTTGCCCTGCATTATATTCCTTAATATAAATAAATTAATTAAAATAAATATTCCAACTTCCTGATTTTTATAGAATTTAAATCTTGGCATTATTTTTCTAGTTGTTTGAGAAATTGTGCGTTTGTTTTGCGATCCATCCATGATATTTTCAGAATACATTGGTAACACCACATTTCGAATGCTTTCTGGTTTTTATTATTGGATTGTTTCAGTGTCCAGTCCTTAACCCCATACAAAAGCGTGGAGAAAATATAACATTGAAGCATTCTTATCCAGAGCGGTATATTGATATTGCGATTACAGAAAATTTCCTCATTCTTGTGGATGACTGTGCACATTCAGGGCCAGCAAACAGATATGTCACCTGGACAAAAGAGTGCCTTCCACTTACTAATTCATCCGCCCGAAGCTGTTGCTCAGTTAAAGTGGGAGATTGCTTATACCGGCAATCATTCGGTGAATTCGGTAAAGAATATATCGAGAGGTATATAAATAGACACTTACATCACTATTAGTCCATTGAAAAGTTACAAGATTACATTCTTGAGAGGACGCAATTTTATTTTTTTGATGTGTGGATGTGGTTAGTATAAGCTTAAGTTTAAGTGTGTGAATCTTCACCCTTGTCCCCAGGCCGCCATCTTGGTATAAGAGAGGCAAAGGGTTTTCGCGCTGTATCTCGTAAATTAGCAATCCTACAGAAAATTTTATAAAATATGTATAGCAAACTCAATTTTCTTCAGCTCTATTTCTATAACTATTTATCGTAAAATTAAAAATAAAAAAGGTATAAACAAAACTAACTAAATATTTTTTCCTAAACTAAAACTAAATAAACTTTTTTTCTAGTTATTTTACAATGAAATAAAGTCAAAGCAATATTATAGGGGGTTTTCAACGAATAATTTTTACTAACAAATGTGTTTAATTTTAATAATTTCTCTGTGTTTTACGCACTCCGAGGTTGACCGGGTTGACCAAAAATAATTTAGTTTTGTCCAAAAATATTTAGGCATTCTAATAACTTTTTTTATTTTCCACTTTATCATAAAAAGTAATACCATAAAAGTAATAATGTCTGATAAAATTTTATGTAGGATTGCCAATTTACGAAATACAGCGCGAAAACTCTTAGCAGACCTTATTCCAATATGGTGGCCGGAGGACAAGGACAGCGACCCCACAAACTTGCGTCTTCTAAGAAATTCACACTAAGGCATAAAAATTGTAAAGTTTTTATGGACTATAGAGAATTAAGCAAAATAAAATTAATTCAATTTAAATATTTATGAATCTAATGTTTTTATAAAGCGAAAATTCAAAGTGCCTGGTTGTATACCCTAGTTTAAAAAAACTCGGAAAATTAAAAAAAACATTTATTATTATTTACAAGGAAACTTAATTCCTGTAGTTAGCTGTACACCATGTATCAGAAAAGTTTTATTTAAAAAATTGCTTTATAAAAGGTATAATAATAAAAACCCTATTGGGCTACACAAAACGTTTTCGGAATATCTTCCATCATCAAGACTATCCTAAAATAAGTATAGTCACTTTAATTAAATCAAACGTAAAAGTTAAAATTTTGACCAAGGTTATTACGAAAAGTGTGGTTAACACTTACTGGATGTACATGTTTGAAGTCACTAAATATGTAGGTATGAACCCCTTAAATCTAGTTTCATTAACTTTGAGTTACATCTTTGACAATTACAACTATTATGTTTAAGTTACAAAAGGTATTAAACACATGGCAACGTAAGACTCCACTGGGTTTGCTACTCTTTATACAAAGTGTCTGTAAGGACTTTTTAATAGCAACTTATTAAAATGACATACTAGGACGGAAGTCTGAACAAAGCAGGCTATAACTGGAGGTATGTATCTAAATGTGACAGTAGCCAGCAATATGTATAATTAAATAATATGTTAAAATTTGATTGGTATTAACAGTAGCGACCATCAATATGTTGGAATTTAGAATATGGTTTCTCCTAACACTTTGTTGGAAAATTTGTAAATTAGGTATTGTTGTAGGGGGACTAAAGGTTGATAAAAGTTATGAATATAGCTAGGCAACGAACTATACAAATATCTAAATTCAATGGAAGAAAACTAAAGATTTTTATAAAAGTCCCATGTTTTTTTAACATTTGGTATCTGGCATATAAAAAGCAGATATGTGTAGGAAATTGGGTTTTTTGATTTTAATTTTACACATTAAAATGTTAATTACTGTGTTTAAGTGTGTTATTGACATAGAAGGTGAACAAAATAAATGTTGTAATGTACTGCTGGTATATTACTTAACTTATAACTTAAGTAGATAAATGCCCTAAATGTTAAAAACAACATTTGATATCTAAGAAATACATGGTGTGTAAGTTATAAGCTCATGAACGTACGGTGGATGGAGAGAGTTAATTCAATATTATTGTGTATGAACATAATATGGGGAATCAAGAGACTGAGATCACCAGAGATTCGAAACCCTGACTTATGGAGAGCATATGTGCAATGTAAAGCAAAATGGGGGGGGGAGAATGATGATTTTAGTTAAAGCAGTTGTGTTAAAAATGGTGTGGACGTTACTGTAATATTGTGAATACCTATATATGTTATTATTTCACAGCGAAATGTTGTATTGATGTATGTAATTGTATTTATGATCGGTATGCCTAATGTTCTACATCCATCAATATTCCATAAGTAGATTAAGATCAGATAATTCTGATCTTAATCACCTTCCATATCGAATACATACAGTATGTCGCTAAGTATGCTCTTTATCGATTTCATGCAGGCTTATAACTTATAACACACTAATCAACAAACAAATTTTATGGACAGGAGGAGTAATGAGTAGCATAATGACCTTTACGATAAATAATCAAAAGCAGCAAAAACGGAAAAAACTTGGTCAGATTATTAAGTCAAAAAAATATTAATATTGTTCTAAAGCTATTTTCTTGTGGCATTTTAAATTAATTTATATTTAAATGGGAATGAGCCACAATTAAAGGTTAGAATACGTTTATTGACGTTACAATTTCCACTTCGGAAATCGTTCTCAAAATACAAACGTTAGTAAATTATTTTTAGTAAATTAGTAAATGTTTGTATTTTGAGAACGATTTCCGAAGTGGAAATTGAAACGTCAATAAACGTATTTTAACCTTTAATTGTGGCTTATTCCCATTTAAATATAAATTAAAAAATATTAAGAAAGGCAAAAAAAATATAAAAATAAATTACAGTATTTTGACGGTTTAATCGGTTTTCTCTGTAAGTAAAATACTTACAGATTCAGATACTTAATAATTTTTGCATGCCAAATAAAGAATCATGACTGGCAAATAATGAGGTCATGAAAATACATGGCAAATCAGCAATAACAACCATCGCATAAAAGACACAGATTAAAATGGCTTGACCATGGGATAGAATAAGGATGGATTGGATTTTAAAATTGCTGATTACTACAAAAGAAGGTAATAAAAGGGAAAGAGGGAGAACACGAAAAAAGAGGTAAGAGTCGACGAAGAAAGAGCAAAGTGCATGACTAGAAAATGTTGGCTCTGAACAGAAAAAAATAGATGAAAAGCATTAAAATCTTGAGGATCTAAGATATGTTGCGCCTTTTTATATGTAAGTACTTATGTAAGTCTAATATACATTTTTGTTAAGTATACTTTGGTAATACTAATGGACTATTTTCGACGTCTCACTGTATATGACGTATTAATTACAAAAAAACAACTACAATATAAAATAAAAGCTTCCAACAAACGAACTAATCAACAAAACAACATTTTTCCATTACCTTAAAGTTATTTCGGTAAACTAAAATTGCCGAGATGTTTTTAGCTGTAAATGTTTAGAACCATTTTATCAAAGTCAAAGTAAGCAGACAGAGAGGGACAATTTTTAGTTAAAGTATTTCTTATCTAAACATTTCCCCGTCATTTACAGTAACTAAGCATTAAATATACCAGAACTATTCATCTTAAAGGTATCGTTATTTTTATTCTGGGAGGTTCTTTGAGTGAGTAATGGAGGATTTCCAAAAATAAATCAGAAACCCAAAAGCATTTAACGGTAGTGAAAAATTAAAGCGGTGATTCTGTTTACTCTGAAACCAACAAAAACATATTATTCTTGGAATACATTGAAAGTTTTAGTGTATTTTAACCAAAATATATTGATGATGAGAGTCTGAAATGAGTAGAGCTATACATAAAAGTAACAAAATAATTAGAGGTTTAGGCTAATACAAAACAAATTCGTGAAAATCTTTATTGATTGATTCGAAAATAATTTTTCTGTGCATTTTTAATTTGCAAGCAAAGCTGTGGATCGAAATCTAATCGACCCTTTGTTGCAATGTAAGGACTTTACCATTAAGAAAAAGGTGAGTGTCGAGATTTTAAGAGAAAGATCAAAAATAAACTGAAATCAACAAAAATTTGCACCAAAAGTGAAAAATTATTTATAACTGACGTGTTGACAATTTTTTCCGTATTAACTTTAAGTGATGAATCGGAATCCGTTGTAAAATTTCTCTATCTATTACTATATCTGTTTTTTTAATATAAAACTACACAGACGGACGTACAGAAAAACATAATCCATAAGATCGAAATTTTATTTTCGTATGATGATTTCGATTCAAAAACAATTCAGATACCTTTCAGGAAAACTCAGTCGGCGGCAGTAAACCTCTATAAGAAGCACAGCAGTTCACTCAAAATATTCTCACTCAAAAGATGGTGCATAAAGTGGAAAATTGCCCTGAACCCCGAGAAGACACAGGCCGTCCTATAAACAAAAGACATCGAAGAAGTAGACCAGACAGGGAGATCACCATAGCAAATACCCCTGTATAATGGACTAACGAGACAAAATACCTTGGCATACTAGACATAGAGCTCACATTCACTGAGCATGTAAAGCAAACAGTCTACAAAACAAAAGCGCTAAAAAGTCAACTCTCTTTGCTAATAGGCAGAAAGAGCAAACTTCGCTTTAAAACAAAAATGAGAGTAGCTAACAGCATAATTGCTGCTGCTCACTAACATATGCATCTGCCGCATGGGGACACATATGCAAGAGCAATCCGAAAAAGATTCAAACAGTACAAAACTGGATGATCAGAGAAGGCCTAAATGTACCTAGATATGTCCCATTTAGATAGTTATTTAGAGACTCTGGTCAGAAAAGAATATCAAGGAATATTAAGGACAATGGACGAAAAAGCATACGATATTTTTAATGGACTCAGGAACCACCGTACAGAATACTAAGAGATTTGACGGACTACGATGTAAACACAAGAACGATGCACAGACGGCCGAAACAACAACTAACTGGATATAGGGAAGAAGAATAAATGAAGAAATGAGATAGCCACAAAGTAGCTAAATGAGTGGGTTTAGATAGTGAGTACCAAAAAAATGGAGTAGATTTGCGGCAATCAGCCAAGAGATCGATGGTTGGATGAGTTTGAATGGTTGTAGTAGTTCAGTCACAGCCTGGCGAGACTAAAACGATGGTATATAAGAACAATATACACCGGAGTGTGTGAGGGCAATATACACCTGGGAATACTCAAACCAATACACGCACACATAGTAGTAGTTTAGATTAGATAAAAAAAAACAAAACCCAAAAAACATATACACGGGGTGTGTGAGAGCAGTATACACTTGGGAATGCGCACCCCGTAGTTAAGTTAGATTTAGTAGTAGTTAAGTAAAAAAACAAAAAAAAATTCGCTTACTGTCTAAGCAAAACTAAAGCCTTACCGAACTGAGAACATCAAGCGAATACTGTTTCATAGACATACCTAACAAAATACATAAATATAAAAGGTCCGCGTCGATCGGATAGCCAAGCGGGCTGGGCGGCTGGCTTCTCCTTCGCTTCAATGCGAGAGATGTCAGTTCAAATCCCCGGCTCGGTGAACAGAAACCAAAAAGGCTAACGCAGTAGTTTAAAATTCTAAAATGAATCTGCGGCTTAGTCTAGAATATGCTGGTATCTGATCGGCCTATGGTGGAGCAGTACGGCAAGAGATAAGGGCTTGCGGCTAGGTGATACTCCTCTATAGATCCCTACCGGAAGGGCGTGGAACGCCTAAATACCGGGTATATATATATATATATATATATATATATATATATATATATATATATATATATATATATATATATATATATATATATATATAAAAGGTCCGTCAGACCTTTTATAACAGCCGCATAGATTTAGGCCCTTCAGCCAGATCGTATGTAGATCTTAACGCGAATTCTGAGCACCGAGGTCAGGTGCGGCATACATGGGCTCAATAGCCGGACCCCACTCGAACATCCAGCCGGCGAAAACAAAATTTATTTATTTTGCCAAATAAGCGGCTGAGAGGACGAGCACACACTTTTTTCGGATAGAGAGTCATCAGCCTAGGCTGGTGTCTCTCTATTCGGAATACACACTTTTTTCTTTTTTTAGGGACACCAGTCTCGATGCCAAGTAAGATTAACGTTTATAGAGTCAGTAAAGTAAATAGGGAGAAAAGCCGATATCTATACTACTCCTACAGTTAGGTGGCTTAACCACAGTCAATAAAAACAGAGGGTGTTCCATTACCCAGGGCACCCAAAGTAACTTTCAGATCATAAGCCTCCTCACGTAAGTCACACGATGAGGAGGGGTGGAGGAAAAGCCTGGGAGTCAGATAGGTACGACTTCAATAGCAAAGTGTGACCGGTTTGATCTTCGAACATGTGGATTCCACTTTACAATGGTATACACATGTTTCTAGGGGCAGTGTTGATCACTGTGTGTGTATGTACTCAAAATATTCAATCACTATTCGACGACATGTTTCAAATTTACCACTTATTACACAATAGAACGATCAAGAATAGATTTACAAGAGTTTCTATGAGAATCAAACAGAAACTTAATATTGACAATTCAAAAATTGAAAGTACAACACTGCAATCTACAAATAGTGATGACGATTATCTTATCGAATCTTCACTGGCCTCCCAACGTTCTGAATGTTAAAAATATTTTATTTTGACGTTAGTGTAGTGGAACTGTGATGGATTCTACCCTCGCTTAGAGTCCTTACAACAATTAATCAACAATACAGAAGCAGATATCATCTGTCTTCAAGAAACCAATTTTAAGGAAACACATAGACGTGAACTTAAAAATTTGAAGATTACCATTTTCTTCGGACAACGTTTACAAGAGCAAGTGGAGGAACATCTATCTTTGTGTCTAAACATTTATTTTCTCTATATTACATATTATATCTTAATTACCAATTTGGAAGCCATAGTAATAACTTTCTGGTGTGCTGACAAAATCACTATATGCAGTACATATTATATTCCTCCTAATTACAACCTAACATAGATCGAGTTAGATGATTTATTTGGCCAACTATCCAACCTTTTTAAACTAGTTGGAGACTTTACCGATCAGAATACTATGGGGCTCTAGGAAAATATTTGGTAAAGGAAAAACCGTAGAGAACGTAATAAGTTACAATAATTCTTGTCTGATTAATAGCGGAGTTAGTACATATTTTAAAATTGCGTCAGGATCTTCTATCGATCTAAGCATATGTGCATACGGGTATATTAATATGCCCGCCTAAAAAAGCAGTACCGTGGTAGAACTCAGAATGTGAACTAACTGTACGTCAATGCAAAATGGTCCCCAATAGATATCAAAAGAGCAGACTGTTTCAAAAAGCTAGGAACCAAAGCGAAATATGTTCTTAAAAAAACAACAATGATTACTGGTAAAATTTTGTTTCTACACTTACTAGTGATACTCCACCATCTTAAGTTTTGAAAAAAATAAGACAAAGGAAAGGTCATAATACTCCTTCAAAAATTTCAGCAATATCACTGATTAAAAAAGTTATAAAGATAACCATTGCTCAAATCATGACTGAAAGTTTTGCATAGAAATTTAGGTCTGAACTCGAACAGATTAAAAACCAAATGACTAAAATATACAAATTCCTCTCGCTCTTCAAATTAGTAGACACGACATTGACGTTACCAACCTTTCTTTTACACAAAAAGGATTAATACTTGCACTAGCTTCTTGCTTCTTGTACAAACTCCACCGTTAGATCAGACAATATCCCAATTATATTAATCAAAAATTTATCTCATTTCAGCCTCGCAACACTGCTTAATCTTTATAACAATGTATGGCATACTCAGCAATTACCCAGACTGTGACGTGAATTAATTATAATACCAATAAAAAACACGATCTAATCGCAAACTTAACAAAATCATACAGACTTATCTCATTAACCTGTTCATTATGTCAACTGTTGTAACCTCGGAAACCTTTTTTGGATGGTGCTAGAAAGGTCACCAATGGAGACACTGCGGACGGTAGCCAGATGGTTGGTGGAGAGCGAGTCGTGGGTTCGAAACTAGCTTTTAAAACCGGGAATGGGTCCAACGGACGAAATAAGTAAATATATGACATGATAAGACGTATTAGAAAGGATACCGAAATAAACAAACAGATAGATGGGTAAAATTACCAAAGATAAGATAAGATAGGAACAGGGCGCCACTTGATTTTTTGGGGCTTAAGGAGAAAATTAAGAAACCTTAGAAAAGAAAAAAGATAAGGAAAAATATTTTGGTTCTGAGACCAAATCCAAGGAAAGACACCAACAGTTAATTATTAAATAAATTTGGCCAACACACTATTTAAACAAATAATAAATATACTATACTATAAATAAACAAATAATAAATACTTACCTACGAAACTTAATCAGCCTGATCTTTCTTCTGGTCAAAGGTATAATAATAATTTAATACAGGGTGGCGCACCGAAAACGAAACAGATGCATTTACTGGCAGAGGATTCCTTTTAAAAAAAAAACGCTTGGACCCGTCGATTTTGTTATCGAGGGGGAAACAAAATTGGCATGAAATCACATTAACATTTGCAGCCCCCTAAAAAATAAAGAATGAACTGACCTGTCAGCCGAGTAAATGTTGAAAATGACCACCATTACTTTCCATGCAATAATAAAGATTTTGCTGAAAACGTTGCCGGACATTTTGCAATATTTGAGGTGTAATTTGATGGCACTCATTCACAATTCTTTGTCGTAAATCTTCTAAGGATGTTGGCAGAGTAGCATAGATTTTGCTTTTTAAGTAACCCCACAAAAAGAAATCCAAAGGTGAAAAATCTGGCGATCTTGGGGGCCATTCAACGGCACCTCTTCTACCAATCCATTGACCTGGAAAGGTCTGATCTAAATAATGTCGAACTCTTAATGCGTAATGTGGTGGGGCACCATCCTGTTGGAACATCAACATATTCTCAACGTATCGACCATCATTCTGATTTTTAATTATATCTGTTAGCGCAGGATCTATGGCATTTTGCAGTAATTCCAAATACATTTCACCAGTCAAATTTCCAGGTAAGAAGAAAGGACCAACCAAATGATCGCCAAAAATGCCAGCCCAAACATTTAATTTTTGTGGCTGCTGTGTGTGTACCTCATGGTAAATTCTGGGATTAGAGTCCGACCAATATCGACAATTATGACGATTTACTTCGCCATTTAAAAAAAAGGAACATTCGTCGGAAAAGCAAATGTTAAATAAAAATTGTTCATCGTTTGTAATTCGTTCACTCATAACTTCACAAAATTCTAATCGCTTATCAAAATCGTCTTCATTAAGTTCTTGTACAAGGTGAATTTTATACGGATGAAAATTATGGGCCTTTAGAATCCGTTGAATAGTACGTCGACTAACACCACACGAAGTTTGCAATTTGCGGGTACTTAATGTAGGATCTACAATAACTTGCCCTAAAACCCCCACTTCTGTTGCTTCGTTCCTTATAGGATTTTCAATATTACGTTTTTTATTGGCGACTGATCCAGTTTCCCGAAATTTAGCTACAAGTTCTGGAACATATTTTCGGTGCACATTATTGTTCTCATGTCGCTTATTAAAAATTTGTGCTGTTCTATTAGCGCACTGATTATTTCCGAAAAATATTTCAATAATTTCAATCCTTTCTGCCGTGGAATATACCATGGTTAATTTATGTATAAAGCAATAAATGATATTTTAACAACAAAGATTGGTCAAATCAATCGCAAACTAATGTACTATTTCCTATTTAAAATAAGTACGTGGCATTCTCTACTTATCTAACTTCAAGAAATAACTTTTTTTGTCACAAAGGACACTTCAATTGCTATTTTTATTATTAATAAACCATGGGCGTAGTAAATAAAAGCATTTACTTATCAAGAAAATGCTTTTACTCAAATTTCTTCTGAAAGAAGTACAAACTAATTTGATGTACCTATTAAAGTCTACTTTAAACTTTAAATCAATAAATCTCCAAAACTACTGAATTGAATACATGAATTTTACATTATTATAAAGGGAGTTGAAAGACCTTTCAAATAATGGATCATTCGACCCCCCTTTTCATTTAAGATTTTAGGGATGATGTCACCCCCGCTTAAGGGGCTGCAAATGTTAAAGTGATTTTATGCCAATTTTGTATCCCCCTCGAAAACAAAATCGACGGGTCCGAGCGTTTTTTCAAAAAAGGAATCATCTGCCAGTAAATGCCTCTGTTTCGTTTTCGGTGCGCCACACTGTATAATAAGCAAATATTCAGAGTTATTATGTTATCAGGAAACTTGTTAGGAGTCGACAAATAAAATTCATACATAAAACAAAAACAATATATTTAACAACTCGATGATATAGCGGCTGAATGTACACTCAAGTAATAAAAACACACCATCAATTATTAAACGGTGGTATACATATAAAAAATAAACAGTATTATGATTGATAAATACCTTTACAAATACAATATAATGAAATCATACACAAATTAAATTATCAGCGAAGAGAGTCTGATGCTATATAAAAATATTCAACTGAAGTTGATTAAAGAAAGTCTCTCTTTGCTGTTTAATGGGCATATCTCGAGATACTGGGTATAGTAAATAAAAAATGAATAATAAAGAACACAAAGTTAATTAAAGTAAGATTTAAAGAATACGACAAGATTACAGAAATAAAAATTTAACCAACTCGCACTGGTTAAGTTAATTATCTGTTCGCACTGTTGTTTAATGATTAGCGGACAATAAAATGTTCGTAATTATTATTTATTAGAATTTCTTAGTAGCTGATTGAAAGTTCGTAAGAAAATTTGAATGTTCTTGAAATTGAATAAAAAAATCAGTAGTTACTCTTAACTACAGGTGAAGATATGGATGAATGTAGATTCGCCCAGATAATTGAAGATAATATGATACCATAACCATACCCTATTATTCGCCCAGATAATTGATGATACTATGATTATAATAACTTAAAGTAATTCTCGATGACTGCTACACTGCACTGAAGTTATATACTATACTTGTATCAAGCACTGAATTTATTTAAATTAAAAGGTACTTTATACCAATATTTAATCTAATATGATATTAGATTAAAAGAACTCAAATATATAAGTGTATACACACTTAAAAAGAAAATGCACAGGGACGGTAAGGTAACGAGCGTCTATCCTCTAATATCACCCAACTAGAAGTCCCTTCCTTCTCTAAAAATTTACGAAACTACCCAAGAAAGGTGGGATATCTCTCACTTAAAAACGATAGGACAGTATCCATTTCTAAGTAGGTGAAAAGTTCGAAGTATTCGAGGTAAACAACGATACTAGTAACTTGGAACGTGATGAAAATAAAATCTTCGGAATTAGGTTTTTACAGAAAAATTACTATAGACCTGCTTTCGACGATATTTAACAAATCTATCAAAGGAACAGACGCTAAACCGGAAATAGAATAACTAAGGATTAACCAAACCGGCGTCTTTAAATAAGTAGGTAGATTCTTCCGTAATATTTCGGTAGTTTCCAATAAAATTTAACAACCTATTTGCGAATACGACCATGGGCGTATTAGCAACGGAGGTAAAGGGATTAGAAATAATTTAATATATTAACTATAAAAAATGTTACACTGTTCGAAAAAATAATTAATTCAGGAATAATATAGCTACTTGAAAAATATGCAATAATTGGTGCAGCACAATTTGCTTTCAGACGTCACCGTTCAACTCTTGACAACTTAGTGCTATTACAAACACAAATAGCTTAGGCTTTTCCGCTTCAAAATCTGATCGCTACTGTTTTTAATATAGATATATTAAATAATATAACAATACAGATATATAAATACTATTTCGCGCCCACCCATTCCTCAAAAGCTGCTTTAATACAAGATAACAGCAAACACTTACTCCTTTATAAAAAACTTTTTATGATAAAGAACTTTCAAAATAATGTAGCCCCACAAGATTCTATACTTAGTACAACACTATTCATTTTTGCAATAAATGATATTTGTTCGAGTATTTGTCCATCAGTCAAGTACTTAATATTCGCAAATGACCTTATTTTATATTGGCTAGGAAAAAGTACAATCGCCACATGCAACGTGCTCCAGACCGCCGTAAATCAACTTAGCGAATGGTCCAAAAAATCAGATTAGCTCTTTTAATCACTAAATCGATTAATAGAATTTAACAGAAGACCCTGCAGCCAAAGCCCAATTATCGTCTCTAACGAAACTTCATTGCAACCCATTAAGAATTGAACATACCTGATTCACACATGACTACTTAATGAAAATCGAGCAGAAGCCCAATTTTCAAATCTGCTCAAGTGCCAACTCTAAAACACATCCTTATTAATTATTCCTGGTACGCGAAACACAGAGTGCAACATAAACTTAAGTCTAATATTAACGTTTTACACTCACTTGATCAAGTCTTTAACCTAATTGGTTTCTTGAAAGATGTTCAGTTGTCTGAACAGAATATGACCATTAAATTTGTTTTTATAGACTTTGCTTTCAATTTATAACTTAATGATAAAACTTGCATTTAAAACATGTTTGTGTCAATGGCCATAAAAAATTAAAGACGGTCTTTAATTAGAATACTTTAAATAAAAAACTTTACAATTTTACTAAAACAAGATAATTAAATGCTAACATAGTCATGGAGCGTCGGTATTCAACACACATGTTCAAATGGTAAGTTCTGTAAATATGATTTAGGTTGGCTCTTTTTCACAAGCTGGTGTTGTACGTCATTTTGACGTGTCTCAGAGCGTAATTTCGAGATTGTGGCGTCAATATAAACAATTTGGTAATGCCGCTGAAAGACATGGGAGTCGTCAACGTAAAACTTTTCCTCGACAAGATCAGTATGTGGTAGGATTAGATCGTTGAAATGTGCATATAACTACACTTGAACTCTGTAAGGCCTTAGAAAATACTCACATTACTGTATGTGACCAAACTTTAAGGAACAGATTACATAAAACTGACCTACACACCGGACATCCATTGAGAGTTCCACTGTTACATTATGGAAATCGTGGAGTTAGATTAATGTGGGCACAATAACATATGCAGTAGGGCTTATCAGAATAGAGTTCTGTGTTATTTTCAGATGAAGATAGGTTTTATCTTTACCTCGGCGAGTTTGGAGAGGGCCTGGTCGAAAAGAGCGACAAAGACATGTACAAGGTGTTTGTCCATTTTATCTAACTGTTACTGTTTTTGCAGAAGGCAATATATTGATCGTATCTTAGAACCTTTTGTCCTTACATTTGCGTTACATGCAGGACTTACTGCTGCAGGTCCTGATTTGAGTTACGTGCAGGATAATGCAAGGCCACATATCGCAGCCACAGTAAGAGATTGGTTTCATATTAGGGATGTTACACTTTTACCGTGGCCAGGACAATTACCAGATCTTAATTTCATCAAGCATGTATGGTATATGCTTCAGAGACAGATTGCTCCCAAGCTGCTCTCAATTTTAAGCATGCCAAGGAGCTGTCAAACTGTACTTAATGCTGCAACACAGACTACGAAACATATTTTTAGTTAAATTTTATGTCTTATATTGACTTTTACGTTAAAAATTTACATTAGGCTAGTGTACTTCTTAAGTTTTCTTTAATTATTTCGTTTAGAGAAATTTAGATTTAACCATTCCCCATTTCTTGGAATGTAGGCTAAGATGAAACTTATGTTAAATATTTCTGTTACTATAAGGTGAGTGATTAGGTGAATCGGTAAAGACTTAGGTCTTAAAACTATTGATAGCTTATTAAAATCTATTCTTTATAAAGATAACTCTTCAAGTATAATAATGAGATAATTTTTTAAAGGCGCACTGCAAGGGCAAAATTGGTGAAAAATTGCCAGAATTTTCTATTTTTATTTTCTTTTAGACCTTCTTAACTTAAATATATTCTGCTAAAACTTGGTAGAAATGGTATATAAATATTAATATTTGTTTTGTTTTTCTATGCTGCTTAGACTTCAATGTCAGAATTTGCAATTAATCTATACATGACGAATATTTTTTAACTCCATTTTGACTAATCTTCACGAAACGTATGGTGGAAAATATTACATTAATTTCGGATGCTAGTTTTTTATTTTTATACGCTTCAAAGCTTAAGAAACGACGCTGTTAATCTAAAAATAGTTTTTTATTAAATCTTAAGTACAACTCATAGTAAATTTAATTTAAACATCCTCTCGTAGATGCCTGTATCTGAAATCAACCATCTCTGGTTATTAATCTAGCAAAATGTGAGGAGGTGGAGAAAAAAGAAAAGAGTTCTGGCGGTGAATGATTTAGCGTACAAGCCAAAAAGAGAGAGTAGAGACGGAGAATGCCGGTAAATTTGCATAGCGGCGGCAATGGGCCGCTGAATGGAACACGGTTTAGGAAATTGAAATTTTGACAAGTGTATTTATCATGTCGTGGTAGCCCAGCGTACCCAGACCGCTATACATCATGGTATATGGGATGGGTTAGGTGTAGGGAGAGCGTATATCTATAAAAATCTACAGTGAATGTTGCAGTGTCGTCCACACAATGACATATAAGAAACTTGAATACATCATCTAACTGAAGATTTGGAAACTATTTGATAAAACTTATTTTTAAATAATACCACATAATACTAGAGATGTACTATGCAGCTAATAGAAAAGTACATAGCCTAAAAATACAAACCTCCAAATAATATTTATTGATCTTTAGAAATCAATATAGAATATATCCTAATTATATAGTATACTGAGTGTTTTTGTCTGAATAATAGATGGATTACAGCATTGTGAGTAAAATTTCTAGAAACTAAATGCGACACAGTAACATTTGAACATCTAAAAGCTGGTTTAGTGACTATTAAGGCAACAAGGTCTTTATATCATGTATGTAGACTTAGGTTTGGCCACTCCTTAGTTCCACAACATAAACATAAAATAGGACTGTCAGACACAAACTGTTGTGAATATGGAGAATTAGGATCCGCAGAACATATATGATTGTAAATTAAAAAAAAAAGAAATAGATTATTTTATAGATCAAATTTATATTACTCAATATATAAGAAAACCTTTTAATCTACAAGCTTTGATTGCTACTAAAGATAAAAGTATCTATGAGATCCTAATTGAACACATTATTAATGTAATAATAAAATTGTAAAATTTAATTGTAAAAGTTAAACCTAAACCTAGGGAATTACTATTGTAAATCATTATTATCAAATAGGTTATAAATATTCATAAATATAATGAGTATAAAAGATATATTATAAGAGTAGTTTTAGTTCGGCTAATCGATTAAGTCTACAGTCAAAAGAGCATACACACAACATTTGAACATAATATGATTTTTTTTTTCTAATAATGCATATCCGTTCCGGTTGTTGGAGATATTTATGGCTATCTTTACTTTATTTGACACCTAAGTGACTACTTTATTTGTAACCTAAGAGAATCAATTATTAGAAAAAGAAAGAAGGAAATAAAAAAAAAAGCCGAGGCATTTTTGATTTTTCACTTTAAGTCTTACATATTTTAACTTTTGAAATGTTGATTCTGATTCTATGATCAGACTTTTCACATGTCTTCCTTATTCTGCCTATGACTTCCACATTGTTATCGTAATAAATCCTGAATATGCGTAGGATACGCCTCTAGCACCATATCTGTTAACCTGAAGCCGATTTATTAATGCCACAGTTGTAACGAACAATACCTCAGGTGGACAAAGAGAAAAAGATTAGATGGTATTTACCCTTAATTGATATGGCGGGGTCAATTTTGACCCCAATCAAACTGTTTATTTAATTATCAGAAAGACGAGAGGACGCGGCAACCTAGGCTTACAGCTATATAGCAAATAGTGAACATTCCCAGGGAATTATGAGAAGTTATTCCCCGAGTTGGCCGCATCTTACGATAACGAAGACCAAGATAGGCCCGTTGAAAGAGCTACTAAACGTGCAAGTTTTTATATTTGTTTACGTAATGATAACAAACAAGCATTTGGTATGTAACAAATGGCGTAAATACGTTTGTAAAAATCATTGTTTAAAAAAACAAATACTTGTAATAGATGCAAGGATCATCACCTTGTTTTTTGATTTGCGTATATTTTCAAATTAACTTAAAAGATATTTAACCCGTTAACGCCGAGTGAGGATAAGTTGATACAAGCCGTATTTTAATTTTTATATAACGTTTGTAGACATAACTTGGATCTATATTGACGTTTGCAGCGCATTCGGTATATTCCCCACTGTACACTGTACGTTAGATAATATGCTTGCGCCAGCCATTTATTGTATTTGGGGGGTTATATTCTAACGTAGATTCTTAGTGTATTCTTGAGTTGATTAGTGATCGATTAGCAGTCGTATATTTGCAATTTTTTTATAACAAATATAAACAATAAAAATATTTGATAATTGTTTAATACATAAATAGATGAATATGATATTTAGATTGAACGACTAGTGAACAAAAAACATGTGACTCAAGGTTAAATGGTTTGTCTCAAATTTGCATGAATCGACAATTGCGTTATATATAATTTGTTATTGTACTTGGTTATAGATATAATATAATGTAGATACATTTATATCTATATAGGGTAAATGATACAGTCATCTATTGGCCATACATGGCCAATACATGACTAGTTAACATAAATTTATAAATATTAAGAATCTCTGCTGTTACTGAAATAAATCAAATCTACAGAATAATTTTGACAACGTCGCTTAATCTTCACCTAAAGTTTCGTCTGGTTACAGTCACACTAAAGTGCTTAAAGCGTGTGATTACTTCTTGCTGTCGCCAGTATAGTTGTTCACAGGTAAAATCTTACGAATTTCTTAAGGATTGTACACTTGTTTTTGATCCATTATAAAGTTAATCGTTATAGATATAGATATAATTTAACATGATATATTAAACTAAGATTGTAACTGATCAAATTTTATGTCCCAAACATTTTTAGATAACAAAAAACGCGCGAATTTATTATACCAATAACTATATCAATAATTTAGATATATAAACAGTTATTGACCGGCCGGCCAATTACTGTGATAAATTTCTAAAATAAATTTTCAGATAGAATTTGTTTTCCATAAAAATGGGCACTCTAAATTACATTATTCTTATTGTTACCTTTAAATATTCTAAGAGTAAACAGTCGTTGGCCGTAGGCTAATTACTATAGTTTAATGTGGCCAATCACTATCGCAATACTTTTTTTTCAGTTATAACATGCCAAAGGTCTGTGAAGGTGTTTCTTACCGAAAAAAATATAAAGAAGAAGATATAATTAAGGCTTTAGAGTCTATTGAAAACGGTATGAGTCAAAGAGAAGCTTCCAAGTTATATCAGATTCCTCGAGCAACACTTCAGTTCCGGTCAAGTGTCAGATTTAATAATAAAGTTTCTCTTGGACCTCACCCAGTATTAACTTCAGAACAAGAAGCAGTTCTAGAAAGATGGATATTGACCTCATACAAGAAAGGATTTCCTCGTAGAATGGAAGACATTGAAGCTTCTGTGAAATATTTCCTTGACGCAGCCCCTAGAGAAAATCTGTTTAAAGATAACCATCCATGAAGAGGATGGTATCACTCCTTCCTAAAAGGTCACCCAAATATAACTCTAAGAACCGCAGAAGGAATAACAGCAGCTAGCTCAGTTGTAGCAGAAGCAGACATAAGAAACTGGTTTACTAATGTAGAAGACTATTTAAAGGAAAAACAATTATTTGAGATTCTTGAAGATTCCAGCAGAATCTACAATGGAGACGAAACCTGTTTTTGGCTTTACCCAAAGAACAAAATAGTTCTTGCACCAAGAGGAGCGAAAAACGTTTACGAAATATAACATCATTCAAAAAACAATATCATAGCGATGTTTACATTTTCAGCTTGTGGTGTTGTGTTGTGTTCAACCCCACCTATGATTATCTATGCGTGCAAAAGACTGCTAGCTGAAATTGTTAAATCTGTACCTGACACCTGGGGAATTGGATGCAGTGATAACGGTTGGATGAAAAATCAGCTATTCTACGAATATATAGGAAACATTATTTATCCTTACTTAAGCAAAAATAACATCAAATTTTCAGTAGCCTTGTTCGATGGTCACAGCACACATTTAACCTTTGAAATAAGCAAATTATGCACAAAGCTACAGATAATTCTTTTTGCTCTGTACCCTAACTCGTCTTGAATCTTGCAACCTGCAGATGTGGGAGTCTTTAAGCCATTAAAAGAAGGATGGAAAAGTGCTGTATTAAAGTTTCAGAGAGTGTACCCTACTGAAGTTGTAACAAAGGACAATTTTACTGCAGTTTTAAAAACAGTGGTTGATAATATAAAACCAGAAAATATTAGAAATAGTTTTCGTGTCTGTGGGCTTTTCCCTTGGAATGTATCCGCAATTGATTATTCCAAATGCACTGGCAAGACAAAAGAACAATATAGAGACACGGAAGTCAGTAAAATTAAATTCGAAACATTTAAAAAGATTTTTGGAGAGGAAAAAATGGAAAGGCTTAAAAACTTTGTTGAAAGTGATGCACATAATTTTGAATTTTTGACGTTCTATTATGTTTATAAAGAATTTTTGGAGGCAAGTCCATCCGTGAATACTAATCAACTGAAAGATATAGATAAACGCGAAGATACAGAGCAGCAAGGAGAAACGGACCAATTCCATGGGACGATCCAATCTGAAATCTGTGAGCCAGAATTAACTCTTGAAATCAGAAATTTACAGGATGAAAATGGGTTTTATTAAGCATAGTTCGGAAATTATCGTAAATGAGCAAATGTTTGACATTGAAAATATTCCTATTCTAATCGAAGAAAATACTAGCTTCGACAACCAAATTCCTACTAGCACTTCATCGATCGCCTCTGAACACGTCTTATTAAATAAGTCATCTTCATCAATCAGCGATTATGTTATTTGGCCGAAAACTCCTGAAAGGAAAGGAAAAAGTAAGACGAAGAAAGTACCAGTTGTTCTGACTTCTTCCGTTAGGAAAAAGGCAATTAAAGAAAAAATAGCTGTAAAAAGAGAACTGGAGGTGAAAAAGGAGAAACGTAAGACCGAAAGGTTGAACAAAAAAGAACTAAAAGGAAAACAAATGAATAAAAAAAAGCAGCAACAAAAAGAAAGCCTAAACATAATTATACAGAAAGATCACCAAACAACACTAACGTTAAACTTGTTTTTAAAAATAATACAGATCCAGAAGCCGTAACAAGCACAGCTTGAAATATTCTCCAAATGTAAGTGTTAATAGCTGTGCAACCAAGGAAGTATCTAAAATAGTATACGCAGACGATGGTGATGCTTTACTCAACGTAACAGAAACCTTGCCAAAAATGGACTTCCATGATAACCCTGAGAACATCGAAAGTTATCTTACTGTTGTGCCAGAAAAAACAAAAAGAAAACTGTTTAGTGACAACAGTCAAGATGGAATTATTAACACGAATATGGTTATTATTACACCATCTGCTCCTAATCCATTTAAAAACAAAACTATATACACTGGACTGTGCTATACGTGTGTTAATAATATAACACGTAGTCAATATGGAGTAAAATGTTCAAATTGTTCCCGAACATACCATATAAAATGTATTTCCAAAAATAAGATGAAATTCTCCGAAATGGAGAACTTTTTGTGTAACGTTTGTTTTGACAAGATAACATTGTAATTGGTTTGTAATTTCTTACATTTATTAAAAATTTTTGAACCCAAATTCGTCTTTGATCACTAAAATTTTATATAATTTTTAATGATTTTTTAGTTTTTTAACCAAAATTAAAATAACGCAGGTAGGATACATAAATAAGAAAAATATGTACCTAGGATAACTTAGCCTTTTACTGGTGGCCAATTACTATCTACTTACTATGCCAATTATTATCAAAATTAGACCAATCACTATAAAATCTGCTTTTGCAAGAATAAAACTTTTTTTATAAATATTAAACATTTTTAATTAATTAATGACATACGGAGTCATAAAGAGGATACTTTAGTCTAATATTTAGTATATTATTTAACTATATGGTTTTTAATACAAGTTAACGCCTTACACATTTATCAAACTCCAATGCTTAAGTGGCCAATCACTGTAACCTTTACCCTATAGATATATTTTACCATAATAATAGATTTTATTTAGTTTAATTTAACTCATACAGTGGCGTACTAAAGATTTTCCTGGGTGGGACCCACTAAACATATTTTCAATAATGCCTGTTTTTTTTCTTTTGTAGATGGTACCTACATCCACTTTCTATGAAAGAAAAAATATGTTAAAGAAGCGCGAGAGATACATAGCACTACATACTATAATACTAGTAGATATATGTCTCCTAAAAATCAATTTCCCACAAGTAACCAGAGACGTGAAAAATAAAATCTGCAACAAAAAAATACACATCTGAGGGAGCAACTAGCGTTTCTTAAGAATAATATAAATGAAATAGAAAAGGTAAGAAAACAGGTGTCAATTTTACAGAATCAACAATTACAGGAACACCAAGACGCTTTAAACAAATTACAGGTTTAAAGTTAATGTCCGTTTAAAGAGAAAGAGAAATTAACCGCAAACGATAGTCTTTGGAGGACAACAGTAAAACAGGAAGAAGATGATGACTAGACTTGACAAACACCTTAAAAAGAGTCAAAAGAAAGATAATGACTTAAAAGTCATACGAGAATGGCTTTAGAATGGAGTAAAATCTATTTGACAGGAAATAACCAAATACAGAGGAACCGTAAAGACGTATTGGGCTCAATATTAATCTCTGTATATTTCCAACAGTCGATTAAGTGGAAAAGTCCCGATGGAGTACGCGCAGTTCAAGAGGTGCTGTCAAATTCACACAATAAAATTTGTGTTACAAATTGCTTCATAACAGTATTTTTATAGGACATTGTGGTATCAAAACAACACGGGAGAGAGATCGAGACAGAATTTACTGGAACAACTGTCGACGAGATGTAGAAGATTGGTATAAGAAATGTGATTTATGTAACGGTACAAAAGGCCCCAGAACAAGATATCTTATTCTGGGGAAAGAGAGAGAAAGAGAGAGAAAGTGAGAAAAAGAGAGAGAGAGTACTTAATAGTCTCAATGGATTATTTTTCAAAATATTACACGTTATATAAATATATGCAGTCTCTTTATATTCTGATAAAGAAAGAAATTTTGTAACAGAATTATGGCAAGAATGAATGAAAACTTGGGTATTACACAAATCGCACTGCGCCTCTCCACGCTCAATCATACGGTATGGTCGAAAGACAAAATAAAACTGTTTGTCAATACCTTTCAATTTTTGTCGCTGATAGTCGAAAAGATTGAATTTCTTTAATTTCCCTATTCCTGTTAGTCTATAAAAGTTCTGAACATAAACCAATCGGATATTCTCCATCGATAATGATCACCGGAAAAGAAATATTGAAGCTCTCCTTAAGATCTTATTTTTGGAAGACGCCATACCAAGAATAATGTTCATCCCTAACGTATATCAAAAATTACCGGTTTACAGAAAATAAACCATCTAATCTACCGCATCAAGTTTTAATCTAAAAATAAACTCAAGGTAGTGCATATTGACACATTAGCTCCCTATCTTGGAACTGATTTACCTTGTTGGCTTCAATCGGTCCCTGGTGACGAAAAAAAAGAAGTATTAAAATGTCTGGTGTCTCTATTCTTTTATCTTCCATCTCTGCTGTAGCTACGTATATTTCTATTAAGTTTACATTCCTATTCTTCCTTGTTATTTTTAATAAATAATTTGTTAAAATTTTTCTTTCAAAATTAAATTTCAATTCATTCTGATATTAAAGAAAAGTTCTTTCAACGCATTGGGCAATGTTCTGGTCTACCATTATATCTACCCTGGCTCGACACTGAGTGTCATCTCTATCTGAAAAATACATTATATGGTCCCTTATATGGCATTTTCTGGCTAACGCGCTTCACCTATTCTTTAATCTTATTCTTAGTCGTTACATTTTGTAGATAATATTTATAGCGCTTATTTTCTAGTTTATACACAACTATAACGTTCCACGTACCGTACATACTATTAATCCAGTCGCTACTGGCTGCAGGCTCACAACAAATATATAATATCATTATAGTGTGGAAATTTAGATTTGTATCCTTTGTTTACCCTAAATGTTATCCTTATATAACACCTTATCCGTGGTCCAGTTTTGTTTGTCTACTAAGAATATCTTGATGGGCCCCCAGACGAGAAGCAAGTGACCCTGTAAGTTTCGTTGTCGTATATTCTTCTATTAATTATCCGTTAGTTTTCTATTAGGGATAGGGTTGTGCAATTTGTCTGATTGGAGAATCTATTGCAACTGGCTGAATGACTAATGTCTATGCAATTAAAAAAAATACATACTATTAATTTTTGGTTGATTTTTGTTTGCGAGAGTTTCGCAGGTTCTTCTTCTTCCTATGCCGTCCCCATTAACGGAGGTTGGCGACCACATTTTTAAAAGCTTCTCTGTCTTTTGCAACGTGGAATAATTCGTCTACAGTCATGTTTGTCCAGTCTCGAATATTTCGCAGCCCTGACTTCCTCTTTCTACCTATTCCCTTTTTGCCATCGACTCTACCCTGCATGATGACCTGCAGAAGACTATATTTATTATTTCTTAGTATGTGTCCAATGTATGCAGTCTTGCGTACTTTTATTCGCAGGTTAATGACATAAAAAGCCTGATCTCATTTTCTGCTGGATCTTGGTCACCGATCTGCATGATCAGTAAATCTTCGGTTATCATCTATTATACAATGCTATAATGATTTTTCTTTAGATATTTTGTTTGGACCTTGAATGTGGTTGTTCCAACTACTTGCCATTTCTATCTCAATGCCGTTGACCCAGATAGTTCTCCCCCTTCAAAGTCAGTTTCCTAACTACAGAACAATGAACAGTTCTATCATCTACTAGCTCTTCTACCCATAGATGTCGGCTGTTTAGTGGTGGATTGCTCATACCGGCAATCACTCTATCGCCAGACTCTCGTTAGATATCTAGCAGGTGCACCACGAACAGGTGAGGTTGACAATTGGGTTTGCATATTTATAAATGGCCATCCCCTTTACACTATACATTCAAAATAAAAGATGCTAAACTTTTAATTTTTGTGTTTCTCTGGTATAAAATACGGCAAAGTAAAATTAAACAAAAGTATCTGTTTGTAAAATTAATAAACCTTTTTTTCGGAAAGTTCATACGCTAAACTACAAAACGTGCTCCGTACCGAGAAAATGTCAAAAAAAACTTAAAACGCTTTGTTCAGTGATAAATGAAAAGGGAAATAAACTTTTTTGTGTCGGTTCCAAACTGAGCAAAATCCACATGTCTAGTCATCATCGCCGACACTGCTCCATGTTACTTTTCATTTTTTTTTTCAATTTTTTTCCATTTTACTTCGAGCTAGTCAATAAATATGAACATGTTCCTGGAATGGGTATTTTTAACGTTGCAGTTTTTGTAGATGTATGTGTAGTGTGTTGCAGGTCAATTGTGAGACAAAATTGAAAATCAAATAAAACCATGAATGCATTTACGGTAACGAACTTCTGTAAAAACAACGGCTTTTGAGAGCCAACTTCAATTTTCTCGCGTTATGTAAAGTTGGAACGTTCTGGATGGTGTTTTGGGTTTTCTGTTTGTGTGTGCATTTATCAAACTAGTTTATAAGCTTTATTAAAAGTAAATCATTATTCAGTTAGTGCCAAATATATATAAAATTAATATAAAAGAAAATCAAGATTTTTATTAAAATCAGAATGTCTGAAATTATGACAATAGTATACAGTATTATATTATTTACATTTCTAAAAACTTTGTAACTGTTCTGACAAACTTTTCAGATTCGTTTGCTGTGGTAGATAAGTCCACTGGTTTTCCATTTGGTAGATCTGGTTACAGATGCTGGCAATTTCTGGTCTTGTTAACCACTTTCCTCCAAGCTGCGTATTTGCTTTCTTGTATATATGTATATATATATATATATATATATATATATATATATATATATATATATGTATATATATATATATATATATATATATATATATATATATATATATATATATGTATATATATATATATATATATATATATATATATATCTACGGCATTAAGTGAACTCCGCCCATGTTAAAATTCAGGTTCAATTGAGCTCCGTGGTCAAGTGGATACCGATATACGGAGCTCACTTGACAATTCCGTAATATTGGTTCAGTCGATTCATCAACATGTAGAGTTTAATAATTTATAAAAATTTTTTGGAGCCCGTAAATACCCCTGTATCATAAATGTATATCGCTTAGTTCACGTGTATATATTATAGGGGTCGTTCAGATCTTCTTCATTGTATATTTGAACCATACGTTTATCGGTTTAAGTAAGCTCTGAGAGTTTGGCAACTGTGCGATTATACCGTATGTTTTCAACATATACCCTGAACGGTTTATATGGGCTCCTTATTTTTATCTACTGTTTGTAGACAGTGGAATGTCATACGCATTACACTGTGTAACAGAGGATATTATATTACCTGGTATAACTAAGTACTAAAATGTAACTGGTTCTTTAAAAAACAGGTATGTAGATACAAAAGGATTTGGGCTTATTATTGAATGGAATGTTCGCTTGCATCGAAAATTTTATTTTTTCTGTATTTTTAAAGATGTTGTTTTTTTATTTAATATAATTTTATTAGTTCAATTAGTTCAAGAAATTTCGTAATATATTTTGTTTACGTGAGTATGTCTTTGTACATTTTATGTAAGCATCTGAATAATAAAAACTACTTTTATTTTATCCAATCTTCTGCGATATATTGTATAAAGCTTTTTTAATATTTTAGTTCTGGTCTTATTTGTGTACTACATATGATATCTTGATAGAAGGTTATCTCAAAATAAATATGGTTAAGTGCTACAATAGATATTTTTGTGTTAAAATTAATAGACAGAATGGTTAATTTGTCTAACAAGGTATATTCGGCAGCAGAAGCATATAGTACAAGCGTCTATGTTTTAAGGGCGGAAGGACGTGCGCCTCATTTTTAGCTGACAAGCTTGCGAAGAATATTATTTCTGGTCCTCAATTTACCTTTTAGTTTTAAACAATAATCTGTGACTGACCCGGTGTAATACAAACTATTTTCAAGGAATTTATAGGAAGTCTACAGTTCAATGATTTTATGACAAGATTGGATGTTCAGTTTTGTGAAAACGTCTATGTCGAGGAAATTGAAGGAGCACCCACGAGTTTTTCAGGGGTTTTGGCTGAAAATTGATTCATAGTTTATTTTTATTGTGCAATAATAGGTGTCTCGTCTATATAATAGAAGTCCTAGTATCTACCGGTATGGATCGTTTGTTTGTGTAAATGTTATACAGTGTAGGTGCCTTTATGCTACCCCCAGCGAGACCGTTCTTCATCTGCTATTCTTAACATTGAGTGATACAAAAAATATTCTCTTGTGTAGGCATACGCAAATAATATAAGTGAGTTTGTTATCTAAGGGGATATCGTATAGTTTTTCGAGAAATATTTTGTAATTTAAGGTGTCGTAAGCGGCATTTGGATTGAAAAATACCACCCCTGATACCCGATATTTTTCGTACCCGTCTTTGATGTGTTGGGTAAGATTTAGCATTTGTAATGTACCTGATCTTCCCTATCTATAGCCACTTTTGTCTTTTAATTTGAGCTTTTCTTCAAATATCGGTGAAATCATATTAACGATCTTGTGCAAAAGTATTTTAAATAGCTGACAAAATAAAGATATTGGCCGATAGTTTTTGTGGTCGTTGGAGTTTTTGCCAGGTTTAAGAAAGGTAACAACTTTGGCTTGTCTCTAGATTTTGGGTGTTTCCATAATTTGAATACAGTTGTTCATCATCCGGATAAGCCATTGTGGTGTTTTTGGTCCAGATTTCGTAATAAGCTTTGTGCTCAGATCCTCAATGTCGGTAGTTGTATTATTTTTCATTAAATATGTAGATGGTGGATCCAAGCTCAACATCGTTGAAAGTTTCTCTGAAAGCTGACTGGTTTTGTCCTTTCTTACTTTGAGTTATTCTTTGCTTTTTTTCCGACAGAGATAGCATGTCTATATCTATAATGTGGTTTTCAGCGATAAGCTTTATTCCAAATACCCTACGTTAGGCCCTATATGTGTTTCCTGCACTAGAAATAAGTCAGATTCGTGTTTAGCGCATATGTCTGATAAGTTTAAGTAAAGTAAAATTTCTTGATCTCTAGATATACCCTTAACAGTTATAAACATTATGTTATTAGAATAGTTGGTCCTAAAAAGGACCAATTTGACAAAATCATATTAAAGGGGTGACTGAAGAATTAGCCGATTAATTATTTAATCATTACCCTGGGTATACCCGATTGTGGTGGTTTTCTTAGTACTTAAATTTTCGTAAAGGCTCGTTCTTTGAACCCCATAAGTAATGCCTAATATTTTACTTTTTATTGAAAATTTAAATTTTACATGCCGTGTATTACTTTTTGACGATATTTCGAATCAGATTTGTATAGTAATAATTTAAGGTATTAAAGAGCCTGTTTGTGGAAAATAAATAAGTTTGTGATATCGTTCGCAACTCATATATAGATAATAAAAAAATAAAAACAGTTAAAATAGGTGTAAAAAATTTCAACTTCATACATCGGCGCCATTGTTCAGGTGATGGGTTTATCACAGATATCAAAGGTTACATTTTAATTCAAGGTTCTATTTGCGTATTTTCAATATTAAAAGAGTAGGAAAAGACACGTTTATGCTTTTTTTTTAATCTATTCTATTTTCTTTCTAGAGTTCCGTCTTTTTTGAACGACCTGTGGTCTTTTTTCAATTGGACACTTGTCCAAGGCTATGACAAATACTTTGTCCTCTGCTATTCTAAATTAATATGACTGATTCATTATTTTCTCTAAACATTCTGTCCTCTGCTATTCTACATTAATATGACTGATTCATTTTCTCTTTCTTGCAGCTATTTTAATGTTTATCCTGTGTATCTTTTTCTACTTCTTCTTCTTCTTCTTCTTTTTATATAGCCATGACTCTGTCTGTTTTTCAATGTGCCTCCAGTAAGTTGCCGCTCCATGGTTTTCGTGGTCTTCCTACTGATCGTCTTCCTATTGGGTAACCGTCTCTTGCCGTGTCTACTACTCTATTTGTTGTCATTTGGCTTATATGATCGTTCCATTCTACTCTTCTATTTCTTAACCAGTTCTTGATGTTCTTCACCTTGCATCTACATCGTATATCTGTACTTCTAGCTCTGTCCCATAGTGTCTTACCATCAGTTTTTCTAAGTGTTTATATCTCTGTTGTTTCTAACATCCTTTTTGTCCTGTTTATGTCAGGTCTTGTTTCTGCTGCGTATGTCATTATTGTAAATTTTGTAAATTCTGCCTTTGGTTTCTTTCCCGATATTTTTATTTCTTCATATTGTTTCATTTAGGCAGCCTGCGGCTCTGTTTGCTCTATTCAGTGGATCTTCCACTTAAGTTTCGAGCTTTCCGTAGCTAGATAATGTGATACCTAGATATTTAAACTTCATCACTTGTTCTATTATCTGACCTTCCAGCTCCAATTAACATATTAGTAAACTTGCTGTTGTAACCATGCATTTTGTCTCTTTTGAGGAAATTAACATGTTAAATTTTCTGGCGGTTATATGAAATTGGTGTAGCATACGTTGTAAATCATCTTTACCTTGAAAGAATAGTACTGCGTCGTCTGCATAGCAGATTATTTTAATTTGTTTTTCTCCCATTTGGTATCCTCTTTTATTTCTTACTTTTTATTATTTCATCCATAATCCGGTTGAACAATAGAGGACTCAGGAAATCTCCCTGTCTTATCCCATTACCAGCTTCAATAGGGTCGGTTAGTTCTTCTTCTAGTTTTACTTTTATTGTGTTGTTTTGGTATATTTTATATTTTCGATTGTTTTGATTATTCAATGAAATTGACATTAATTTGATAGTTTCCATTTTATTAGTACTGATGGTATATAACTAGCATCTGTTGGTACTATATATCAATATGAACATGTGGAAGTAAGAGCACTCTCTTGTTAGTAATTTCAGTGTAAATTATGACGAAACCAGAAATAACCCATAATATTATCCCACACCTCAAAGGTCTGCCTCGCTGTATCTGGGAGACGCAATAATTCGCTTTTGATAGATATAAACAAAAACCCACTAAGACGAACACAACATAAATCAAAAAAACAACCATAAAATGAGATATCATAGGCCTATCAGAAACTCGACGAAAAGAAGAAACCCGAATACAGCCTATGTCATACTTAAAATAAGAAGAACATTAATTAAAATTATCTAGGTATATGCCCCCACGACAGCTTATGATGACGGAAGATATCGAACTATTTTATGAAGATATATCAAAGACTATGGAAGAACATAAAAATCGTCTTATACTAGTAATTGGAGATTTCAATGCCAAACTGGGTAGAAAACTAAACAATGAAGAAACTAAAATAGGAGATTTCGGCTATGGTCAGAGAAATGATAGAGGTGCTACTTTGATGAACTACCTAGAAGAAAAGCATCTATACGCAATGAACTCCTTTTACAAAAAGAAGCCCCAACGAAAGTGGACATGGGTCAGCCCTAATGGATCCACAAAAAATGAGATCGACTACATACTGTCCACGGAACGATATATCATTAAAGATGTAACAGTTCTTAACAGATTCACAACAGGTAGCGATCACTGGATGGTCAGAGCAAAAATTAGTGTTGACGATAACTATGAAATGAAAAGAAAAATAAATAAAAACTAGGATCTAGTAGATAGAAACAAACTAGGGCAATATAAAGAGATATACAAAGACCTATTAAAAGAACAACTTACTTAAAAATTAGACAGTGATGACAAAGATATAGATGAAATAGACAACATACTTACAGCAACGATGACTACATCAGGAAAAGAAATAGCAAAAAAGGATCTAAAAAAGAACAATTATATATCAACAGAAACAAAGAAGCTTATGTATAAAAGAAGGAAGCTATAGAATATGTAGAAATCAATAAAACAATAAGCAGAATAATAAGAAAAAATAAGAGAAAAGAACAAGAAATAAAAAGAGAAAAAGTAATACAAAACAACAAAAATATGAAATGCTTAAGACCGAAATTAGGTAAGTGTGAAATAAACAAAAAAAAAAGATGAAAACGGACTAGAAACAAACGTTAAAGATGACATTATAAATATTATCCACCATTTCTACTCAGAACTATATAAAACAAAAAAGGAACCACCAGAAACAATTAAAAACCAACTTAAGGCTAAAGTAAAAAATGTCAACTCAGAGCTACAGCCAGAAATAAGCAAATCAGAAATAAAGAAGGCATTGAAAGAAATGAAAAACAACAAATCGCCAGTAAAAGATGGAATAATTGCAGATATGCTGAAATATGGTGGAAAAGTGGTAATTAACAATCTACATTCCGTTTTTAACAAGGTATTAAAAGAAAAAAGAATCCCAAACAACTGGAAGGAATCCGTAACCATTATCCTACACAAGAAAGGGGATAAAACAGATATAAAAAACTACCGTCCTATAACACTCCTCAATGTAATGTATAAACTCCTAACAAAAATTTTAACCAATAGATTGACGACAAAATTCGATGGATATTTTGGAAGATATTTTTAAAAGATCAGAATGGGAAGAAAAAGGTATAAAAATTTATGGACAACGCTTGAACCATCTAATATACGCTGATGACATCGCATTGATAACAGATAAATGAGAATAATTATTTGAAATGATGAAAGAACTGGACGTAGAAGCTGGAAAGATAGGCCTTAATATGAATTACAGCAAGACCAAAATTATAACAAATACAGATGAAAACATCACAATGAGGATCGGACAAGATGAAGTAGAACAAGTTCAGGATTATATATATCTGGGTCAAACTATAAAACGTAACAAAGAAAACCAAACAGCAGAGATAAAAAGACGAGTTAGACTGGCATGGGCGGCATTTGGCAAACTAAGCTACATTCTTAAAAACAAAAGATATCCACAGCATCTTAAGACCAAAGTATACAATCAATGCGTACTCCCTGTTCTAACTTATGGTTCCCAAACGTGGACATTTACAAAAGTAAACATGGACATAACCATAAAAACCCAAATAGCAATGGAAAGACGAATGTTGCACATAAGACTAATGGATAAAAAGGGAAACGAGTGGATAAGAGAGAAAACAAAAGTGAGGGATGTTAGATAAGAAGTTGCAAAATTGAAATGGAGATTTGCCGGTCACAATATAAGACAAAAAGAAGACCGATGAAACAAAATTCTTATAAGTTGGAGACCGTGGGAATATAAACGAAGCAGAGGAAGGCCCCAAATGAGATGGGCAGATGATATCAAGAAGCACGTGGGCTCTAGGTAGATGACTATACCGACAGACAGAGAAGAATGGAAAAGGATTGGGAAGGCCTATGTCCAAAGATGGACCGAAAAAGGCTAATTAGATAGAGATAGATTCTTGTGATCTTAGTATTTCCGTTGATTGAATAGTATAGGGTATCCAATATTTTAATTTACCGGTATGTCAGAGTTTTATTAATTTTTATATATATTTGCAAAATGAAGCTGAAAACTTGCTGAAAAGCATACCATACACAAAAGGGATAATAAAATGTACTGCACAAACTATAGCGATATAAGCTATATATAAGCTATATATCTATTAATTATTAGGATATACAGTATTTTTTCTAATACACCTGGAACGATTGAGTGAATAGGTGAACTATCAAATAGGAGACTATTAGTGTGGAATTAGAAAGACTAATAAATCGTTGATCAATTATTCACTATTAGGCAGTTAATGAGAAATGTTGGGAATACAAAAAAAAAAAAAACATTAAACTAGTTATTTATAGATTTTAAACAAACACTGATATAATCATAAGAATAAACTATGAAATACCATGGCAGAACTAGGCTTACCTAATAAACTAATTTAACAAGGAGTAATCTACAAGTAAAGTATCTTACTGTCGACTTATTTTCAAATGTACTGCAAAGAGCTCTAAAAAATGTGAACGAATTATTAACAGCTGTTTTGAAAACTAAATATTATGAGACGAATTGGGGATATTATATTACACAAACTAAACCGCTTGCCTACAAAAAATATTAGGAAAATATGATACGACGGAAAAGACTAATGACTTTACAGCTAATTGCCACATAAGTATCAATGTAACTATAGCTCACAAAATGGGTTCAATTACATTGCAATTTTTAAATTTTTCGTGATAAAATGAAGTGATTCATTGTTGTTTTGAAAAGGTAAGTTGTTTTTTATTTTTGTATTCCTATCATCTGATATTGTAATATCAACAACATTTTTCATAATATATTCTGAAATGCGCTTTCTATTACTGATAACGAACAAAAGTTTTTTTAACTTCTCGTTAATATAATTATGTAGGAATTTAGATTTTTATCTTGTTCTTACTATAGTGCTAAAGCACAAATGTAGTTATAGTCTGCCGTATTTTTTCATAGTGTTCATAGTTTTTGATTGTAGTATAGCTTATGTGTTTATAATAACTAGCACATAGAAAATAATAAAATTTTGTACCCTGTGCTTTATGTTTATTATCCTTTATTGTATTGGAACATCTAGAAGTATAGTAATACATTTTAATTGTTGAACAAAAGAGAAAATAAAAACACTTTTTGTGGTGTGCCACTTAACCATACACAAAATCGTACACAAATAGTCAAATGGTAGTAAAAGTTTCCGATATAGGCCGCCAGACGGCAAAGGCATCGCCGCGCTCGATGTCTATACTATGAAATGTTTTTCAGATAGTCTTCGAATCAGATTTTTTCAAAACATTAAATTACATCTTTTTGTCTTTCTTTATTTAGGCTAACCGCTACTGTTTTTTTTCTTCAGCGTTTCTTCTTAAATTACATTAATGTTATATTTACAATTCTTTCTGGAACGAGCTATAATTTTTCTCAAATAACCATTTTGTGTGGTTTAGTCACCTTACGGTTTAGCGTGCTTTGGCTCTTTAAAGTCCCTTTTAATATTAATATCGTTTGAGAAATTTTTCCCAGATGACTAAATAAATTTCTTTAACATACAAGAGAGAGGACGTAGAGTAGGGCATAACGTAACTTAGATGTTGAATAAAAACTGCAAATTGCTGCTTAGATTGACAAATACCACTCCTCATACCTAATATCTTTTGTACCCATCTTTGCTGTGTTGGGCAAGATTTAGTATTGGTGACGTACATGATCTTTCCTGTCTATAGCAACTTTTGTCTTTTAATTTGAGTTTTTCTTCTGTTTTACCTCTTGAGAAGTATTTTGTAAAGCTGACAAAATAAATATATTGACCGATAGCTTTTGTGGTCGTTGGAGTTTTTGCCAGGTTTAAGCAAGGCAACAACTTTGTCTTTGCTTGGTTTGTCTAAAGACTTTGGATATCAGTAACTGTTGTATTTTTGGTCCAAATTTTATAATAAGCTTTGTGCTCAGATCTTCAGTCAGTGCCGTACTATTCTTCATTATATACGTAGATAGTGGATCCAAGCTCAACATCGTTAAAAGGTTCCTTCAGCTGACTGGTTTTGTCCTCTCTCATTTTAAGTTTTTCTTTGCTTCTTTGCCGGCAGAGATAGCACTTTTACATTTATTATGTGATTTTCAGCGATCAGCTTAATTCCAAATACACTATTTTTTGCCTTCTATGTATTTTCTGCACTAGAAATGCGTCACATTTGTGCTAAGCGCATATGTCTGATAAGGTTAAGTAAAGTAAAGTGTCTTTATGTTTAGATATGCCCTTAATATTAGTAGACATTATTAGAATAATTGATCCTAAAAGGACCGATTTGACAAAAATCATATTGACCGGGTGATTCTGATTAGCCGATTAATTAATTATTCATTACCCAGGGTACAACTGATTACGGTGGTCTTATTTGTACTCAAATTTTCGTAAAGGCTTTTCTTTTGAACCCCATAAGAAATGGCTAATTAACTTTTCATTAAAAATAATTTTACACACTGTTACTTTTCGACGATATTTCGAATCAGATTTGTATAGTAATAAGTATAGTTAATATGAAGTCTCTTTGTGAAAAGTAAATGAGTTTGTAATATCGGTCACAACTCATATATGAATGATAAGGACATAAACGGTTAAAATAAGTGCACAGAATTTTAACTAAATATATCGGCGCCATTGTTTAGGAGATGGATTTATCCCAGAGATTAAAGGTTAAATGTATATTCCAGGTTCTATCTACGTATTTTCATTACTAAAAAAGTATATTTAAAATAAAGGCCTTAAGATATATTTAGATTCTATGGAAATTAGAATCTATGGAAATTAGCAAATTAAAAAATACAGACATAATTATTCTGAATGACAAAATTGAGACAAACAGTTGCCTCAAGTATTGTTTATATTGTAAAGGTTATCGTCATAGTATAGTCAGAACGCAACAAGGTTCTATTGGCTTTTCTGCTTTTTGTCTCCTCATTCCTATTGAAAACTTAGCCACGTAAATAACGTTTTAAAAATATGTATCAATATTTCTTTAGTGCCTTTCCTAAGATAACTTTTTTTAAGCCTACTTCGTTTGACTACATGTAATGGATTTGATAGTTCCCAACAGATAAGTGTTGATTGTAGGTTGGATAGCAGTTGGTTGTACAGGCATGTGTTGATAAATATGATGGGTCGGTAGGTAGTTCCATTATTCCTAAATCTGACCATATGTTACCTCCCCTGTTGATTCGTGGACGTCCTAAGGGCATTTTTTCTCTCACGGCATTCTCCCAGTTTAACTTGGCAATGCAGTTATTAGAAAGCCTTTGGATGTAGCCAGCGTAACTTTGGCGTTGAGATTTAGTCTCTTGTATGACGTTGCTATCTTTATATATCTGTTAGACCTTGGCATTAGTTCCGGTTCGGTATTGGTTAGTATTCGGACCTTTGTAAGTTGGAAAATAATTCTGATGGCTTTTCTAGTAATCCTGATCTAATTAATACCTAAGTTTTACTTACATTGTTTTGTCAGCGTTCTCGTCACATTTAAGTCAATAGCACTGGTTTAATCACTGTTTTATATATCCTGATTTTAGGGATTTGTATTAGACTTCTGGATTTAAAAGTGTTATGTGGGTTATATTTACATCAGTTAGCTACCTGAATATTCCATTTTATTTCTTATGTGACAGCGTTATCTACGATACCTAAAACGCTGCAATCTTTCAAAATTATATGGGTTTATTGTTACGTTATGCCCTACCCTACGTCCTCTCTCTTGTACGTTAAAGAAATTTATTTAGTTTTCTCATTACTTACTATCAGACCGTTTTTTGCTGCTAATAGCATTATTTTGTAGCATTCAAATATTTAATCTATGAATTAAATCCGGATAGCAAATAGATATTTTTCACTTTCTCGGAGAAATAATATTCTAACATACAAAATCCTATTAAATTGCCAAAACCTTTCTTGCATATTATATTTACTTATGAGGGACAGCAGCAATATCAGTACCATAATAAGGCGTATAGTCCTGGACTGGCTAATCGTTGGATAATTGAAAGCATGAGTGTAGCAGTTATAATGTTTTCGGGACTGCTACCTGGTATCGGGGAGCAGAGATATCAGTACCAAGTTAGTGCATATAGGAATTGTTGCTTGAACTTTATTATTATTAAACAGCACTATATTTCCTAGTAAAATCCTCATGACTTTACAGTAAGACAAATTTTCGAACGTTGGTTATGGAAACATCATGTACATACCACCGGATTCCCTAGATCGACATTCAGCAAAATTCTTTTAATAATGATGCGGGAGTAAAAATATAAATATCTGGGAGCTTACATCAACAAAGAATTAGATTCAGACTAAGAAATCAGGGTACGAATAGAAATGGCAAGGGCAGCGTTCTTAAAATTCAAGCAATTGTTCTGTGACAAAAATCTTAATACTGCGCTGAGACTGAGGTTTGTTGAATGTTACGTCTGGTCTCAACTATTGTACGGAGTAGAAATATGGACGGTAAAAGCGCAAATAGTTAGGAAGCTTCAAGCCTTTGAATTTTAGATATACCGGAGAATGTTGAGAATTCCATGGACTGCCAGGGTCACCAATGAGGAAGTGCTGAGAAGGATGGGTCGAGACAAAAAATTGTTGAGAACAATAAAAGTACGCAGGACTGCATACCTGGAACACATACTAAGGAATATAAAGTCTTCTGCAGACCATCATGCAGGGTAGAGTCGATGGCAAAAAGGGAATAGGTAGAAAGAGGAAGTCATGGCTGCGAAATATTCGTGACTGGACAAAGATGACTGTAGACGAATTATTCCACGTTGCAAAAGACAGAGATACTTTTAAAAATGTGGTCGCCAACCTCCGTTAATGGGGACGGCATAGGAAGAAAAATAATGATACGCTAAACAGAAAAAAACAGAGATGAAGATAGGCGCCAAGAAACTCTGTGTTATAAAACAGTTGAATAAAATACAGATTCTCGATTCAAATATTCAAAAATTTAATGAAGAGCTTACCAAAATAGAAATAACGTCTATTTAAAATGCAATTCATTAATGGCTCAAGGTACAAAGCAGTCCTAGCATCTGCTAATGATATTGATCTTATAAGAAACTCTCTCCGCAAACGACATCTTCAACAAAGTGAAGAGAGCACGAAAAATGTTTTACTTAAAATCAACAAAATAAAAACCAAATACAAGCGAATCAACAGAAGAAAGCAATTTAATACAGAGCATAATTCACTTAAGATTTTAATACATGAATGCGAATCATGGACAATGACTAAAACAAATAAGGAAGAACTCCGAATATTTGAAAGAAAAATAATAAGAAAACTTTTTTAACCTCATTATCATATTGCTACAAATCCGTATAGAATAAGAACACGTACTAAATAAAGAAAGCTTTTATAAATATATTGTTTAGGAAAATAAATCGCTTAAGGTAGATCGGACACATGCATAGACGCCAAGATGTCAAACTTGGTTAAAAAACGTAAACTAATTTTTGAAACCAAATTCAGTATTTTGCTTTAATCTGTGCCTTCTAAGAATTGCAAGGAAAAACAGACGTTGATAAAACTGTTATTAGAGACATGGGGAATCTAAAAATTGCATTCCACAACATATCTCCTCAACTAAGCAAAAATCCTTAACGAATTGATTTCTAGTACTCGTACAGAGTATATCGGAATAAAAGGAAAAAGACAGTTAAGCAAGAAGAAAAGTGCAAGCATTTACGTTTTAAGGGTGAAAGGATGTGCGCCCCATTTTTAGCTGACAAGCTTGCGGAGCATACTATTTCTGGTCCTTAGTTTGCCTTTTAGTTTTAAACAAGATTCTGTGATTGACAACGTGCGATATAAACTATCTACAAGGTATTTATAGGAAATTCAGAGTTCAAGGATTTCATCACACTATTGGATGTTCAGTTTTGTGAAAGCGCCTGTGTTGGGAAAATTGAAGGAGCGTTCCTAAGATTTTCGGGGTTTGGCTTAAAATTAAATCGTAGTTCATTTTTATTATATTTAAGGCATCTATTAGATTTTTCTCCACTCCAGCAACAAAAGTTTTTGGTTGTGCAATGTATGGTCTACATGAAAATCCTAGTATCTACTGGTATCTGTTGATCATTTGTGTAAATGTAATACAGTGTAGGTGCCATTACGCTACGCCAAGCGAGACCGTTTGTCTGCGTTCTCCATATTACCATTGAATGATACGAAAAATCTTCTGTTCTGTAGATATACGCGGATAAAACGATGTTTACAGTTTGTCATACAGTTTTTGAAGAAATGTCCTCTAATTTAATGTGTCGTAGGCGGCATTTAGATTGACAAATACCACCCCTGATACCTGATATCTTTCGTACCCGTTGTTGCTTTTTGCAACAACGGGTACGTTATTACGTACGTTATAAGTATTACGAATAAAAGTAAATAAGCAAGAAGAATATAAGTGAACCATATTTAAAATAAGTGACAGAAAAAAGAATATTATATATACATTTACTTCTAAATTAAAAATAAAATACTCGTATGCCTGATCACGAAAGATACAAAATTTACAAGCTAAAAAGTATTTTTTAAAACAACCGATCATATTATATGTAATAATTGTAATAGATATGTTGGCTATAATCAAATTACCATAAAGTCACCGAAATATTTTATCTGAGTAATGATTCACTACTGATTGCTACGTTACGTTATACGATACATTTATAGTTAAAGCGAAATTAGGTGTTATGCCTACTTATTATTTTAGTATCTGTTACAAGTTACATACTAAAGTATTATAGTAAGATATTGAATTCACTACATTTAAAAATTGAAATATTGAAATTAGACAGTAGAAAATTGTAATTTTAAGATTGATTTACAAATTATTATAATTTAAATTTTACTACTTTATGAAACAAATATTGTACATCATAAAACGTAGCAATCGAAACATCGGAACGTACATTTATATAATAAATTTTTCAGTGTCAATGCATTAAAAAAATACTAATACATAAAAATTGCCTTTTCCAAGCTTATAACAGACACTAACTTAAGTTTAAAAATAATTAAAGCAAGTAATATAAATTACCACCATAAAATATTTAACTACATTAACCAAGTATTTGTGGAATTTCAGAATGAATAAATTGATTGATATTAAAATAAATAAATAGTTCCAAAACGTACCTGCTATAAAATTTAAAAATCTACGACTAATCAAATTATTGGCAACATCGGAGGAGTTTAGTTGTGTACGGGGAAGAATACATACGGATCCCAAAAGTGTTTTACCCTATTACGGAGTTCATTTAATCCTACGTGTTGGTCGGAGTCTACATAAAGCGCTACCCAGATAATAATATACACGGTGTATATTCTCCTGGAGTTAGTATAATACCGTTTTAGTACGGGGCCCACATTAACCGCTAGATCTATATATATATATATATATATATATATATATATATATATATATATATATATATACATCCCGCTATCCTTTAGAACTCTTTTCACGTTGCAGTAATTTAGCATCACCAAGAATTGCTATCATTTTCTATTTATAAATTGTGTATGTTTGTTTAGGGCACCTTTGTAGGCTTGGCACTGTTGTCGGTTTTTTAATATTCCGATTTTTTTTATATATTTAATTTTTACATCAAACCTACGTTTTAACATCGAGCGGTAAAATCACTGTATTTGGCATCATTTTAGAGCCAGTAGATGTTGCCGGTATTAATCCTTAAAATAATATTTTAGATACCTAAATATCGATCGGTTGTTTGGGTCAAGTTCGAATAACGACATTGAAACTACCTGCTCACAAGTTGCAGTCTCAACAGGTTTGTTTCTTCGTTTAGATGTTATATTTATTTAACCTAGATATTTTTGCCCAGAGAATCGTGTAGGGGAATATTTTACATAAATTTTAATTTACAACCTGTTTAGTCGAAGCTATCGATGAATAGTTTGAGATAAATATTATGGTTTTATGGGATTAAGGCCTTTATTATTGGTTGTGATTGTGATAATGTTTGAAATTTTGATTTCCATTCCGGAAATCGTTCTCAAACAACGTTTTTCTGTACAAAATGTGTATACACATGTTTACATAATTAGTACAATAAACAAAACTATTGTAAAATAATAGTGGAAATCAAAACGTTAAATTATAGTTAATTAAAAATGTAATTTTCATCTCAATAACGACCAATAATTGTGGCTTAATCACATAAAAAAATAATATTTGACTTTGACCATGCCATAAGAAAGTAGTTCACGGAACCTCGCTAAATAATTTAAAAAAATCTTATACAGAAATTTAAATTCTAAATAGTATGAGGGGTAGCTGACGAAAAATTCGTAAAGACGTACAGTTGATTTTGCTTTGATTTTTAAACAATCTTAAAAGGCAAAAAAAAATAATTTTTTGCTTATAAAACGTTTTGTATACATTCTAAAGAAAAATAATTCAAATAATAGTTGTAGACCATAAAAAGTTTTTTATGTAGAGAAATACCAAATTTAAATACATAAATAATTGATATAATTCCAAAAAACCGTAAACTCTATGATATTATGTTTGTAGTAATTTATAAATAATGTTAATAACTTTGTTTTTGGTCTAACGACAGGCAATTATGGCAATTGATGAGTTATTAAAGTGTGCTAAATATCAAGCAGATCAAAAAATATTTTACAATTTATTCAATTTGTTTATGACAGAAAGCGATTATTTAAACAACTGTACTTGTCCAAACAGTATGACTCTACAAGTATTTTGTAACTTGCAATCGATTCTTTTCGCTTTTAGTTTTAGGGTATATTAAAAAAACTTTAACATATTATTAAATTTTTTATTAAAAACCAGTTTGAATAGGGGACTTTTTAGTTTTTAGACCACTTCACGTTTTTTCAGTTTCTTTGACAAGTGAGGATTATCTATTCGCTTATTTCTTAATATGGGCTATGAGCAATTATCTAGTCAAGTCAACACTATTATAGAAGTTACCCATACTTTTTTAGTAGTCATTCAGACATTTCATCTTAATTGTCCCCATATGGAACATAAGTCCGAGAAAAGTCTTAAATTCTGTTTGTGTTGTTTCTTTCCAAAACGCAATCCTCAATTTTTCTGAACGACTTTGTGCAAATATTTCGTCAGAGTCAATCAGAGTCACTTCCACCATTCATTGCATGACTAGTAGAAAGGAAAGGAAACGATCTACATCGTCCTCGCCAGATGCTTCTAACAATGATTGTAATTCAGCAGTGGTCAATCTACGTTTATATTCACATTTAGCTTTTTTAGATGTCGAAAGCATATTATTTACATCCATCTTTTTATAAATACTATAACTCACTTTTACAGAGGTAATTAACAATTAAAATGTTCTACTAAAACTATCAACTTACGACTTCCAATACTTTAAGGCCACTTGAGGTATAATACGTTTTTACTCAATAACAGTTCCTGTATAAGTAAAATTGTTTTTTAATGTGCTCCATTGAAGCACACTAGACATATTCCAGTTTTGCCATCACATTCTTCAGAGTATGTTTTAACTTTTTTAACTTTTCTATCGTCCTTTCTACTAGTCATGCTTCTTCTTAAAATTTTGTTACATCTTGTACACTTTCTTCTCTTTGAATTATCTACATCGCTTTGCCTAAGATGGTATTTTTGGGTGTAACTGTTCGTGAGGGTTACAACATTTCTTTATTTGCAAATGCCTTCGCGAACTCCAGTCTGAACTCAAGGATAGGTTGTCGCTTTTTTACGTTTTCTATTATTTAGCAACTAAGCATTTACTACTGCGGTATTAAATGCGGTATTAAATATTAATTCCACTGCCACTTTCCGGTACCACTTTAGAATTTTGCGTATTGGGCTTTGGTAAGAAGCCACTTAATCACTAAAATCAACACTCTTTTTCACCAAGTTATAATCGAGAATAGTTTGTGGTTTTAGTACTTGTGTATAATTTTTCTTTTCATCTGATTAAACCAAGATATAACTATTATGTTTAAATGTTGTAAGGATTAAAACTGGTCTTTTGTCGACCCATTTTATTACTTGTAAAATCAATAATGGGGTTAAGTTTCATCGTGAGTAACTGGTTGCAATATTTTTAATCGAGATTTTGGTTTTACATGTTTTTATAGTAAAAGATCTGCACATGAATAATTCGTTTCTTGAACAATGATTTCAATTCATCGACCAATAGTCTAAAATAAGGTTTTATTACGTCGTCCGGAATATTATAAACTGGTTCTTTTTCACAAATATATTGGAAATATGGTTTACATTCTATATTTAGAAAAATCTTTTACTGCAACTCTTGTTCCCATAAGACCGTATGTTATAAATAAATATATTCCTATAAGAATTATCTTGAAAGATGAAAAAAATACAATAAAAAAGTGCAATATTAAGTGTTATTTAAAAAATAATAAGTCATTCACGGGCGTACAGTTAAAAACAAAAGTTTTCAGTGTTCTATTGCTTGATTATTATTATCTGGTATTCTGAAAATGTTGACATTTTTTCCTGGTCTGATCTCCCTCAACTAACGTCATCTTTCTTAATTGGTGGGTTGTATTGATCAGGTCTCTTTAAGTGTTTTGTTGCTATCCATAGTGAATGATCTTCTTTAGACAATGTACTAATGTAGTGTTCAAATGTAGCATTGCGTACATCATGTAGCGCTCATCTTAATTGTCTGATTATCTACCTCTTGCTCTTTATTTTTCGACTATTAGTTGTATAATATAATTCGGAGTGTTATTTGTCTTTTCTTGATTTGGAATTGTTAATCGTGTAGCTCCATATGAAATAGTAGGAGATGAAAACGGCAGCATATTCATCCATAAAAAAAAGGAAACGCGATAAAGATATCTGAAACAACTGTTTTATGTTATAAGAGATGAAATAGTCCAAAATTACCAAAACAGGTGAACAGGGCACTATAAAGAGGAAGTAAAATTAGCTATGAAACAGTTTGAATGAGAAAAAGAAGTAAGCTTAGACCAAATACCAGCAGGAATTATTCAACTGAAGAAAAAAATTAAATCGATAACAATATTCACTCCATTTACAGAAAAGGCGGTGACCCGCAATTATTTTAAGAACTTCTTTAATAGCCTCCAGTCAACAATTTCCTAACCATGTTTAAAAAACGTACGGAATGCACTGTATATACTAACCCAAGTCGTCAACATACTTGTTGTTGCAGTTATGTATTACGATCAACTTAAAGGTTATGCACGACTCCCCTTGTATAGGTACACAGGCAAGCACATGCGGGAGAAAAAAGATTTGTCATACCGTTACATTATGTCAAATTTTAACGTTGAATATTTTATGGTCCCCTTTGGGTTATAAAACGAATGATCGACTTTTTCTCGCACAGATCCCTGCTATGTAACTTTACAAAGCGAGTTTGCTGGGTATTAAAGAACCGTCTATGGCATCATATAATTTTACGCTAATATTTCACGTTCTGCGACGCATTCCACGTTTGACACATTGTCTTTTTTAGTTTTATGTCATTCTATTTGTTAAATCCTATCTCATTCTCGTCACAGCGTCAAGGAGCAGTAAATGTGTGTACTGAACGGGAGGCATATGTCTAACAGTGAACGTTGGAGATTTTTCGAGTTTATCACATCTTCTTCTTTGAGTGCCTCTGCTATCGGAGATTGGATATCATTAGGACGATTCTAATTTTATTTACTGCTGTTTTGAATAATTCGTTAGTGGTACAGCCAAACCACTCTCTTAAATTTCTCATCCAGGACATTCTTCTACGGCCTGGATTTCTGCGTCCTTGGATTTTTCCATGCATTATATTTTGTAGGAATGTGTACTTTTGTCCTCTCATCAGGTGGCCAAACTATTCACGTTTTCTCTTTTTTATATTCAGTATAACTTCTGGATCGTTATTTATTCTGCGTATTACCTCTTCATTTGTAATTTTATCCACCCAACTTACTTTTAGTATACGGCGGTAGCACCACATCTCAAAGCTTTCAAGATTTTTAACATTCTTCTGTTTAAGAGTTAATGCCTCAACAACCGTAAAGCAAAGTACTGAATACATACTAAGTAGTTAACTAAAAGTGGACGTATGCAAAGAGATGTATGACGTAATCGTATGGTATTCGCTAATAATCCTGTCACGTAATATGCCACACACTTCTGTGCGTTAATTCGTTTACGCAACTAAGCCTCTTTTGACATAACATATATAGGAGCAAAGATATATACCTATAGTCCTTTTAGTGTTGATGTATTTGATTTGTACGTCGTAGTATTCTATTAGTTAAATGGTACCATTTGAGGTACTTTACGTCACGATTGGACTAATAGGATCGAAGATACATAACTAAGGCCCTTTTGCCAAGCTACTCTATTTAATTTTTATATCTCATTGTATTATATTAGTTAAATTCTATCATTTAAGGTACGAAACGTCATGATTGGACTAATAGGACCGCAAATACATAACTAAGGCCCTTTTGACAAGCTGATGTATTTTATTTTTCTATCTTATTGTATTCGATTGGTTAAATCCTATTATTTGAGGTACTGTACGTCACGATTGGGCCACTAAAAACAAAGATACGTAACTAAGGCCCTTTTGACGTGATGCTGTATTTGATTTCTATGTCATTGTATTCTATTGGTTAAGTGCTATCATTTGAGGTATCGTACGTCACGATTGGACTAATAGGACCGAAGATACATAACTAAGGCCATTTTGACATGCTACTCCATTAAATTTTTATACCTTATTGTATTTTATTTGTCAAATCCTTTCATTTGAGGTACTGCACGTCATGATTGGACTAATAGAACTAAAGATACACAACTAAGGCCCTTTTGACATTGTTCTGCATTTGATTTTTCTATCCCATTGTATTCTTTATGTTAAATCCTATCATTAGAGGTACTACACGTCACGATTGGACTAATAGGACCGAAGATACGTGACTACGGCCCATTTGACATGTTGCTGTATTTCATTTTTTTATTTCATCGTTTTCAATTGGTTAAATCCTGTCATTTGAGATACTGTACGTCATGATTGGACTTATAGAAACGAAGATATATAATTAGGGTCTTTTTGACATGCTGCTATATTTGATTTTTTTGTCTTATTATATTTTATTGGTTAAATCCTATCATTTGAGGCGCTGTACGTCGCGACTGGACCAATTGGAGCGAAGATACAATAGGTAGTTGCAATATATCATAACCCGTTACTTTTAACCAATCATGATGCCAGAATGATTTGTGAATGAAAAAAATATATATATATTCTTAAATTTACTATTTCGTTGTGGGTAATATTATATCCAACAACGATGCCAAATTTCTGATGCGAAAATGATTGATAATGAAAGTGGGATATACATTTTCATGTATATAATGGCAGCGAGTAAACGGTAAAACCCTGAACTAAATATATATAATATTTTCACTGTACCATCATTTTAGACTCAAACATTTTCTGGAATAAACTTAGATAACTCAGTAAGGGATAAAAAGAGAAAGCGGATATTTTAATATACCAGCACGGTATCAAAACTCTAATCAATGAGATGGTTAAAATTCTTGTAACAAGTACAGGAAAAAAGTTATTAAGGTCTTGTAAAGTAGCGTCGATATACAGATGCTACTTTGCAAGACGATGCTAAATTGATGGTAAAAGCATAATGTATCGATGCGAAAATGATAGTAGGATATATATATATATATATATATATATATATATATATATATATATATATATATATATATATATATATATATCCGTACCACCTAATCCTATCTGCTTTTTTATTCTTCCTTGTTTTTCCCTTCAATATATTAGCTATTTCAAAAGTCATTAATAACCTTATTTTATTTTGATTAATTCTCTTGTGTCTTATATTCATTCCAATAATTTTTCTTCTTACGAAAATCCTTAACATTTCTTTTTCTTTATAAGTAAAACTTATAGTTTCTGCTATGTTTGTTACTGTTGGTCGTATTATTGTTTTATATATCCTTAGTTTGGTGATTTTACTTAATATTTTATCTTTTAACATCATTTTATTTGTATATAGTGCTTTTTAACAACTCCGTCGATGCTAACCTAACTACTACGATACTAACCATTCCTTTTTTTACAAAAATGACCAGTAATAAATCTTTCAAGACGACAAAAGCGACGACAAAGGACAATGAATATAGGAACCTGGAACGTCCTAAGCCTATATTGAGCGGAAGTCCTAACTCAGGTGGTCAAAGAACTTGAATGAAGAAACATAATAAGAAAGAAAATAACAAGTAAAAGACAACTTTTCCCCAAACAGAACATGAATATTATTTTTGGAGATTTTAATACAAAGATTGGGAAGAAAGCAACATATAGATCAACAATAGGTCTCCATAATGCCAGTAACGATAACGGAACAAGGTTAATAGACTGTAGCTGAATCCTACAACCTACTAATAAAATTAACAATGTTCGAACACGAGCAAATACATAAATAAACGTGGGTCTCCAACGAGGACGTCAAAAATAATTATTATGTACGTCATGTTTTGGTAGATATTAGGAGGAATATTAACTGCTTAGATATAAGAAGCTTAAGAAGGCGGATAGAGAAAATAATCATTTTCTGGTAAAATGAACATAAGAAAACAATAACGTCCCAAAAAATTTACATGAGTACGCCAACATTATGGAATACCGAAGTTCAGAGGGATAATGAAACAGAGCAGAAACTTTAAAAGGCTATAAAGATATAGCTAATAAAGAGAGGGGATTATAACAACATGGATTCTGCTTGAAAAAATATAAAATTAACTTTGACAAGCATATCAGATGAAATACTAAGCCACAAAAAGGGAACAACAAAAAAATGGTTCAATGAAGATTGTCTGAAGTTCGTAAACGAAAAAAAAAACATGGCTAGATGGAATATGCTACAAAATTCTTCGCACAACAACAGTGAAAGCTATAAACAAATAAGAATAGCGACGAGAAAACTAATGAAAAAGAAAAACGAGGAGTACCAGGAACAAATAGCAAGGGATATAGAAGAAAATCGGAAGAACAACCAAGTAAGACAATTCTTTAAAGTAGTTTCAGATACCAAGTCCAGGTACAGGGCTTGATATCTTGATATCTAAGAACAGAAAACTTCCTTGAAAACGACAGCGGAGAGTTTATTATTGATGACAAGCAAATCCTACAAACCTAGAAGGAATGCTTCTATTAACAACTGGTAAACGATCAATGAAGAAGACACACACATTATTGTTTCAATTCATAAAATAGGAAACAAAAAGCACTATATTAACTACCGGGGAATAACACTCTAAATACCACCTACAAGGTCCTTGCAAACATTCTGCTAGAAATAACCAAATCGTACACAAAAGAAATTGTAGGGGACTATCAAGGCGGATTTAGACCGGGTCCCTCTACTATTGGACAAATACTCACAATAAAACAGATTATAGAAAAATACTTAAAATAAAAAACAAAGAAGAATAAAAAAGAAAAAGGAAAGGGTAAGTAAAAATTTACAAAAATAAAAGAAGGGGTAATAAAATTGAAAGTCTGATGAGGTCTTTAGACTAATTCCTAGTCAGAGGCTGATGGGAGGAATTGTTTGTTATGTAATACATGATATAGTAAATCAGTTAAAGGCGAATGGCTTGAATGTACTGTGTATAAGCGGTGGGTACACATTAACCCGTAACTGGTGAGGTCCATTTTTTGTTACGTATAAGGTGAGTAGTAGTCACACTGACCCCAATTTGTTTTGCAAAATTAGACACTGATATTTGTTTAAATTTAAAAAAAAGACTTCAATAACATAAAGACGTTTATTTTAAATATTTTAACAAATATTTAAAAAACTTATAACGCATAAAAAACTAAACTAAGAAACAGCCTCAAAAACTGAATTATTTATAACTAGACTAAACATTATCCTGTAACAAAAAATGAGGAACAAAAAAAATTTTTTTTTCTTAAAACATAAACTTAAACATTCATTCTAACCTACCAACACAAAAAAATAACCAAAAACAAAAAAAAAATCATAAAAACTACAATCCATTCTTATAGGCAATCTTTGCGAAATATGTGTTTCACACAAGTGGCATATTGGCACTTTGCAACTAACGCAAACTATCTTCGTTTTTCTATCCAATGATCGTGTTCATTTTGAGCCACTTACTATTTTTTCTAAAATAACATTTTTCTTTTTAGGAAAGTCTGTTTTTAAAATGGAAGCGATCTTATGTCTCAATTGCCTTGGAACTTGAGCAATAGTTAGTCTTCTTTCCATATGATCCTGCAGAAGCTGCCAAGCCAGAGATTTGATAAATTCATACTTCGACTTTTGAAGGTTTCCAGGTAGGGATGAGTATATTATAAACGCATTGACGAAAGAAATATACAAAATTGTATAAAAACAAGTAAAAGGCCATCTTCGACTTCTACGATGTGTATAATACACATCAATATTGATAATTTCGGGCTTTTTTGTTTCATCGTTGACTGCAATACTGTTGTGCAATAAAGATATCAAAAGTAATGCTTTTCGTGGTTTGGGTATATATCAAACTAATGTAACTCTATCGCCAAATCCAAATAGAGATGATCCCGTGAGTTTCGTTTTAGTTGGCAAAAAAAATAGGTATCTCCCTTTTACTTTTTTTAACAGTACACACGTAAGTTGGGCCTCGGTTCCTAAACTCAGTTATCACTTCTAAAGATGTAAACCAGTTATCTGCTGTTACGTTACGGTTAGAACCCTCAATACATTTTACTAGAGAAGAACTGATTTGCGTTGGTTTGTTAAATTTTCTGTGTTAAATAAACATCTTCCCCGAAAACCAATGAGCATTTTATCAATACAAGCATACTGCCATATGCAATAATTTTTTTTGCTGTTTTCTACAAACTTATTAAAAATTGTTGAAATGGAGGCAAGTACTTCGGTTTTTTTACGTTCTTCCCTCGTAGTTTCGTCATCAAACCTAATCGATGTCAAAAGTACTAAGAATCGTTTTACTGACATGGTGTATCTAAAAATTTCTCTATCAGTACTGTCGGTGGCGAATGTCGAAAACAAGTCTTCCGTATTGGATTTAAATATGGCTGAGTAAAATATCAAACCGATAAACGCTCTCAGTTCAATAATGTCTAAATCGTTTAGATCTGTTCTATTACTAATGGTATATTTCGTTCTAATCCTGGCAAGTTTTTCATTTGTTCTAAGAACAATCTCTTCTAAAATATCGTTTGTTATTATACATTCCCAAGCACTTTTCTGGAGACACAACTTCCCAAGAGACTTGGCTGGCCCAATAACCCCAGGAAGATGAGAGATAATGTTGAATCTTCTTGTTCTTACATTTGAAGGTGGAGCTTCTGCAGTCTACTTGTATCAACTTTTGCCATAGTACGTTCTTGAAGGGCCTGGAGTTTGTTGCTGCTCATGTGGATCCGAGTTCGAATTAACCTCCAGAGGTGCTGCATTTTGCGCGATATTATCTTCAACATCCAATAGAGGTACCACGTTTTCCGGTTCCCATTCAATTTCTGAATCAGTTTCGTGTTCGCTGACATAGTCGAGATCATTGTCTGAGTCATCGTTACCGCTGAAATCACTCTCATCCGCGTCTACAGTCCATCTAATTTACAAACCGTTGCACGTCATTATCTACGTCAGATAGATAAGTATAAAAAATTCCTGAATCCATTTTAAATCAAATAGGTCACATAATTATTGCAAAAGTGTACAACAACAGTATACAACAAAATAAATTAATATTTAATGTAAATAAATAGAAACAACACAAGAGTTAAAAAATAATCTTGTTAAAAACAATTTGAACCGCTAGTTTAAAAAACAACATAGTTTAATTAATAGTAAATAATAAAAACAAAACTAAAGTGTCAACACCGCAACTGTCAAATAAGTGTTACCAATTTATGCCAAAATTTCACCTTCGTTCGATTATAGTTACAGTGTGTTCCGAACAAATGTTATACAAATTAAATGAAACATATTATTGTGTATTTCTTTTAGTTAACATTAATAGAAATCTATAAATATTATTTCTACGCGTATATAATAAAATATGTCTAGTGGCTATAATGCCAGTGTACTCGGCAAAGTGATTCTAAAAAAGAACACACCTACCGCCTAAATATTTCGTGTTGGTATCATGTGACGTCACGGGCTATGACGCCGATGACGTGCAACGGTATGTAAATTAGATGGACTGTAGAATACTTTGAGCCCATTGTTCAAACCCAGGATCATCGGAATCTATTTTATTATATCGTGACAGGCCCATTTTCAACTGAAAATAAAAAAAACTAATTATTAAAAAAAAACCTAACCAGTGAGGTAGGGTCACAGTGTCCCCAGGGCGCAGTCATTTCCGTATATTTTGTAAACATTTACCTATTTGCTTACGACTATCCCGCTCTAAATCACACATCACACTGACAGAAAGGTACTGAGGCGGTCAAGTAGTCGCGCTAAATAAGCTAGGACGTATGTCACTTTAAAAATCTGTTGGGGCTCGTATGATCCCGCATCACCAGTTACGGATTAAGTGTGCAACAGGAGATATTATCTTCTTTACTTCACTAATTGTAACTCTGATGAATATTGAAGGTATGTGTATGTCTTGCAAGTTAGTAATTTTGTTGTTTTGTCAATCAAGTATTTGACATTTTGTTAAACAGTAAATATTTTATAAAAAGTTCACTTGTTTGTTTTGAAAAACTGAAAAATAAAATTTTTAAATAAAGTTTTGTAAATTTTTAATTTTTGTACTGTTACATCCTACACCAATAGATGTTACAACTAGCCCCAAGCGCGGGGTAAGTTATAACATTGCACTTTTTTTGGGAAGCTCCTTAATGATTAATAAATACTAGTCTTTTATTGAAGTTATACTTCTATACGCGCGTTCGACGTTGGAAATTTGTACGGGAGTGAATCGGCAAAATAATTACATGTAAGATATAGGTAAGAGAGAGGCAGAAGATATATTTTCTCTCTCTCTTTCTCTCTCGAGAATAAAAATGTTCCTTGTGTAAATGTATTTAATATTTATTAATATTATTATTATTTTTCCATTTTGTTTAGATTTGTCTTAAGCCTCGTTAGGTATGTTAAATTATAAATTAAAACTTGCAAATATCTCAAGAAAGTTCAAATGTGTGCTTATACAGGGTGGTCCTTAAGTAATTGTACAAAAAGAAGCAGTAGATTCTACACTGTAGAATATTACGATTTAAGCCAAATTGCTTTAATAAAATGTTGATATTAAGAAAGATACAGGATGTTAAAGTGCCAATTTAAAATTTTATTTTTCGCTATAACTTTCATGTTTATAAATATTTATGTATAAAAATTTACGGCTGTGTACTTTTAAATATGAGAAAGTATAATTTGATGCACACTTTGATGTAACTGATAGAGGGCGCTACATATGCCACATATGTGGTATAAATTTGCACTTAACTTTTTTGCTCTTTAAGATACCTGTATTTGGGACAAAAAATATTAAAGATACATTATTTTAACAAAAAAAGGTATATCTGTTAAGAACTTTAAAACAGTTTTCGAGATAATCGCATATTACAAATCAGCTGCATAATTCTGATTTAAGGCAATTACTCCAGGCAATGAAGCAAAAATAGACAAAACCATTAATACTTCTGAATTTAGGTATAAAATACCTTTAAACAAAGTTAATAGTTAACGAAATATTAAATAAAATAAATATATCAGCAAAATAATTAATAATAGGATTTGACAAAATTAAGAACCAAATTAAGAAATAGTTAAACTAAATAACATAACTTTTTGTTAAAGTAAGTGTTCGATATGTCCACCATTTTCTTTAATTAATTTGTCGATATATTCCATAAAAGATCGTCTCATATTAAATAGCATCATTGGTCCTGAATAAAATGCGCAGTATTATTTCTTTTCATAGTTGGTTGCGAATATTTATGGGATTCTTATAGACACGTTGTTTTAATGTGCCCCATACACAAAAATCAAGCGGATTAAATTCTGGGCTACGTGGTGGCTATAATGTATAATGGATGAATATATTCTTTTGGATACATATCCAAATCTTATGGTATATTATGGAACTACATCTTATTTGTCGCAGAGGTTAAATAATGTATTAATGTGATGTATCTCGTTCATTGGTTACTTCTGTACACATGGAATAACCTATCGATGACATTACTTATTTATATGATTACGTTACAGCTTACGAGTAACTATAATTACATCTCGAACAAATGGACTATCATTATTTATTAACGATCTAATATTATGCTAAACTAAATGGTCTGTGTGTTTAATATATTTATAACAATATTGATTATTATGCCAACGATAATGTTTTTGTAAAAATGCTGAGTCTTTAAGGTTAGACTTGGAGCAAAAGTATTATGAAACACATATGTGTTATTCAATACCAGCGCTCTAGTTTCTATTTGTCCTAATAAAAATGGGTGAAAAATTTACGTAATGAATAATAAGTATTCTTTTTGGATTTTTTATGAATTAAATAATTATATCAATATCTCACCACATTGCCAAGGAATATGACTACCACGACCAATCCAACGGTCAGAAAAGTTGTATTTAAGTATGTTCTAACTGCCTTCTCTCTAGAATGTGGTGGTGTACCATCTTGCATAAACCACATATTTTATTTTTTCGTCATTTTACAATACAGAAAAAGTAATACAACGCCATTATATAAACTTAAGAAGCGATAAAAAAGGGAAATTGTAAACATGATGACAGCCAACATCTGAATACGGACACGGCACCTAAAGAAGAAGATGAAGAATCTTTTCTCCAATAAGACATTTTGTGATGTTAAATTATCGTCCTTGAGTTGTTTCAATAAGAATAAACTATGAATTATGCTTATCTACAGGTATTCAGTGCTTTACCACACAAATATCAAACTAAGAATTATTATGCAGCTCACTTATAAAATGTGATTATCTCGAAAACGGTTAATTTTTCAGATTACTAACAAGTATACCTTTTCTTTGTAAAAATAATCTTTTATATTTTTTAACACAAATAGAGCTAACTTAAAGAGCAAAAAATTTAAGCGCAAATTTATGCCACACATGTGGCATATGTGGTGCCCTCTATTAGTTACATTAAAGTATGCATAAAATTATAATTTACCGTACTCAAAAGCATCCAACTGTAAAATTTTGTCCAAAAATATTTACATCAACATTTTATTAAAGCAAGTTGGCTTAAATCGTAATATTTTAAAGTGCAGAATCTACGGTTTCTGTTTGTACAATTACTTAAGGACCACCCTGTATACACAACAAACAACAATTAAATTTTGTATCTGTCAATGTCAAACAAATTGACAGTTGTATCAAGAAACAATATTTTTATTTTATTAATATTATTATCATGGTAAATTAAACATAAGCTGATGTTGAACGGCTGTGGCAGTCCCATGGGCAACACCCGTTTTTTTTTCGTTCAATTTTATTTAGAATGAGTTAGAGTAGCGTTGAGTGGTTAATTAGTGATAATTGGGAAAATCTCTGTAAAAATATATTTGATTTTATGAAAATTGTTACAACTAGCTCGTGCTCCCGTACTCCAGTCCTAAGCTAGCAAAATAAAATGGTCATCTGACTTTCATTCTTTAAATTTCAAAATTTATGTTTGTCCTTCCTTTAAGACTCCTTAAACAATATTCCAGTTTTGTTTGAAGTGCCTCCCACTCTGTTTTACGAGGGTTACGATAAGTTTCCTTAATAGATTCTTTCCCTATTATTTTTAAAAATATGTGTCGACGGTCTGAACAAAATACCTGATCTGACACTGTAAACCTCCATTGTTGCTTTCATTTCAAGTTAAACTTTTCCGTTAGTTTTTAAAGTACATAAATGTATAAATCACAAATATTTTGGAATTTTTATTAAATTTCACGGAGAAAATATATTCACTGTAGATTTAAAATATTTTAAAATGTAAAAATACGCAAATTTAGGATTCTTAACAGAACACCGCACTTGAGAGCCTTGCACTAGACATAGTTTAATTTGTTATAAAGTCACGAAGAACAAAATTAAATCCCCCATAAATTAGGACACATTCTGTTCGCACTCGTTCTCAACACGAATTACTTCTTTTATTACATTTCAAGTAGAGCAAGATTTTGGTATTCAGTAAGTTTGCCAGAAATTTCATAATTCTGAAGTGCATGCCATCCGGTGACCCTGTTAGCTTTGTCACTATTTTAGCAGCGGCGCCAAAAGCAAGTAATTTAAAAGGATAACAAGGAAATGCTCATAGCGAGAAAATTAAATCTAAGAATATTATACAGTTGTTGCGGATTGCGAACAGAAGGGATCCTGTTCTGATTTATAAGAAGCTTTGGTAGACACTCACAGATAAATACCGTAGAAGAATTAAGAAATCAGAACAAGAAGTTTCGGATTGTAAGGACATGAATATAAGAATGAAATTAATATACCGAATGAGTAATGGATGCTTGTAAATATATGTAATGTAAAGTTACAATTAGAATTAAAAATATGCTTTATTGTTACTGAAAATTGTACACTTTGATGAAAAAAGCTTAAAAAAGTCAAAAAATTGCAATAAAAATTATTTTTATTATTACTTTTTTTATTTTTGGCTAAGGCTTACCGTCAATGATTTATATAAGACACAACACCACTAGGTCACAGATAGAAGGAAGTTATACAAATGGTTCAAAACAAATGTAACGAGGTCAACTAAAAATTTTTGAGACAATTATAATGATAATTTGCTGTCTTTTACAAATTTAATTAAAGAGTTTTATACATCTACGGACCCAAATGATGATAAATAAAGTATTGCCAAGGAGGGGCTACTTTACATTTTAATAAATCATTTATAAGTTTAGATAAGTATTTTTAGTACAACCAAAAAATATAAGATCTAAATCAATTTCCTCTCCACAATGCTCACATTCATCATCATCCAAAACCTGTATTTTAAATAAGTATTTTGGGTAACATGTGTTCCCGAATCGTACTCTAATAATGAGAGTTATGTGCTCCCTAGAAGCTCTACAAGACTTGTATCAAGGAAATTTAAGAATATCTGGCCGAATTTACGAGTATCTATTTTGATGCACAAAAGAGTATTCTTTCTACTATGGTTTGTTTTTTAACCAGGAGGAGCAATTCACATTTACAGCGCCGTAATGTTTGTTTGTCATTGATCCAACCACAGGCAAGTTTACTCCACTAAATTATGACATTTTGACACTAATGACATTTATGAAATTTTAAAATTATCGATTTAATTAACTTAAATATTAATAACAAATAACAAATAATATTAATAGCAAATAATTAATTATAAAAGGTATTTGTTAATGTCAGACATTGGATGTATGCTCATTTTTTTGTATTTTTTTAAGTAAATAAATAAAGTAAAGTAAATATATACAGTAAAACCTCCCTTAACCTAAACCTTTTTAACCGAAACATCGTTGAACCGAAACGGCTGCCAGTTTCAATAATTTCGTCGATAAAGAGTAAATTTTTATCGCAAAACGTAACAATTCCATTAATTTTACTCACCGATTGCTGCCTATGTGTGTTGGAAATAAAAAAAACCAAGAGCTATAAGATATATTTCCGAAATAGCACTTCCAGTTTTTTATAGAAACCAAAAAACTCATGGATGTCGACTACTTCGTCCCAAGTGTAAACTCCTTTTTTAAATCCAAAAACCTTCCCGTCAAAGAATTATTGCGTGTTGACAATGCGCCAACTCACCCCCAAAATATACAAAATAGTGACAATTGTCAGATTTTTGCCACCGAATGTCACGAGCTTAATTCAGCCGTTAGACCAGGGAGTAATAGAGACATTCAAAAGACATTATAGAGGAGCATTCTTAAGACATCTGTTATTACAGGAGACGAATGAATCCAAAAGTGTTCATGAAATTCTCAATCTTTAACAATGAAACATGTTCTTTATTGGTGTGCTGAGTCGTGAGCCAAGATCAAATCTTCAACTTTGGAAAAATGCTGGAACAAACTTTTTGATGGGATTTTTATTGACGATCCTGATGAAGAAAATGGTAAGAAACGAAAGAAGAAATTAAACCTCTAATAAAAAATTTGCCGGGATGTGACGAAATTAACCAAGAAGAGATACGTGAGTGGTTAGCAGCCGATGACTCAGAAAGTGAATTCATCGATCAGAACATCATTAATATATGATTCTTTTGGTAAGAATTTTATACAGTAGGCCTAATTAGTTAGAGGCACGACTAGGTTCTTAATTTCTGTTACCATTGCATAAAGTTTTGTCCTTTTCAGATTGCTTTACGTTTCGTCGAACAATCGAATGAGGCAGACTCCTGACGTTCTGCAAATTAACGATGGAGAGATATAGCTGCAAAACATCGTTGTCAAACGAAAACGCAAAAGAAAATAGAAGATTTCTTTAAAGAAGCATGTTAAATTTGTTCATTTTCCTTAATTTTATGACTTTATTTTGTATTAAAATCATTACGAAATCACCTCAAAGCATTTTTTAATACCAATACTTTGACCAAGAATACTATAAAAGACAATGTTATTTTTAACCGAAATTCTTGTTATCCGAAACGGTCTCCCCCCCAATTATTTCGGTTAACGGAGGTTTTACTGTATTGTGAGAAATGTATGAAGGGTAAGTTTAATAATTTTACCTTAGGTATAAGCAATAACTGATTGTAATTATTATTTGTAGTAATAGCAAAAAATATAGATGCATATGCGTCTATATTCTTTGGTAGTAGCAATGTAGCGTCACTTAGCCGGAACAGCGATAAATGTAAACTTATGGTATTTAGCCAAAATAGAGAATGATCCAGATTATATACCTGGGCTGTCCAATGAATTCGACAAGAATATCCGATATGGAACCAGAAGAAAACGAATTTAACTTTAATTTAAGAGTAAACTGTATACAAAAACTGGGGAAATAAGAAAAAGAAAACAAATTGAAGAGCCATTTGTCGAAAGAAAGAAAATAAAAAGAGAGAGTTACATAAGAGCTCATAAAGTTAAAAAGTTACGTAAATCCAAATTCAATTGCGCTGAAAAAATTTCGTATACTAGGCAAAAAGGCATTAATGCACAATACTGGCTATTGGAAAAGGACACCAAAAACAGTTTGTTTTGAGCTGCGTAAAATAAAGTAAGAAAAAAATATCTCAGAATCAAACATTACGAAGAGTATATTTCTACAAATACTATTTAACATCAGAGAAAGCCGAAGAGGTGTGTATTTCTACAATAAAAAGCGTGAAACGATATTTCTTTTGGCGACGTTGGGCTATGAAAAAGACAATGAGAGAATCATTGCTGTGGAAAATATAATAATCAAATTTTTTAAGCCAGGTCATACTTTTATGGCAGCAGATTCATTTCATCGCCAAGTTGAGGCGTAGCCCATATTCCTCAAAATCGTATTTTAAGAAGATAATTGAGATATAATTTGAGATATAATTTTAAGAAGATTTCCGGTTAGCGAACATGCTTTTAAGGAAGAAAATGATTATTATTAGTATTATTTTAATATTTTTATCGATAAATATCATTTATGTTCCATATATTATGAAGTAAATTGTGTGTTAAGTTTTAAAAACTTATTATAATAAAATTAAAAGTGTTCAGTTAATTAGAATTTCAGTTTTATTTAGGACAATTTCGGTAAGAAATACAAAAAAACGTACTTCATATACACTAAGTTAAATTGTCCTAAGTGACAATGTAATTAAAAATCGACTAACCTGGAAAGAATACATCAAACTTATGACTACTAACTAAATTCTATTCTCAGACATACCTAATATAAAATAAAACATAAAAAGTTTCTTAAATTACCAAACGTTATACAATGAACAGAAACAAAAACTGGATTTTCTCAAAACCTAAATTTTGCAGATAGGACCTTTCATGTTATGACGGCAGAATAGGTCTAAATAGTTCACCTACATGATACGTGAATTTAATATAAAACTGCATTATTTAAAATTGTTTCGACTTTGTTTAAATTATGATATTATATTTTTCATCAAAGAGTGAAATATGTAAATACGAACTCTTTTTATAAAATTAATTTAAACGTATTACAGTTTAAAAATATATTAATGTGGAACAAGAATATAATAATGCATTAATTACACTGCCCACTCCTACTTTTAGAATTGCTACAAACCATTTTTTTTATAGCAAATTAAGTTGTCTACAAAATATTATCAAACATTAAATGCGTTTTCCCACCAAATTGAAATTTTGAGTTATTTCTTTTTCTGAATAAAAATACGATATATTGGAAGTGGATTGGAAAAAATTATTGTTCAATCATAAACAAAGTTGGGTTAGAATCGACGTGTGAGGTTGTCCGATACTGATTACTGGATTACCGCGAGGCCGAGATAATCAACCAAAAAAGAAGATGTATTTGGTGACTTTTCTAGTAACTTTCTTGGGCGTGGACCTGTCTTTTTAGTTTACTCCTCCTGGTTAAAAAACAAACCATAGTAGTTCCACTCTCAAAGCAATGTTGACTTGCAAGAGATGATATTACTATGAGAAAGCGTTACTTTATGTAGAATACCAGTATTGGTTGAAATGCTTTCTTTAGCTACTAAGCCGACATATTTATTATGTTCAAAGCCTGCTTGTGCTTTAATACAGAGAAAATGTACATTGAGCACTTTGGTAAGAAAGAATTTGTTTAATATGTTTAATTCTGTAAATATGTGGGCAGTCTTGTAAGTTTGGGGGTCCATATCTATCAATACCTTTTAACACTGGTAAGGAGTCAGATAAAATTATAATATGGGCGAAATCAACTTCAGCTACATATAATAAAGTTTTATATACAGTGTGTTTCAAAAGGGTATGTCATAAATTAAATCATGCATTCCGGACACAAAAATAAATTTATTGAATCCAACTTACCTTAGTACAGAAGTGTACACAAAAAAAGTTACAGGCCTTTGAAGCTACAAAATAAAAATTGTTTTTTTGCATTTTTGCATTTGCAAGAACGCTATGACGATCGCAAATTTATTCGAGATAGTTATATCAAAGCCCTATTTGACACGCCGTGCATGTCAAAAGAATTTTCAACTCACGCATTCTTGGATTATATTAAAAAATATTTAAGAGCGTTAAAAAATCTTGGTGAACCCATCGACTCGTGGGATTCTTTTCTCGTCATTTTATTCGAAAACAAATTCACTAATAGTCTCCGCGAACGATGGGAGGATAGTACTAAAGAATCGCGTAATCCAACAATGAAACAAATGATGTCGTTTTCAAATAGAAAAGCTCAACTCGAAAACACGCGATCTCAGTAATCTACTATCAAAAATCCTCCACCAAATAAATCAAAATCGTTGAATATGGCTCTGCATTCGCGAAATCAACAAACTTATACTGCAACTTGCTTTACCATATATACTGCTTTACAGTATATTTTGTGAGGGTGAGCATTATGTAAATCGCCTGGTTAACGTTAAGAAGTTGCTAAAAAAGTGGATGGTGTATTAATTTCTTACGCAATAATCATCGCGTCTTACAATGTACCGCATCCAACTGTCGTACTTGTCATCAAAAACACAATAGTTTGTTACATTTCGAGAAACCAAAAAAAGCTTCGAATAACAATAGAAATACAAAGACGGGTATACCTAGTGCTAGCGTAAATTTTCACGCTCATTTATCGACGGAAGTACTATTAGCTACCGCAGTGGTAGATATCGTAAACATTCGCGGAAAAGCCAAAACTTGTCGAGTCAAATTGTGTTAGCTGATCCTGAATTTTGCAAACCCGCAAAAGTAGATGCTCTTTTGGGAGTACAATTATTTTACAAACTTCTCAGTGTACGTCAAATATTGTCGTATATCGTTGAAAAATCAGCCTAATTCGACTCGATTGCAAAATATTTCGTTTCATCTTTCATTAAATAGTCCAATGTCGAACTTCAATTTAAATCGCTTCAGGGAAATGGAAAAAATTCCAAGCATCAAAGTTTTGTCACCGGAAGAAAAAGCATGCGAACAGCATTACGAGTGCCACACTACTCGGGATGTTAATGGTAGATACATCGTAAGGTTGCCATTTAATGACAAAATATTTTAATATTTTATAATATTATAAAATATTTATAAATAATTTTATAAAAATTATTGTCGTATATATTTTAATTTAATAAAATAATATTTTATAGCAATATATCTCACGGTAAACTAATCGTGGGACAAAGCAAGTGTAATAATCCATTTTTAAAAGGGTAAAAAAATTTATACTATTCTTATACAACGTTGATTAACATATTTTTTTATTTTCAAACTAAAAACAACTTAGTCAAGTTGAAAGCCACCACGAAAAGCAAACAACGCCAAAAAATCATCGGCTGTTTTATTTATCTCAAAGAACTCGCCGTTAAGTATGTCAACAAGGAAATCTCACTGGGGCAGAGTTAAAGATCAGAAAGTTTAATTTAACCACAGTATAAGGGATAACATAAAATTTAACTGTCAAATAAATTATACTTATTATTTGCCTATTAAATTTCTGTGTGAGTAATTTTAAAGATATGAGTGTTGTTGTGATACATACATTGCTATATATTGGTAACATAAATACGTTGGCATTATCAGGTAAAGTGGTCTCTAATAAAAATCTTTGTATTTTCTAAGAAACTCAATATTTCGCTATTTATTTGATAACTTCACCAGGAGTAAATAAAAATGCTTTATTGCAATTTTTCTCTAAAGTTGATCGTTTTCAACTTATACAATTTAAAACTGAAAAAAAAACGATGATTGTTAAGGCTCAAAACACACATTTATTTTTGAATTCACCAAACCTTGTTCTATCAGTTTCTGATACTTTAGTTTGGCCTATTTGATTTTAAAACATTGTTTTTAGTTGTTTGAGGCCCTTATCCCAACCTAAAAATGGATTTATACAAAACTGTTTAATAAATTAGAATCACTTTTTGTATGACCTCTTGCGGTCATATTATTCTGCGGTCTTTTATGAGAGTGATTATGGAAAAAATCTCATGCGATTATTTTTTCCAATGAATTCGAGGTTTTCGTCTCGTATAAACATATTTTGCTGAATTTTAAACCAAAATCCTATTATTTTTCTATCATACATTAATTTGTTATTTATTTATTTGTCCTCTAGATTTTTTCAGTTCTTAAAAGGTTTATTTACAAGCCAAATTAGTGCAATGTAAATATTTTACATTTTTACACAGCAATTCTGAAGATGGGAAGTCGTAAATTTTTATTACATCTTTCTTGTGAGATACAATAAAAATGCGATGACTAACTGGAATGTTTAAGATTAGAGAAACATAATATGTCATGTTTATTGAAAATACTGGACATCATTAGCACGTGCAAATCCTACCCTGTCGCCCAGATTCCTATGAAATTAAAATGGTGCATGTTTTTAGGATCCATTTATTTCTTCGGGCATGCGTATTTACGAGGTCCAGGAGATTTTGAAACATTTCTACACTGTAAAACGCTTTGAATATTACAAAAAATGGCGTACAAATACAAAAACTGACATTGAAGTATGTAAAATATTGGATGTCAAGATTAAATTATCTTAATAACAATTAACCTTAATAATTCATTAAAGAAATATCATTCTTCTAACGTTTCTTTTATTGTTATTTTTGTTTTTACATTTTTGAAGTAATTTTAATTTTTTTTATCCTATTGTTGTAAAGAACGTACTTAAGACAATTTAATCTTGACATTCAATATTTTAAATACTTCAATATCAGTTTTTATTTGTGATATCTTTTAATTTCTGTAGTGTTTTTAAATTTATTTGTACGCCATTTTAGTAATATTCAAATTGTTTTACAATTTACTTCTGATGAAGCTATCAAATAAATAGCGAAATATTGAATTTCTTTGAAAATAGAAAGATTTTTATTAATGACCACTTTACTTGATAATTCCAACATATTTTAAAATTATTTATATTGTTATATTCCTATTTGACATGAGAAATAAAAAAATATATTCTTATTTAAAACTTAAATTAAAATAAAAATTTCATGTTTCTCAACCACGAGCATATAAATTTTTAACGCCCTGTATATGACAAATTTTGTAAAAAGAATTATAGCTAGTTTTAAGAGAGTGTTTCGCAGAATTGTTTACTAGCCCCATAAATAATGTATTTCAAGCAAACAATTAGAGACGATTAGGGTTGATGGTTTAAGAAAGTGTTGGTCGAAATGTTTATTAAAACCACGGACAATATGTTTTAGTTAAACGAAGGAGAGACCATTAAGTTTTCGAGATATGCGGGTAGGAAACTCATTAGCCCGTACGGTACATAGTAGATAGTTAAAATCTACCTGTGTATTAGGATTCTCAAAAATAAATAAGAATTTGATTATTTGTAGAATGTAGAATAAGGATACGGAATTTTATTTCTTTCTTGAAACTCCATAAAGACAAAAAGATACGTAAATTTGAAAATTTGTTTAGATTAAGGAGAGAGGTAGTAAATAATGCGACATGATTGAAAGTTGGTTTTGATTGGATGGAAAATTAATTGTGGGGAACGATTTGGAAGTCGGAGAATGAATGAGGAGAGTGAGGCAGTGTGTTTTGTTCGATCGAAAGGAGAAGTCTAGTTTTGAGTGCAGTGTACTAAAAAAGGAAAAGGCTGGTTTGTGTTTGAAAAGTTACAAGCATCATCAAAAAATCGTGGAACGAGTAATAGGCCAAGTCGAGAGATTATATAAATTCTTGAGTCTAAAGTATCCAGTATTGTTTTAAGTGATTCAAAAACTTTAAAGATTCCATCAGGAGAAAGCCGGAACGAGTACGGTACGAAGCAGTAAAAGGAAAGGAGAACAAAATTAAACAGAGGAGCAGAGACATTCTTGGGGGACGTGAACGAGTTTTCCTTTGATCGAAACACCAGCAAGTAAGGAAACGTGTTATGGGTGAAGACAGTATATAATCATCAGCAAAGGTCACTCGTTTTCTGTTATGATATGAATATATTGTTTTTCGTGTTAAATACCACAGGGCATATGGAACTACATAAATCACTACTATAAAATCATCAAATTTCAATCAATTTGTTTATTGTAAATCATTGTAGTTGACTTTTTTTATAATATAATAATATTAATAAATACAAATTGTTTTTATATCAAGTAAATTGAACATCGAGAACATTCTGTAAAGCAGAAGTAGAGAGATTCACAGTTATTAATTTAAAAAAATTTGGAGACAAAAAGAAATAAGGTTCTTTTTTTGTAATTGTTATATGAAATAAAGATAGGAGAATAAATAAAATTTGCCATATTGAATATCGATTTCTGTTTTTGATAAAATAAACGATTTTTTATAATTTCTAAGTGAAATCCATATGTTTATTATTTGATTCTCTTTTGTCTATCCCTTTAAGGAAACCACTGAGGAATATTTGAAGCGATAAAAGTAAGTATTGATATCATTCAGCCCTGAGTTTTATATGTTATTTATGTTTTGATTTGTTTAATTAATGAAATAAATAATATATATATATATATATATATATATATATATGTTTTATATGTTATTTATGTTTTGATTTGTTTAATTAATGAAATAAATAATATATATATATTGTTATGCTATTTAAATTGTATTATATTGCTTACTTAGGAAAAATCCTGTCTATATTTATTAAATGAACTAATCTCCAATTAATCACAATAAATCAGCATTAATTAATTACAATCTCAGGCTATTTAAATTGTACGATTTACCTTTGATCGTGGATTCAAAATATTTTCCAATTGGCGTCCTAATCGGGATAGGTAATATGACCTGAATAAAATACATAGAATTTTCAACTGAACTATATGTGAGATGTCCTTTATTTTAATGAAATTTTATACAACAATCAATCCTGTAATATTTGCAATATACTAACTTTAAATATATGAGAAGTTGTTTTCTATCATGGACCCAAATGTTATTTTACATTGATTTTTAATATGTATTATAACTAAGCTCTTTTTATAATTCCTTTTTTTTTTAAGTGATCGCAAAATTAACTGTCTCTATTATTTATTCAATTTATTTAATTAATAAATGAAAATCACACTTCGGCTCTAATGAAATTTGACTGACCTTTCCTTCTCTGCCGTTGCAATTCTATGGCCACGCCACAACAAAAAAATCCTTTCTCTGCTTCTGCTCCTATTGTGGTCCAGATGACGTACACCTTTCTCCTATCTGTCCTTGTATCTCCAAATGTTTCCGGCTTCGTCTGCTATTAATATTCTTAGGCCCTTTGGTTTTCTATCTCTCTGTACCCCGTTCCTCACACTGGTCAGCTTTTACACCGCAAATAAACACACCCGGTAAATTACGTCTTCGGGACTTCAAACAAACACAAATCACAAAGCTCCTTCCTTCTTGGACGACGAAAACTGACTAACTAACCTTTTTTTCTCTTTCCTATCTCATAGCCAAAACCAAACCTCCTTGCATTCAAAATTTGACCAATAAAAATCATCCACCTCTTGTGAGTATATCGTTACCACCCAACTCTCTCTATAAAACGTCATTCGGGTAATTCCAGAAAACAAACCTTCTTTAATTATTCTAACTAAATCTATCTACTTTACAAATATTTCTTACTAATAGCTACAAACGATACCTGTTTCTCAATTCAATGTCTTTTGTTAATAAACTTTTACCGATATAATCTTTCGGGGAGAAAACCACCGCAAATCCCGGTCTATTGTTCAACACTTTCTATATACACTTTTATTCCGGGTAAAACCATTTCACAATAACCGACTTATTTAAATTTCTTATCGATAATATTTGAAAGTCTTGTCTCTGAGGCCTAATGAACAATTCTTCGAACAACTTAAAATACATATTTTGTCTTATACAGGATGTTTGAAAATTCATATGCCCGTGTCTTTATGAAATATCAATAATTTTAATTTTTATTTAAGTAATAAAATTTGTATATCGGTTTTTTATTGCTTATGGACATTCAAAAGTACAACAAATCCCCGCCTTTGTAATCGATAAAATTTATCAATTTATGCAACTAAATTTTCTCGAGGCAAAATAAACGCACTTCCTGTATGCTATCTGTACTTATGCTACGTATTATCCTATCCTACTATCTACTTTATACAAATTTAAATCTTCATTCGTGATATTTATATACATCATGGATATTATAAATACCTCTGATCTTTTCAGAATCCATATGTTTCAACTCATAGCTGTTTACTCCATCTTCGTTGTTTACTATGTATGGCCCTTCGAAAACAGGCATCAATTTTGCGCAAATACCGGTCTGAAGATTTGACACTCTTAATGCTCTTACCATTACTTTGTCACCCTTTTGGAAAGTTACTGGTCTTCGTTTCCTATTATGACCCTGTCTCTGGATGTATTTCTCATTGCTTCTTCTTAATCTCCTCTGAACGGTTTCTATAACCTGTCGATACTCTCTTTGTTCTGGATCTTCCCACGGTCTTATCGGCATGACGCCTTTCATGATGTATTCTGGTGTTTCTTTCGTTACTGTACTTGGCATGGAATTTAGGTACATCTCTATTTCTCCCAATTTTCTGTCCCATCGCCGATGTTGACCATCCGTTGCAATACGAAGAAATTTCGTTACCTCTTGTATAAATCGCTCAGAAGGATTACTTTGGGGATGCCTGATGCTTACAAAGTTCGTCTCGATTCCCCGTTCTCTAAGCTGTCCCTTGAAACGATCATTTCGGAAGTACGTTGCATTGTCTAGTAAAATTTTTCTTGGGGTTCCTACCGTAGCGATGAAATTGTCTATTTTTCTCAATATTTCTTCCCCTTTTGTGGTGCGGCAACTATATAATTTTACGTATTTTGAGAACACATCCACCATCACCAGAATATGCTTGTTCCTTTGCGTGGTCACAATTAGATCGCTTAACATGTCGATGGCTATAATGTCCAGGTTGTTCCGGGATACAATGCTCTTTGCAATATTTTCGTTTTTAAAATTCCTGCTCTTGTATTTCTGGCATACTTCGCATTTCTGTGTGATCTCTTTTGCAATGCGGTAATCTTGTCGACTGATGTAGTTTTCCCTAAATACAAGCCATACCTTTCTACTGCCAATATGTCCATTTTCCTCGTGTAGTTTCTTGATGATTCTTTCTGCCAATGTCGGTGTCACTAAATATAATTCCTTTCCGTCTATTCTCTTAAAAAATATCTCGTTTTCTAGCTCTGCTCTTCTCCACTATCACAATTGGGTTAATATAGGGTGAGTCACATCTCTCAATGATTTGATCTTCCAACATTTTTTTGATTTCTTGCTTTACTTCTTGCCGATACTTATAAGGAATTGGATAAGTCTTCGATCGAAAATTTCTCAAGTTTTTCACCTCAAATGAGTGCTCGTATTTTGTGGCCACTCGGTTTTCCTCATTTATCAGCGTTTCATAGTCTCTTAAAATTATACGCAAATCATTTTCTTTGCCTTCTCCACATATCAATTTTTTTTCTCTCCCATCAAATTTTTCGCACATATTCACCGTGTACTCCGTGTCTTCTTCAAACACCACTGTCTCCATTGTGTCCTCTTCATTTTCCTTTGTGTTTTTTTTTGTTGGGCTCGTCTCTTCTTTTGAGGAATCCCAAGTTTTGCTTTTATTTCTTGTCAAAATTTTTCCATCTTCTTCTCCTGAGCTCGTCTCATCTTTTGAGGAATCCCAGGTTTTTTTTTCTTTGATCTTTTTCAGACCTTTTCCCCTCTTTCTTCCTTTTCCTTTCTTCGTCGCCAGGTTCATTTCCACCGTTTGTTCTTTCTCTGATTCGTCCGTAATTTGTTTCTCTTGTTCCTTATCCTGTTCTTCTTCTTTTTCCTTGGTTATTTTCATCGTATTGGTTTTGAAGTCGATCACTACATGTTTTTCCGTTAATTCGTCAACGCCTACAATCATGTCATGTGACATATTCGGCATTATTACACATTGAAGTGCATACATATTTTTTTTCAATCGTACCATTACTCGTATACCTTCATTTATTGTTGCCAATGTCCGTTTATTTGCGCCCACTAAATTCACCCTAGGTATTTTATAAATTAGACTTGTTAAATTTACTTCTTCGATTAATTTTCTGTTGACCAGTGTTATTTCAGAGCCTGTGTCTATCATAATTTTAATTGGTTTCTCATTTATAAATCCATCCACAAATTTTAAATTAACTCCATTTCTCTTTTCATTGTTTCCTGCCAGTTTAATAAATTCCTTGGGGTGACAAAAAATTCCTGTTTGTTTCTTCGTTTTTAGTGAGCGCCTTCTTGAAAACACGCCTGTTGTTCTTCTGTGTTTTCTCTCCCGTCATCTTCTCTCTCATATTCATTTTCTTCTCTTTGCATATTATTTATTTCTCTTCTGTTCTCTTTTGGTCTATCATTCCCGTATCGATTGCCGCGAGATTCCTGTTCATTCCGTGGGTTATTGTATCTGTTTCCTTGGTATGGGCGGTTATTTCTACTCTGATTTTCCCGATCCCTGTTTTCATTCCATCTCTGGGTTCTGGGTTCATAATTCTCTCTTCCGTTCGGTCTATTTTCATATCCCCGTCTAGGTATGAATTCTCGTCTTGTATAATCTCTTCTAAAATTTTGACCTCTATCTCTATATTCTTGGTTTTCTCTTTGTCTATAATTTTCTTGCGGTCTTCTTTCTCTTCTTTCATGCCTATGTGATTCTCTCATTTGCAAAAATTGACATAAGCTGTCAATGTCCTTGTAATTTTGGAGATTTATGTGGTCTTCCAAGGTATCTTCAAAATGTCGCGATATCAACTCTACCAATTGTTCTGATGAATAATTATATTGCAAATGTTTTGCATTATTATAGAGTTGTAATGCGTACATCTTTTCTGATACGCCCATCCTCTCATGGTATTTTCCATTTTGTAACTCTTTATTTACTTGTAGTTGCTGGATTTTTCCCCAGAAATAATTTAAGAATCTTCTCTCAAAATCTTGCCAATTGTCCAATTCTTCTTCCTTGCTGACAAACCAAAGATTTGCCTCTTCTGTGAGATGGTTTCTGATGGTTTCCTTTGCTGTTGCAAACGGTCCTATGTATTTGACTTTTTCCTTTAGGTTATTTATAAAAGGCACTGGGTGTATTTTCCTTATATCCCCGCCAAATCGTACTTTTACGTCTTCTGTGCTATGTACGATGACTTCCTTTCTTTCTACTCCTCTTATCTCCATCTCTGCAATTTGTTTAAATCTCCTTTCCGTTTCTTTCCGGTCTTCTTGTAGCGCATTTTCAAATTTTATTTCTATCTGTTCTAATTCCCTTTTTTGCATACTCTGAATATCCTTCATTTTAGTTTCGATTTCTTCTCTCTGCAATTCTATTTTCCTCTCTGTTTCTTCCCTACTTCTTTCTAAACAGACTTTTATTTCGTTTTCATATTTGTCCATACGCGTTTCCATTTTTTGTTCCATTTTTCTTTGGTTTTCTTCCAAATTGTCCAATTTTTGTTCCGTTCTTTGTTGTGATTCGTCCATTATGTGTTTTGTTTCCAGTTGATTTTTATCCATTTTTTGTGACGATTCTTGTATTTGTTGTGTCTGTATTTGCATCATAGCTAATAATTTTTCTAACATCCCTGTTTCTTTTCTTTCCTCCATTATTGTAGCATTTCCTTCATTATCCGATCCTTCATCAATAATTGTTTCCTCTTCTATCTTATCCTCTTTCCTTTCTTGCGTTTTGCTTTGACTCCTTGTGGCCGACATGTTCGTTAGATTATTTATCCCCGCCAAATATGAAACTTTGAAATTTGTGCAATAATTTCCCCGCCAAATATAAAATTCTACTGGTCTGTTGCAACAAACGGGACTTTTCCTGTTCAAATGTAATAACTCTTGAGTACGAGTATCAAATTTCAATATCCCACAAATAAATCAAATGGTAAAATATCAAATGTCAAAATCAATCAAATCATTCAAGTATGGTAAAATTATCAAATTTAAATATCACACAAATAAATCAATTATGGTAACCTATAAATTGTCAATATCACGAATAAATCAATTATGGTAAATTGTATCTTAAAAAAAATATATAATCTTTATGTCCTCAATTTTTACATAATATTTCACTTTATCCCCGGCATATAAACTTTCAAATATCTGCTCGTCTACTCCTATCCTTTCAAATTTGCCAACTAGAAATATTTTTCAAAGCTTTACACGTTGGGGGCCATTTTGTTATGCTATTTAAATTGTATTATATTGCTTACTTAGGAAAAATCCTGTCTATATTTATTAAATGAACTAATCTCCAATTAATCACAATAAATCAGCATTAATTAATTACAATCTCAGGCTATTTAAATTGTACGATTTACCTTTGATCGTGGATTCAAAATATTTTCCAATTGGCGTCCTAATCGGGATAGGTAATATGACCTGAATAAAATACATAGAATTTCAACTGAACTATATGTGAGATGTCCTTTATTTTAATGAAATTTTATACAACAATCAATCCTGTAATATTTGCAATATACTAACTTTAAATATATGAGAAGTTGTTTTCTATCATGGACCCAAATGTTATTTTACATTGATTTTTAATATGTATTATAACTAAGCTCTTTTTATAATTCCTTTTTTTTTTAAGTGATCGCAAAATTAACTGTCTCTATTATTTATTCAATTTATTTAATTAATAAATGAAAATCACACTTCGGCTCTAATGAAATTTGACTGACCTTTCCTTCTCTGCCGTTGCAATTCTATGGCCACGCCACAACAAAAAAATCCTTTCTCTGCTTCTGCTCCTATTGTGGTCCAGATGACGTACACCTTTCTCCTATCTGTCCTTGTATCTCCAAATGTTTCCGGCTTCGTCTGCTATTAATATTCTTAGGCCCTTTGGTTTTCTATCTCTCTGTACCCCGTTCCTCACACTGGTCAGCTTTTACACCGCAAATAAACACACCCGGTAAATTACGTCTTCGGGACTTCAAACAAACACAAATCACAAAGCTCCTTCCTTCTTGGACGACGAAAACTGACTAACTAACCTTTTTTTCTCTTTCCTATCTCATAGCCAAAACCAAACCTCCTTGCATTCAAAATTTGACCAATAAAAATCATCCACCTCTTGTGAGTATATCGTTACCACCCAACTCTCTCTATAAAACGTCATTCGGGTAATTCCAGAAAACAAACCTTCTTTAATTATTCTAACTAAATCTATCTACTTTACAAATATTTCTTACTAATAGCTACAAACGATACCTGTTTCTCAATTCAATGTCTTTTGTTAATAAACTTTTACCGATATAATCTTTCGGGGAGAAAACCACCGCAAATCCCGGTCTATTGTTCAACACTTTCTATATACACTTTTATTCCGGGTAAAACCATTTCACAATAACCGACTTATTTAAATTTCTTATCGATAATATTTGAAAGTCTTGTCTCTGAGGCCTAATGAACAATTCTTCGAACAACTTAAAATACATATTTTGTCTTATACAGGATGTTTGAAAATTCATATGCCCGTGTGTTTATGAAATATCAATAATTTTAATTTTTATTTAAGTAATAAAATTTGTATATCGGTTTTTTATTGCTTATGGACATTCAAAAGTACAACAATATATATATATATATATATATATATATATATATATATATATATATATATATATATATATATATATATATATATATAATCTTTGCAGATTAGTTAAATAGTAAACTCTTAAATATTGGGGAAATCTGCAAGATTGCAATCTTGCAGATTTCCCCAATATTTAAGAGTTTACTATATATATATATATATATATATATATATATATATATATATATATATATATATATATATATATATATATATATATATATATAGTCGAAATTCAATAGGATTGTCAGGTTATCGCTTAGAAATGATAGATCCTCGAGGGGTCCGAGATGAGAGACGCGTGTAGTTCAATGGTGGGGTGTATATTAAAATAAGGAAAATAATAGGAAACTTGCACATAAAAATATTTTTGCGTCAACGGCAAAATAAATTTTGTTAAAATGTTATGTAAAAATATTATATTCAAAATATTACGTCTTAACAATTAATTGTGTAAGCCAGATGTACACACAATATTTTCATTCATTTATATTATTTTTAGTTTAAGAAATATGTACATGTTTATTTTACAACATCTCAAATGCTAAATTATACTTACTTACTTAAGCCGTCCTTTTGTACCTTGCGGTGTCGAGGTGCTAAATTATATTATATTTTAAATCCAAAACTTTCTCCCTTATAATAATGAAATGTCACGAATATACTTCTGGTTCGTAATAATTTGTAATAAACAAGACCTATCATTTATAAATATCTTAAATGCATAACAAACAAGAAAGAAAATAACTTAAAAATATAAACGAAACTTTTAGTAGTAAACGTAAGAATAACTAATAACTATTGTATCGCCTTGCATTTCCCCAATAGATTATCTTCCACTGCTTTTTATAAAATTTTCCACCGTTAAGACATCAAACTGTAGATGAATTGTCAGATTAACCTTTTGAAAAACCCTCGTTAGTCATAATATGCGTTTTAAACTAAACACGACGTAGCATTCAAATTGAGCAATTTCCAAGAACACAAATATAATACCTGAAAATTTCCAATTAAATACGATTAAAATGGAAATAATAGAATTCCCGAAACAAACTTGTTTTTTCTTTTGAACTTTTATTTACAATCAATTTCTACATGAGAGTTTTAAGTAAATGTGAATGAATTTGTAAATAGGTAATAGTTTCGAAATAACTTAGTCGCTTTGTGATCGACTTTGAGATCTGTAGAATGTAACAATAGCAACAAAAAATCTCTAGAACTGTACCTATTAGTTATTATTTTAAAGAAATATTTTTATTCTGAATCACTTCCTGTTGTTAATTCACTATCACTACTGTCTTCTCCTGGAGTAATGATATTGGGCTCGATAAGAACATCAACACGCGTGTCTACGTCTCACATTTTATCTTCTTCTTTCTGTGTATGTTTAATGCATGACTGCCAGTTGGAAGCGGTTATATTTTGTATGGCTTGGTCTAATATTAATTTGACATCTCTATGGGAATTATTATTTTGATCCCTATACTGGGATTTAAATTCATTCGTTTTTACCAATGAACCTTAACGACATAAAGATTCATAAGAACTAATGAAGATGTCAGCGCTTGCGTTCTGGCTATAACAGAACCTCACTTTTAAACTTTCTAAAAATCAAAAATTTAGTTATTGCCGACAATTCAAAGAATTGCCTTCTTTTAAATGTAGTTACATTGGGTTTTTCGATTAACCTTGGGTAAGCCTTTACGTGTCAAGTACAAAGCTACCATACATTTCAAACCTTAAGAAAACTTTTTTTTGCACATAGTAACAAAAAAACACCACTATGTTACTAGCAAAGTTTTTTAATATTTTAACTCTACAATTCTAAGTTACGGTAAGATCAATAATGTTTTAATAGATAATATATGGTAGCTAATTATAATTTATTCTTTTTCAGCCCTGAAGAAGCCAAATTAATTCTCTTTGGCGAAAACGTTCGGCGAAACAATTGATACACATTAGAGTCTCTCTTGCAGATTTCCCCAATATTTAAGAGTTTACTATATAACTAATCTGCAAAGATTAAATTTCTTTTCTTTTCTATATATATATATATATATATATATATATATATATATATATATATATATATGATATGATTCACAAATATGCACAAGGATTTTGAAATCCAGAGAAGAAGAAAATTTTGACAGAGATTGTATTTTTGGTATTTCTAGATGTGTAAGCAAGTGGTCAGTGTATATTAAAAGATACTTTCCTGTGAAGGTTTGTGTATACAAAGAACAAATATTAGATTGCAATGAAAATATAAATTAACACATTAGTAAGAAAGGTAATTTAAGTAGGATAAGAATACCGTAATTTCAAAAGAATTCGACGAACAAAGTAATGTTAACAATGGCTTGGAAAATCAAACGATATCTGATTGTTTTCGAGTGCCGGTAAAAGAGAAAGTTTTAATTTATGCAAAGCAATATTGTTGATTGCTGTAGGGAAAAACCAAACTATATAATTGCTATCTATATCTCAGAGAAAGGAGAGAAATGGAATTTAGGGTTGTTTGAAAATACGAGACCGTGATTGGTCGAGAGAGAGAGAGAGAAAGAGAAAAAGTTAAAAGGGCAATTTGAGGTTATAAGCTTATTTGAAAGTAGAATAAACATAAACTGTTCCTGTAAAACAAGTACATTTCAAACATGTAAAATTATATTATACTCCAATCGTTAGAGACGAAAATGCCATTGAATCTCTAAAAATCATACGAACAAGCTGAATTTTGCCGAGAATATATATTTTAAGGCCCCAAACACGTGCAAAAAAGTTTACCACTTTTACTCTCGGGCTTCCCACTAAAACTCCTCTAGTAGGGGGGTACAAACGCAAAAAAATCTATTTACCAAAAATCTGTACGCGGTAGAAAAAAATATTTAAAAAAAATATAGCTAAGATAATTTTAAACAAAAATGTTTATTATCACTTTTTGTGTAGAATGAACCGCTCCCTCCCAAACAACGTTTGAAGCCACCATCGGTTTTAAATGTCAGTTACGCGAGCGAAATCAATGTCCAATAAAATTTGTATAAGCACGACGGTAAAAATTCGACATCTTTCGATTCAAAGGTAAAATGTTCAGCTTTCGTATGCAATTTTTGTATTTTGCCAAAAATAAACTCGGATTGTATAAAGGTGTTTAATGATTTTTTAATTTTTTATGATTCTCATGAAATTAATACAATCTATCCCTTTCATTGTCTGGTTACTATCATGTTTCGATATCTAGGGCCTAACCTTCAAAACTTATAGCATAAAATATTAATTTTGAGTTTTGGCAAGGAATGTGTGGCATTTGAAATATGATTAAAAAACGCTGAATTTAAACTTTCACATAACAAACGATCTAAACGTTTAAAACTTTTTTTTTTTTCAATAAACCTAGTACGGTTTTCAAAAGAGCAAAACTTTTGCTATAAACTGTACCCGAAACCGTCTCATTGGAGGCATTTTCCGGGACGTGCAATCGTTTTTAATGTAAAAAATTAAATTTTGCGTTTTTTATTCATATTTCAAATATACATAAAATTCTATTGATCTTACGAGAATTGTAAAAAGCCGCAAACATCGTGTCACGTTTATGTATTTAGCACCTTTATAAAAACGCGTTTATTCGCGCCAAAATACAAAATCTGCAGACGAAAGCAGCACTCGTTACCTTTAAAACGCATCTTGATTTTTGTCGATAAAACACTTTAATCAAAAGATATAAAATTTTTAAAGATGACATAGACATCACAGGTAGGTCCACAGAATCTCTGACTGAAGCATTTCGGTCGTTAAGAGCATCTGCACACAGAATGGGACTAAATATAAATGTTCAAAAGACCAAATGTATGTGTTGCACTAGGTCAAGCAACCCGACACCTACACGAATAATAATTGATGACCTAGAACTGGAAGGTGTTGACACCTTCATATACTTAGGGTCGCTGCTAACCAAAGATAACAACGTTAGTGAAGAAATCAAAAGAAGAATAGTGCTCGCCAATAAGTGTTACTATGGCTTAAGAAGACAGATGGCCTCAAAAATCCTATAAAAATTAAACTGACTGTATACAAAACACTAATAAGACCAGTGCTAACATATGGTTCAAAAACTTGGACACTAACACAGAATGACCAAGAACTGCTCAAACGTTTTGAGCGAAAAATACTAATTTTGAGTTGTATAGAAGATTTGGAGAACCTGTCGTTGTAAAATTCATTAAGGTAGCACGCCACAGATGGATAGGTCATGTAATCAGATGAGAGGAAGATGCCATAGTCAGAGAAGTTTTTGACCGAAGAGGGCCGATCGGACAACGAAGAAGAGGAAGACCGAGACTTAGGTATCAAGACAACCTAGAAAATGATTTGAAGTCTATCGGAATTAGAGCATGGAGAAAAGTTGCCAGAGACAGGGGCGAATGGAGGATTGTTCTGAAGAAGGCTTTGGCTCATAAAGAGCTGTAACGCCACTGATGATGATGATATTAAATTTTTATCGTCTGATAAAAATTTTATTGAACATTGATTTTGCGCGGGTAACTGACATTCAAAATCGACGGTTGCTTCAAGCGTTGGACTAAGAGAAAGATTCGTTATACACAAAAATTGCCAATAAACATTTTTAATAAACTTTTCTACGGCGTACAAATTCTTGACACATCGATTTTATTTACGTTTTTACTCCCCTACGTTGGGGGTTTTATTTGGAAGACCAGTGGTAAAAGTGGTAAACTTTTTTGCATCTTTTTTGGGGTCCCAAAATTAACATTCTCGGCAAAATTCAGCTTGTTCGTATGATTTTTAGGGGTCAACTCTCTGACGACTGGACTATTATATTAAATAAACTCTATACTTTTTCCAATTTTGTTTTTTTATGCAAACTTTTTGTTTTGCAAATGTGTAAACTTTCTGCAAATGTTTGTGTTGGCGAGGACGACCAAATTACTCTCGCACTCGGACGGAAGGTACCCAAAGAACGGATCTGGTAATGTAGGTATGTATTTAGAAAGGAATACTCAAATTCAAATAAAAGTAGCCAAAGACTAGTAGGTTAGTGAATTATGCAAGTTTTATAAAACAAAGACCGAATGTACACGGTCTGTTAGAAAAAGATAAAAGTGGTACTAACATTTTTTAATGAATTGTAAAACCCCAGGTCTCTGTATAATAATACGCTAAAAATCAATTTGCAAAATACTTTTTTACATGTCTGTGTCAGAAACGTCCGTTTTGTATAAATGTGACGGTAAAGATACTTTCGCACAAGTTAAAAAGTTAGAAGGAAGAAAATACGACGCGTTAATAAATGTTCCCAGGGGACCCTGCTCTTATTTCAAAGCGGCTGAATGTGTTTGATGCTATTTTTGGACCATTATATTACCCATTTTAGAAAGCTGTTTAGTTAATGTGGGACAACGTCTTTGGTGGCATACGGCTCAAATAAAAGCATTTAATAGCGAGCATTGAATTTCTATTACAGCAGTCATGCATTTGAAATATTTTGTTTTTGACAGTAAAACAATAACAAGACTATAAATTAGAGCTTATATTATCTGTTAAAAGAAAGTTTCTAAGGAATTTAGCAGAAATATATGCATTTATTTAATAATTTATACTGCTCAAAATAGGTATTTTATATAGATTAGGACTTAAAGTTTTTACAATGTTTGGCATCATCAAATAATTGATTATTATTACACTAAACTACTCTACTCACTTTTGCATGCATTACATTTATCTTCTTCCTATCATTTATTTTCCACTTCTATTAACTTATGTATTGTAACTAATAATAGAACTATCTATTGCAACAGTATTAAGTGACCATTAAACAAACATATTTTCTTACTTGCCGCTAATGATAGAATTTATTAGAGAAAATCCATGAGTGGTACGTGATGCCTGCTTCGTTTGCCCAGTTAGGAGGCGTGATTTTGGATGACTTATTTTGGTTGAGTTTACCGAAAGTACAAGCTGATTATAGCCGCAAATGTCAAACATGGAACAAAAAATTTCGGTTTAGCAGTGTTGGTATATTTTTATAATCTATATGCTGTATGCTTCAAATATAAAGAAATAAAGCTTTAGAAAAGTACATTTTGATTATATTATGTTATGAATTGTGAAATATTTCATTTATATAAAACAAGAACAAGTAAATATTTGTTTCTTTGGAGATTAATTACAGTTAATTATTAGAAATATTTGTGGCAATTGCCCTTTGATAGATTAGGGTATAGATTTGGCAATCGTCAAATCAGCAGTTGCCAGATGTTTGCAATTAATCTCGAAACAGACGAATATTTACTAGTTAGTGTTTCATATACATTAAAAATTACAGAATTCATAAAATAGTATAATCAAAATGTACTTTTTAAATACTTTCTCTCTTTATATTTGAAGTATACAAAATATGCATAATAGAAACATCCGAACACTGCTAAATCCGAAATATTTTATTTCATGGTTGATATTTGCGGCTCTATTCAGCCTGTACTTTCGGCAAACTCAACCCTTTTTTTAATATTTTTTTGTTAGACCAAGTTATTTGACAAGTTTAAGATAACAAAAAAGATCTTGACAATGACTGTGGGTTGTTAATACGCTTGTGTTGTAACTTAGCCTTTGAGTTGACCGTGTATTGTAATTGTAGTGTTTTATTTTAAGCTACACCGCTCTTTTTGTAGTTTTGTGACCATACCCAAGAAAAAGAAAAAAGTTTATTGTCTTGACGATTAAAACGAAGATAAAACTCCTAAATAAAATTTTAAATAGCACTTCCCGCAAACTTATAGGCCTTTAGTACAAGTTTGGTGGGTCGACACTGCGAGAAATTTTAAAACAGAAGGACAAACTTCTGTCTTTTGCGTCATTGTCAGCAGTGTTGTGATATCAGCAAAACAGTGTTTGGTTAATTGACTTTATAAAGAGCAGCTTAGTAGTAATCAGTTCGGAGCTAACAAATTTAAAAGTATATAAAAAGAGATCTTTTCTTTAAATGATCTAAGCTAATCAAAATTTTAATGCAGATGTATCAGAGCTTAGTCTTTTACACTGTAGGCACAACAGTAAAACCAGAAAGAAATCCAATTCATTCTGTCCAAGTTTTTGGCAGATAGCCGCCAAAGCCTCTGATCATCTTCTGCAAACAGCCGTAGCTTATTGAAAAAGAGGCTTTGAATGCAAATGGCAGACTTCTTGGCCAAGTTGAGCCTAAAATGCTTATAGACAAATTTCAAGAACTCATTCTTCTTCTTGGAAAGGACAAATTTTTTGCCGTTGACATCAGAGTTGGAGTAAATTGCGGTGGACATGTTTCCCAAATTTATGCTATTAGAGAAGCCAGATCAAAGGATTTGGTAACTTATTATCAAAAATATGCTAATGAAGCATCAAACAAGTAAGTGAAAGACATCCTTATCCAATATGACCGTACCTTGTTGGTAGCTGATCCCCGTCGCTGTGAAGCCAAGAAATTTGATTGTCAAGTTGCTCGTGCTCACAAAACCTATTATGTATATATATGCCAAATAGATAGTGGTATAAACGGAGACCAACGTGAATGCAACCATGGTAAGCGAGTTGTGAAAAAGTGGCTTTCAATGACAGGGGACGGAATTTCCGAGAAACACCACGACCTGACAACATAATATTACCAGGCCTAATAGCGTGAAGCAGGGAAATAAGGCTCCTTAAGTCAGATATTTGGAATTTGCTGATTGCTAATGAGATGATAAAAGAAATTGTAACTTGAACAAACCAAAAAAAATTATTATAATAAAAGAAAAATTATCCGATGCGACTAATACTTCCAATTACAGAAGCAGAAATATAGTAACGGCTTTACTTGGCATTTTTATGTTATCTTTAATTATTAAATCTTTTCATGAGGATATGCTTTAACTATTTTTTAAAAATATTTAGAATGACGATGTCTCTAAAAAGATTTGAAATACTGCTATGTTGTCTTAGATTTGACAATAGTATGGATCGCGAAGAAAGAGCGAAAGAAAACTGATATAATAATAAAAATAAAAATAAAAATAAAAATAAAAATAAAAATAAAAATAAAAATAAAAATAAAAATAAAAATAAAAATAAAAATAAAAATAAAAATAAAAATAAAAATAAAAATAAAAATAAAAATAAAAATAAAAATAAAAATAAAAATAAAAATAAAAATAAAAATAAAAATAAAAATAAAAATAAAAATAAAAATAAAAATAAAAATAAAAATAAAAATAAAAATAAAAATAAAAATAAAAATAAAAATAAAAATAAAAATAAAAATAAAAATAAAAATAAAAATAAAAATAAAAATAAAAATAAAAATAAAAATAAAAATAAAAATAAAAATAAAAACGTTTATTGCCATTCTAAGATATTTACATGTCAAAAACTTAAGATATTTTTGCCTTCTTTCTTCTTCGGCGTCCCGCTCGTGCACCGCCAGCGCTTGAAGATTTCTCCTTTCGGCTTCTGGGTTTTCCTGAGTGGTGTCCTCGTCTGCTTCTGTAGGTACTTGAATCGGCAAACGTACCTACTTCCCTGCACGCCTGGTTAGACCCTGATCAGGTGGTCGATCAGTCTGTGGGTGGATCTATGTATCCTCTGGATCCTGTTCTTCTCGAGGATATCCCTGGTCTTTCGTCGTCTTCGTGTGGCCTGGTTGAAGAACCACCTGGTTCTGTTCTCGGCCACTTCCCTTAGTGGCGTGTATAGAAAACTGATAAAACAGCGGCTATTTTTAACATTTTCAATAATTTTGTATCTAATTGCTAAAAGCTATTTACATTCGGTGATTGTTTAACTGTTGATGATATGCTACTTCCTTTCAAAGGTCACTCTAGTTTTTGAATGTACAATGTACATGCCCAGTAAAACTACAAAATTCAGGAAAAAAATCGAACGGTGTTGGGACTTTCAGAACAATAACTAAAGCTTGCCAAGCCTGCTTAATGTGTTATCTGATTATAAAAGTCAATAGAGAGCACTAACCAAAATATTACCGCTGACCACTGTTTTTCTTCAATTGAGTTAATCAATAAGTTAAAAAACGTAGGCTCACTTATGTGGGTACATTGAAAAAGAATAAGCGATAAGCTCCTTTGGAATTCCAGACTAATGGAACTACAATACGCTATGTAGCAAATCTATCATAAATATAACCTATATATAAAACAAATTGGTTCATACATCGTATGTACATATATATACCGTACATTTATACTATTAATAGTTCGTCGGTTGGATTTAATTACGGTGGCTTCAATCAGCACATATATCTCAAAATAATGTAGGTACAGGTAACATATCAGTCAATTCTTACACTAGACTAGACTAAACTGAATAGATGGATGAAGAAAGACGGCAAACAGAATTGACTCAGTTGGAAGAATTCTGTATGACAAAAAAAAATATTTAATGAAGGAAGCACTGTATGAAGATAGATGAGTAATGGTGAATTGAAAATACACTTACCGTCGTTTGATGAAGACGACCGCATGCAACAGGAATCACGATGGAAATGAACTCATTGAATGTCATTGTAGAGGCAGGAGCCGCTACAGACACACCTCATCTCTACTCTACAGTTGGCTATTCAACCCATGTGCTGAAGAGGAGTCGACAAGTAGCGTCAGGAATTATCATCGGAATCAAAACCCCTCTAGTATGCAAGGCTAACATAATCCACGAAATACAGGATAGAGACAAGCTGGAAATGTTCAAGGTCGAAGTCTGGAAAAACTCGAAACATGTCACACTTTTCTTACTATACAATCCGCCAGATAATATACCTGCATTGGAATTGGTAGAGCAACAAATCCAGCCAAGTAAATTGGAGATTTCAGTAGTCCATCCACGAGATGGGGCTACTCTAGAACCACCAACGTTGGGAAACACCTCGAGGACTTCCTGGATACCAACTATCTCGATGTAGTGAACACCCCACCTACGTTCTTATCGTTTACAGAAAGTCAAACAAGGCCCGATCTCGTAACGCACCCATACATTACAGGGAAGATCAGTGCGCTCTGCTAGGACCGCGCTCTGCTAGTGACATGCAAACTGGCCAAAGGACAAAAATGCCCAAAATCGCGCCCCGAGCTGGAATTTTAAAAAGACGGATTGGAAAAAGTACAGGGAATGTACAAATGAAGTCCTAACTCAACTAACACTACAAGAACCAGAAGAAGCAACAAAGAAAGTAAGTGAGGCCATACTTAAATGTGCAAAAGAGTGCATACCGCGAGGTCAAATTAAAGGGTATAAGACTTTCTGGTCCCCAACGCTATCCAAATTGAAAGCTGCCAGAAATAAAGCCAGAGAAAAAGCTGAAAAATCCAGGCAAATGAACGATTGTATAGAGCTTCGAAAGAGGCAAGCCGTCGTAACTCAAGCCATTAAGTCAGGTAAAAGAGAAGCTTTCAAATCCTTTCTTGCTAAGCTCGATTTCCGAAAGACGGCGTCAAAGCGCACAGGTTCGTTACTACGCTAAACAATGATGGAAACAAGCAACAGCAAATGCCATTGAGAGGCATGGCTAGAGAATTCACTACACATGCCGATATAGCAAACGAACTCTAAGCACTACACTAAAGTGAGTAATATTAAAATAAATAAGAGGGAGAGAGCAAGACTATTGCGTTATCCCCCTCCCCGGCGGATGAGCAAAAGTATAAACGACATCTGTTCAGAAGATTTCTCGATGTTGGAGCTGGAAGCGGCTCTCTCTGACACAAAAACAAAAAAGGCAGCAGGGATTGACGAGTTGTACCCGGAAATGCTTAAATATCTGGGAGCCGCAGCCAAAGGCACCATTCTGAATTTGATTAACCTAACATGGAATTCAAGAGTCCCAAGTCAGTGGAGGAAGAGCGAGGTCATACCCACCTTAAAGAAAGGAAAAGACCCGAGCCTGACTGATAGCTACCGGCCAATATCCCTCACAAGCTCCTTATGCAAAGTAGCCGAAAAAATGGTTCTGGGCAGACTAAACCGAGCCTTAACCCATCTTGAACTGATTGACGACGCTCAAGCTGGCTTCAGGAAACACAGGAACACCATGGACCATGTAGTCGATTTTGCCCAAAAAGTCAAGAATGCTTTCCACCGTAAGATGTCAACAGTAGCAGTGCTAGTAGACCTCAAAGCTGCATATGACACAGTATGGAGAGGTTTGCTGTTACACAAGATAGCGAAGTCCGGAGTTGACGGCAAACTATTTAATTGGATAAAATCCTTTCTCGGGGAAAGGTATCAGAGAGCCAAATTTCACAACCACTGTTCCAAATTCAGACTGCAAAGACAAGGGCTGCCACAAGGAGCTGTCATCAGCTGTCAATTGTTCAACTTAATGATAAACGATGTGCTCGAAATGATTAGAAAGACACCTGTGTGGAAGCCCTCCTGTATGCTGATGACCTCCTGATATGGGCATCAAGTAGCAGTCTGAGAGCGCTCGAGGGAGTAATGAACCAGGCTCTGAAAAATCTAGAAAAATGGGCGGATAAAAACTGCCTAACAATCAGTACAACCAAAACCGTATATCAAGTACTTAGCTTTTTAACAAAACAGACTGCTGTCAAGCTGACGTATAAAGGAGTTGATCTGGAAAGACAGGACGTAACAAAATACTTGGGGGTGTACATAGATAAGAAAATGACGTGGAAACCTCAAATCGACGACATTGCAGAGAAAGCCACAAAGAGATGTCGACTGCTCAAACGTCTCACAGCAACAAAGTGGGGCGCCACGCAAGATGTCCTGGTAGCAACATACAAAACCTATGTCCGGCCGATATTAGAATATGGGAGTGAAGCTACAATAACTGCGAGTACAAACACCACCTCCAAGCTTGAAGTCGCCCAGAACACTGCCCTTCGCGTCATCACCGGTGCTCCAAAATCAACACCGATAACATCAATGGAAGCCCAGACCGGTATTGAACCAATACAATGCCGCAGAGAGCAACACGCGTTAACCTTCTGGGAAAGGCAAAGACGAATACTTCCACAAAAATGGGACGAATATAGACAAGCAGCCTCACGTCTTAAAACACAAACCACTCCGCTTACAGTAGCAAACCAAATCATGAAAAAATACCACATTGCCCTAAGGAAAGCCGCCCTAGAGACGATACACACCAAGTACCCAGCACATGAGTGGCTCCACATCTACTGCGATGGATCTTCGATGCCGGACTCGGGAAGAACAGGAGCAGGATATGTCTCAACGTTCTTCAAAGGCTCTATAGCTGTGGGTCCCCTCTCACCAACTACGACGGCGAAATTGCTGCTATACACGAAGCTGCAAACAATCTTGAGAATTTCCAACACCCCCAAAAGTTGCCTTCTTCATCGACTGCCAAGCCGCAATCCTCGCCCTGTCGACAAATCGATACACCGACTGTGCCAAAACAATATCTTGCCGCGTTCAACTATCGAACTTGATGGAAAAAGGGTGGCTGATTACTCTATAATGGATCCCTACTCATGTCGGTGTTGAAGGAAATGAAGCGGCAGATGAACTTGCAAAAGAAGGCACTACTCTTCCACAGCCCCCTAGCTTCCAATCGTACACATCAGCAAAGTCCACCATTAGAAGAGGAATCAAAGCGAAGATAAAAGAGCAGCAAATACAAGCCGGCGCTGGAAAATCTTGGGCCCACCTAATAGAGTCACCAATCCCTCGCAACTTGCCGAGTCCCATTAGTGTAGCCGTGTTCAGAACAACTACGGGGCATGACTACCTGGCCTCCCATCTACATCGCATAGGCGTCCGCGAAAATGACAACTGTCCACTATGTGATCAGCCCCAGATGAATGCTGCTCACCTTCCAGAGTGCCCATCCCTGAAAACATATACGCTCGTCTATACTGGTCAGCGCGCCACCAAATGGCTAATATGCCAAGGGTGGGCGTTGGCTAGTAAGTAAGTAAGTAAGTAAGTACGATGGAAATGAACTCGATTCTCGATATCTAGATAAGCTAGGGTTAAAAAAGAGGGATTATTGGCCGAAGAGTGCCACGCGCAAATGGTACTTAATTGGCGAGTCTGGTGTGGCCTTATTTCTATCTTTTCTGCTTTCTCTCGGCAGGAAAGATTATTTCATAGAAAACCAACATCTCTGCTTTTCTTAGGAAGTAGGCTGGGTGGATCGACAATAGAAACAAACTTCTTTGTTAAGAGGTAGGGTTTCTATTTAACAAATGAAAGATAATAAGAGCAAAGAACATATGGCGAGCTATTTCGTTGTTTAGAAAAGGCATGATAAATCGTTCGTTGCTTATGGGTTAATTTTAAGGCTTCTAGCCAAGTATATACCATAGGTGGTGTGAAAGTAATTTTCTAAGGTGAATATTTTAAGGAAATTTTAAATATGCTTCAAGATCTCGTTACAAAATATATTCCCATAATAATATATAAATAACAGTTCTTTAAGAATTAGCATATAAAACCATAATATAAAAGCTTCCTAGCTATTTTTACATAAAAATTCCATACTTTTGAAAGTTTTCTATAAAATTATCCAATATCCTATACTTCAAAGTTTACTTCAAAGTTTTATCACCTATGTTTAACTGCTAACAACTGCCATCGTAGCCATCTCCAAAAACTAGAAAATTCAAATTTACTGCTATCTTACTGACGATAATGGAGCATTGTAGGATTTTGTGAATTACTTCAACTATCATCAGCCTTAAATTATGGTTAGCTGGCGATGGGCCAGCTAGGGTGAGAAATATGCATGAACCGCTTAGAGTTTATAAGTTTTATACTCATAGTTTTGTATTAAAAAGCAGATTTGTTTGCTTTTAAAGACATTACTAAAACGGTTTTTGAAAAACCAAACCAAGTTTTTATATTATGTTTTATCAATTTTCTATTTTATTGAAAGAGGAAAAATTACTTTATGCGCTGTTTACGACAGGACTTTTGTAATATTTAAAAGCCTAATTGATAGACCCTCTTCCTATACATTTAAGTACCGTAATTTCGGGTGACTTTGACTCACTTTCGAAGTTTGAACGTAGATTTCAGTATTCTAAATCCTACATAAAAGTATGTTTCTTAATTTATTTGTATTTGAGTCTTTAACTACTATTTTACAAAAATTACACTAAAACACAACGAAGCGCTTACTTTATTACAAAAAAATAAAAATGTGGGGTGCAAAGTCACCCGCTGGTGTCGGGTGCCTTTGTCTCAAGCTACATTTTACATTAATTCTCTGTGATTATTAGTGTTTGTGCTTAAGTCACCCTACAAGATGAATAATAAATAAACATTTTATTAGTTAAAAAAATATTTATTTAAATTTCAAACAAAAAAAAACTAAAACTAAAATGAAACTCTACATAGGACCCTAGGTTTATAAAGAACATCATTTTTAAACAAAAAATGAACAATAAAACAATTTACAAGCTTGTTTTTAAATCTGGAAAGAAATATCGGTTATGTCCAAGTTCCAACGGCTCTGTGAAATAAATATTACCCAGGTGGTAGGTTTTTCTTCCGGGACTTCGGGCCATTGCCACAAACTTCTTTCACCAAGTACCATTACTTGCACCCAACCGTAACAGTTATTACTGCCTCTTACAAATCCATCGAATTTTCCTGGAAAGCTGTCGACGTAGTCGGATACAAGTACGAAGTCTCCAACTCCAATGGAAAGCTTTTCTAGATCAGCATTATTCCTGTAGCTCTTATTAGATGCAGAATTAGACGTAGTATCTGCAATGTGTACAAAATCTTGTATTTTATTTAAACGTTGTGTTTTTTTTACCGTCTTATATTTAGTCACTTTACTACAGCCAGCTGCAGCAATGGTCGCTTGTCCAGACATATCTTGATCTAGGCTACTGTCAAGTACAACTTCGTTATTAACGTCTCCGAGGACCTCATTTTGTTGGAGATTTTCTTTCTCTGTTTCGCAAATCTGATTATTGGCTTGATTATTCGCCTGTTCAGTTTTCTTTCCAATCTTACTTTTTGCTGTCATTCTAGTTTTTGTTTTTGATTTTCTTTTAGTGCCATTTTCTTTTACTGGCTTCTTCTTAGCAGCTACTCCCCTTTTTTCTGCAAGAAAATTTAAAACGGCGTCACTTACTCTCGAACGTACTTGCGTAGCATCAGTTTTTATGATTTGGATTTCTAGTTAGTACTTCTTCTGCGTTTAGGGGAAAAATGCCACAATTTCTAAATCCACTTTCCAATTTTTTTCCGCCATTTACACTAATTATGTCAACCAGTTTTTTTAATAGGGTGGGAAAGGTACTTTTTGGGATTAGGTTGGTGTTAACATTCAGTATTTTGTGTTCTACCAAAATATTTCGCCAGGCTATTTTCATCTGTCGAAAGTAGGCGACATCTAATGGCTGTGTTAGGTGCGTAGAATTGGCAGGAAGGCACACGAATTTAATATTTTTTGTTGCACAAAGCTGTAAAACTTTTATTGATATATGGGACGATAAATTGTCACCAATTAACACTTTACCGTACCGTGCTCCATTTGGATCATTTTTTACCCAAGTCCACCACATTTTATTCGATTTATATACGACATATGGAGGTAGCATTTTTATAGCCGCATTTCCACAAAACATTATTGATGTTGCCGATTTACTAAAATTCATCATTCTCTCAGGATATTTAGTTCCACGTTTTGTTAAAATTTTCTTTAAGTGTCGGGGTCGTCACTTAAATTTGTTTCATCATAGTTCCAAATGTTGTTAGCTGGGATATCGGCGAGTTCATTCTGCAATTGGTTAAAGTAGTCTTTTATAGTGATTTCACCGATTTCTGCTCGCGATCGTTTGATGTTGCTTGCAAAACGTTGCGTTAACAACAGATTTCGTTTAAGGAAAGCATTTAACCAGTCTTTTCCTGGCAAGTTATCTTTAAATTGCTTAATAGTTCGACCATCACGATCTAAATAATTTTTCACTAAATTTCGTAAATCTGTCTGATCCAATGCAAATCCGTATAAAGATAAGCTACAAATATGAGACGTGAAGGCGTCCTCTTCAGCTTTTGTAAAAATTGTTTGACTACCATATTGTTTTGTATGCCTATTTTTTAATCTATTTTTTAAAGTACTTACTGGCACTCCGAATTCTATTGCAGCTTTTCTTTGAGATATGACTCCATTTCTGATAGCTTCTAGAGCTCTTTCTACTGTGTCTGCCGTGTAATTTTCATAATTTCTGCTACCAGCAACACGTTTGTATTTGGAGGGCATCTAAAAGAGAAAAAAGGTGACCTATGTCGTAAGTGCTATAAGGTTAATAAACCCTGCAGAATCTGATAATCTACAAACTGGGCCAAAGTCACCCGAAAACCGTTAAATTCTGTACCACTTTGCAAATAACAATCGACTTTATTAGCATCTACGTTTAGACTGAAATACTGACGCCAGGCGGGTAAGAATTCACAGATATTCAATGCATTTGAAATGTGGTGCTACTGACGTATGTTGAGGGTCTCATATATACACCACACAAGTAACATAACTATTCTCCAGAGGCTAAGAAAAGAAAAAGAACAGAAAATTGGCTTACTTCGGCCACATCGTGCGTAATAATAAATACCGACTTCTACAGTTGATTCTACACATCAAGATTGACGGTAAGAGAGACCCTGGACGTAGACGTATATCCTGGCTGGCAAAATTTAGAAAGTCGATTGGTATTTCGAGCTGCTGTGAATAGAATAAGATGGGTCAACGTGGTCACCAAAATCTCTAGAAGATAGGCACATTTAGAAGAAGAATATACTTACTTATTAGGAACGACAACCAAACAGTGAGGTCAAAGGATTTTCGTTGCAAGTAAAACAGTTGCAAAACTTTAAGAAACAGTTGCAACTAAAACAATAAAATGTATCAGGATGTAGTAAATTAAGAGCAAAATATGTGGAACCTTGATAATTGCATTGAAAATTGATGCTACTGAATACTCTTGAATATTTTTTGTACTACGTTGTCCCTTGGTAAAGGTAATCGAATAGACTATTTTTGTGTTTTCATGCTAAGTGTCATTTTTTCAAGTATGTATGTTAAATGTTATTGTAAAATGTTTAAAGTTAATGCTTGTTTTTTTTGTTATTTCTATTTATTTTTTTTTTCTTTATTCATTTTTTTGTTTATTGTTTCATTTTCTTTGACTATTTTTTGATTATTTGCTTGTCTTTTTCTTTTAAACAAAAATTATAATATTAAACCATTAATGCTCAGCATTGCGTTTTCGCAACAGTTGATATAGCCCACTCTGGCGTCATCTTTCGGAAAATGACATGACTTATTTGGGCAGTGAAAGTTTAGGTTTATTTCACAACAGTTTCTTATATATGTTTTAATAGGAATTGGTCGCAAAACTTAGGTGTCTATTAACATATAGCATATTGAAAGTTGTAGGTTAATTTTCTGAACACGTGTTTTTAGTTAGTAATTTGTGTATGTAGTAAGTCATTTGTGTATGAATTAACTGGAAAAAAATATGGTTTTTGGTAGCAATTGTTAAATAATTGAAAAAGATATATCTATCAAGTAAGAGCTATTATTTTATCTGTGCTAGTTGGTACAACTGCCTAATTGTCAGTGTTGCGTTTTCGCAACACTGGTCACAAAGCATATTCTTAGTACATAAAATCATGTATGTTCTAGAAGATCGAATTAAAATGTCAAATTAACTTGGCTCGACCAGTTTCGGCCGTACTTGTAATAATAGTCGTCCTAAAAAATTTTTTTACGAATCAAGGGCACATAAAATTATGTCCGTGCTGAAAGAATCGAACCTTATGGCGACGGCTTCTAGTGCAGATGCTTTCCTAGCCCCTCCTGACTCCACTGAATTGACCGATGGAGATAGTGGAGACAAAGATTGTGGAGAAATATTCAATAACCTAAACAAAAATATGTTGGATGCGAAATCATAAGCTATAATTTATCAAGAAGAAGAAAGAAGAATCGACGAAGAAAATATAAATATATATGAAAAAGAGGCAGATCTTCAAAATGTGACACAAGTTCAGCAAGAAGAGATTGAGATGGAAACATATGTAGAAACACAAAACAAAGAAATTCAAGATATTCAAGTGGATTCAATCCACGGAAATGAATTCAGGTAGATTTACCAGATAAAAATTCACTTTTTGTTTGGATATTGAACATTAAAAAACGCAATGAAACACATACACTCCTTTATTTTATTCACGACCACTTCACAACTCCTTTACAGATCTTTAATTTTTTCCAATGAAGAGCTTTTAACAAATATTATAAAGGATACAGTTCGTTATGCTCTTCAAAAACGTACTACTTTAGAATTTGGAGTAGACAAGTTAAAAGCCTTTATAGGGAGTTTATTAGTGGGTACAGCACGAATTCAAGAATGTACTGGGAAGAATATATTGATATATTGATTTCAAGTAACATGCGTCGTAACTGATTTGACACCATTATAAGAATCATCCATTTTAACGATAACCTAAACATATATCGTTCAGGCAAAACATACAAAATTTCTCCGTACCTTGAAAGTCTTCGCAAATCATTTACTGAATACAGTGTATGGGAAACCGAATCTAGCGCGGAGGAGGCCATGATACCATACTATGGATTTCAATAGATCAAGAAGTTAAGAAAAATTAATGGATACAAAAAATAATTTGGCCTTGGGGGTGGAATAATATTGCAGTTTGCTTAACTTATTCCTAAAATTCAATGCGATAGGGTTATGTCTCATTGCTTATATGCTGATAATTACATCACTATGAAAATAATTAATTTTTTAACATTGAATGGAATAGGTTACGTAAGAATCAAACGATCAAATAGAAGTGAAAAGTGCCCATTCAGTGAAACATTTAAAAAATCCGTATGTGCAATTTACGACAATTGATACGATAAGAAAAATAAGGTGCTTTTATGTAAATAGAATGACAACAGCATAGTTACTTTAGCATCGAGTTACCATAAAATGACGCCAGTTTACCAAGCAAACAGATACTCCTTTGCCCAAAGCAAAAAATCAAAGTAACAGAACCAAATCTTATTCGGGCTTATAACGAAGATATGGGAGGAACTGATCGGATAGATCAAAATGTTGCTACTACAGAACAAATATAAGATCCAAGAAATGGTATTGGCCTTTATTTATCTGCTGTCTTGATGTCTCGATACAAAATGCTTGGTTAATTCACCGTAGAATAAGATGAAGATTATCCATGAACAACCCGAAATGGATTTGCTGCAGTTTTGTCGAAATATAGCCAAAGCCTTGTTGACGATGTTCGAAACTTCTTCAAGAAGACGTGGTCCATTTCAATCTTCCATAAACAACATTACACAAGATTTTCGATTCGACAACATCGGCCATTTTATTTCTACTCAAGAAAAATGAACCCGATGCCTTTTTTATCATTCAATAACCAATAAAAAAGATATTAAATGTAGGGTTGCCTTACATGAAAAATGTTTTATTCAATTTCATAGTAATACGCAATAATTTTTTCATATTATTTTAATGTCAGTTTATTAAAAACTCGTTTATATGATTTAATAAACCATTCCAAACAACGTATTTTTAAAAAAAAAATTTTACATCCTAACTGCAGTGTGTTGCGTTTTCGCAACAGCCAATTATCAAAAAAAATTACGTTGTTCATTTTTTAAACATATATTTTTGTTAATTTTGTGACTTTTATAGCATATATTTTTCAGAATTTTAAGCATAAATATTTCTGGCGTGAATGGGTTAATAAAAGGCGCAGATTGTTGACAAACATGTTTCTCTTGGTAATGTTAAAAGTTTATTTCTTACTGACTCAATCCACTTTTTATTTAATTAATGTCAAATGTAATGCAAAATATTTAATGAAAAATATTCTGGTAAAAAAAGTGTTTTTTGGTGAGAAAATTTTTTATTTTACTTCGTCTTTATTTTTCTTCCAAGTTTTTTCTGAAGCACAAATTGGTTCTTTTTATCTAGAATGTTCTGAGGTTAAATTTTATTTTTATTTATTCTTTTAGATTTCTTACTTAACAAAACAATAGAATATTTTCCCTTCAGTTGATAAGTTTGTCTCCTAGTCCCTTGAAAACAAAATCCTGCAAACATTACACTTGTATTTTAAAAAGCTCCTTCCACTAATATTCAAAAGTGTCAGGTTTTTGTATACTCGCAAAGAGGCCGAATTTCAAACGATTAAAAAGTGTAAGATAGTATCATGGTGTCGTGTCTGAAAGACATCACCTGAAGTATAATACGTATGTGATGAGGGAGTTGGGAAACCGCTGTGAATAATTAATCTCCAGGGTGAAATAAGCGTGCACTGAGAGACCGGTGACGCATCTTCAGAGGCGACGTTGGGGAATTATCCCGGTTCAAATAAGGTTAAGTGTGAGAATTGCGTGAATCCTAATAGACTTCCTCTTTTTTCAGACACGTGTTAGATGGTTCAATATACTCCGAGCAGTAACTCTGCTGTAAAGCTTCTTTCTTGTGACCGTATATCAAAAAATTATCGGAAAGGGCGAAAGAATTTTTAATACTCGTTTGTTTATAAATTGCAAACTCAACGTAATTGCCTAAATATATATATATATATATATATATATATATATATATATATATATATATATATATATATATTTTGTTATGATATGTAAAATCGAGAAAAATATTGGTTTGTTTAAAAATATTTCAAAATTCAATAACATTAAAATAATTCAGATAAGTAGGATAATATCCAACAAACATTTCGAAGAAGGAGAGTTATTAATTTCTTGAATTACCTGTACTAAACAAAATATAAGCTTTGCATAAATTATTTCTTTGTTATACTTGAGTGACCCGCATAATTTTAAGTGAAAACAAAAAGACAATTGAACGGGGTTTTCCAAAATACATTAATGCAGTGATTAGAGACAAATAGAAGAGATTTTAGAAAGTGGTTTTTGTTAGTTTTAAGAATTATAGAAAATATTATTTGTAAATAAGTTTTAGGAAATTTTATAATTATAGGTAAAAATTTGTTTGTTATCGAAATGAAAAAATGGGGGAATCGTGACGAGTTTTGATTGGCGGAGATTGAAAAAGGTTGGATAAGTATGTAGGAAAAAGTTTAGCGAGATTGAGGAGAGAGAAAAGATAGGATCAGTTGGTTTCCAAGTCTGTAAGAGGAACGGGGATTGTTTCTCTGGCGGTTCCTGAAATGTAGCAAGCAGTAGTGTTGAATGTTAGTGAGTTTTTGTGGAGTTAGTGTATCTGACAGTAGCTGAAGCAGCAAAATATTGTAAGTCATATTTCTCTACTTATATTCCAAGAGTCACTGTTCAGGCCAACGAGAGATTCAGTTTATCGTAAAGAGAAGATATTCCAAGAGTCATTTTTCACTCGGGCCAACGAGAGATTCAGTTTATCGAGAGGAGAAAGGCTATCATAATTTGAATGATTTGTGCTTTTGAAGGAGATCATTAAGGACGATATACTTGCAACAATCTGTGTAAGATTGCTGATTACATAGGGAGCGGTTGAGAGGAGATAATATAGTCTACAAGGAACAAGGATTTGGACCACTCATCATCAGAGAGAGATATTTTGTTTTCTGCAGTTTTTTTCTTTTATTGATAACACAATTTTTACACTTAATTTAGAAAGGATATAAATATTTTGATTAGGAGAGTTAGAATAGTTCGGAATTTTGAGATTTCAATTAATATTGTTTGTACCATTAAATTTGATTGTTCACGTACGTAGAACAAAATTTTTGAGAATCATTATATGAGATTTGTTTATTGAAAACTTTTGAGTGTGAATTATTTCATTATTTTTATTTCAATATATAGTGTTAGATCATATGTGTTTTTTATTATTCCGGTATTCTCTGGACCTTACCTTTCACATGTAATAGCATAGATATTGAAGCACGAATTTAACCCTGAGATAAAAGAATTAAAAATTGTGATAGAGTCATAATCATATCATTTAAATAATTTTAATAAATCAAAAAAAATTAATTAGCTAATTATTGCTTGGCGCACCAAGACTTTAAATATCACAATAATATATATATTGTTATGATGTGTTTTTTGTTTGAATGATGAGCAATGAGTATTTTTAATAATATAATATATAGGGTTTTTATCGCGGTTCTCAAAGAATTAGCTTGTAAGTACTTTTTTAAATTATCTTTATTATAACTATTATGAAACACACATATATATCTAACCTAGCCAATGTAAATTTAAAATAAACTATCTTTAAATTGATGTTCTTATAAAACTAATTAAATTCTATAGACAATGTTAAATTTAAACAAACTATCTTCAAAATTGAAATTGTTATAACACTAACTAAATTATATTAACAAAATTTTGTACCTTTCTTTCACTGAATGCCTAAATGAACTGTTTTCCACTATATATATTCTAATCACCACTGAAAGTCTTCGTACTTCGGTTATCCTTGTTTTTGTGAAATTTCTTTTTCCAATTATCAGCTTCTACCAATTTAAGATATATTTTTCTTCACCAGCATTTATATACCACCAGCAAACACCATTTATATTTATTCTTCTTTTCAATATACCAATATCCAATTATTATAAGTTGATTTATAATCATAATATAATTTTAATTCCTTCCAATGTCCATCCAATATTCTTCTAATATACTTTTATAATCTTCAATAATTATTTGTGTATAATTATAAATGTGCATTAAATATATGCATAATTTTTAATCTTCATTTAACTCACTATATTAAACAATTGGACTATTTGTACTTGATTCACTGACTCCAACTAACTTTTATATTTCTTCCTAAACTTTTCTGACTGACTTGAAAATTCTGAACAATTTACTACACTAACTAAATGTGTCTACTAACTTTCATAATGAACTGGCCTGACTTCTGACTAAAAACTCCATCTTGAATCCAAATCACGGGTATTTATATCTTTTTGGATATTCCAGAATCATCTGGTAAGAAGCCATGTTCGATCTCGTTCTATTTCTTCGATATGGATGTTCTCGAAAAAATATCTGTTCCATCCACCGACATAATCATTATTCCAGAATGTTCGACCGTAAACAATGGTCACACTCTGCACTCTGGAGAATTCGTTAATGTTCCATTGATAATTTTGTTGACATTTAGGCTTTTCAGATCAGAATAAACATTCAAATTAGTAACTAACACTCTAATTTAATAAAATACACAATTCAAACAATATATTATTATAACCCCACTTATATTCGTAAAAATTCTTAAACGTCACTTCAGAGTAAGTATATCTGTCACTCACATATGTATAGTTGGTTGCCTATGCACATGGCTCACTTAAATATTTTTACAACATTAAAATACAACTTTTTACAATTACTATATGCTAATTTCTTAAAATGCCCTCACATAAATATATTTTTATAAAATTCTCTAGTATATAACTTATTTAAAATAATCAAATACTTTTTTATATCTAATATTATGTAGTATATAACTTATAAATTATTTTCTATAAACCCCAATCGTCACAATATATATATATATATATATATATATATATATATATATATATATATATATATATATATATATATATATTTTACTATCAGAGAGAGGTCTCTGGACTTCTTGTTACTTCGTATAGATGTCGCTGCTAGCGTACCTGGCTGTTATTTTGGTTATAATAACCAAATACTAGACTGCATTTCATTTCAGTTGAACTTCCACAAATGCTCCTGATGATGAATTGAATAACTCGAAACACGTGTAGAGCAATAGTGGAGTTCCGATTGAAATGAAATGCAATCTTTTACTTTCATATATATATATATATATATATATATATATATATATATATATATATATATATATATATATATATATATATATATCCAGTTTTAATGCTAACCTATGTTTTATTTGTCTCTACCAAAAGTTAAGAATCTAATTTTATTTAAAAAATATATGTACAATATATCCAACTTTGTGGCCAGATCTACTCATACCTTTGTATGTATTATATGTGAGGGACATATTCTTTACTTGCTAGAATATAGAAAATCTTTTAAAGTATCGTATTAAAGAAAATAAAATTCTTAGAATGTCAACCGTTTTATCAATATCACTTTATTTGGTTTTCCAGTTGAAAGGGAAGAAAACCTAATAAATTGATGGCAATTTTCTCGATAAAACTCGGATGGAAAAATAAAATGCAAGCACAGCGTTTTATTGTAGTCTTTATCCAAAAATAATGAGGTATTGATTATTGTTCTTAACGTGGTCGTTGAATTGAATGGGAAGTAAATAGGACAAAAGCTTAACTACCCTTCTCTATTGCTGAAATATGATATATTTTTATAAACACAATTTTTTCAAAACTGATATATCAATATGTATATGCCCTATTAAAACAAATTTATTTAAAGAGGTTTAATGCGGAAAACGAAACCTAATATAGCTTATGAACTTGTTATATTGTAGAAAAGCAACAAGCTATTTTTTCTGAAATCAGGTTTTACCAATTGTATGTATGTATTAGTAAATAATACATTAAAATGAATCAAAAACTTCTTCTTCATGTGCTTTCTCCCCATCAATTGTTGGCGACTATCAACTGAAATTCTATTGTATCTTGTGGTAATCATATAATTGTGCTGGACGCCCTGATGTCAAACCATTAGCGTAAAGTTCGTAGCCAAGAAGGTTGATATTATAAATGTTTTTCTTCAATTCAATAATAAATTTATTTCACCTTATGTTGATTGTTAGGGTCATATTCTTCGCTTATTTCTATTATTTTTGTTAACAGCTCGGTAATATTCTCGTTTTAAAGCGCCTCTTTATTATGTCTTCCTAGTATAGATTGAATAGTGTCGGTTATCGAATGAAACCTTGCGTGACCCCTCTTTGTATATTTATTTCTTCCTTCTTCAATATGTGTTGTAGCTTCAAATACCATATTTCTTAGTATATTCCTTTCGAAGATGAGCAGACGATTTGAATTTGTTTTTGGAGATGGTTCATGTTCAGTACCCAAATGTCCGTATACATAACACGCTCAATAAATAAATGACCAAACAGCTGCACCACAACTGACTTATCACACGAGGAAATTTATTATGCAACTATATTGTTCCTCAGTTATCAGGTATATTACCATTGTGCCCATAGAATGCATAAAATTTGGGAGAAAGATTCGCCAAAGCGATACTATTAGAATTTTAATTTAATAAATAAATAAAACCACAAACGTTTTTAGATGAGTATTTAGATGAGCAACAACATTGCGCTTAAAGTTAACGACAACATTTGCACACAATGCACATGAACATAAAGTTAAAAGAGTTTATCAAACATATTACTTATAATATAAAAATGTTTCTGAACCTTACAGTTTAAATATTAATAGTAAATTTACAAATTTCCATAGATACCTTAGAAGACTGGCGAACTATGTGTGATATAACCTAGGCACGGTATGGGCGTACATCCGTGCTTAACAGCACTTCATTCTAACATTGGAAAGAAAAACAAGGAAATAAATGGATGGCTTAGGTGACGACTTTAAAATGGGGGACACAAAGTCTACAAATTAAAATATAAAGCCACTGAGCAGAGAGGTGCCCGATTTTGTCTTTGCATTAAATAACTCTTGTTGACCTTAACGTATAACTTAACCTTAACAGCACTCTTAAGTCAGTTTCGGTATACGTCACAAAGTTTAGTTTAACCTTTATACAGGGTGTTTCAAAAAGGTATGTCATAAATTAAATCACGCATTCAGGGGACACAAATAAATTACCTTAGTACAAAAGTGTACACAAAAAAGTTACAGCCCTTTGAAGTTACAACATAAAAATTGTTTTTTTTTGCATTATCTCCTAAACTACTTGACATTTTGTAATAAAAATCAACAAATTACTTTCTTGTTCTGAGAGCATTTTTTATAAAAAATAAACAGCAAAATATAAATGCACAGAAAAATTTTAAGGGGGGTGTCCATCTCTAAATCCCCCCAAACTTTTGAGTACGTTTGAAAGAAATGAATTTTGTGGCATCATTAGTTTAACACATTATTTTTAAAAAATTTTTGCTTTTTATCACTTTTTTCAAAAAACAGTTTTTATTGAGTTACAGCCCTTTCCATTAACCATTAAAAATTACGTGCAACTAAATAAATGGCTTAAATTAATTAACAATTAGATACAATTAGGTAATTAAGTACAAAAAATGTCTATAAAATAATAATAAATGTTCAAAATGACCCCCATTTTCTGCAATACACATTCGGTATCGTTTTAATAAGGAAAACCGAATGCGCTGAAAAATCATATTTTTCTGACGAAATTGATTTGCAGCTTCAATTATTCTATCCCTCAATTGTTGTTCGTGGTCTATTGTTACAGAATATACTTTCTCTTTTATAGACCCCCAAAAGCAAAAGTCCATGGGGTTAAAACCTGGACTTCTGGGTGGCCAAGAAATAGGTACGACCCCTTCCAATCCACCGAGCAGGATATTGCCTGCAAAGGTATTCCCGAACTTCATTACTATAATGCGCTGGAATGTCATCTTGTAGAAACCACATATTTTGCCTTATTGCAATATTCACACCTGCTTTATTGATTTCGAAAAGGCCTTTGACAAAGTACAACATGAACCACTAAGACAAATTCTAATAAAGAAAAATATAGACAGCCGAGATATTCGAATTATATGCAACCTATATTGGAATCAAACAGCAAATGTGAAGGTTGAGGGTAGGCTAACAGAAGAAATTCAAATCCGTCGAGGAGTCCGGCAGGGATGCATCTTGTCGCCACTTTTATTTAATCTGTATAGTGAAGCTATTTGTGAACAAGCACTCGAGGAAGAAGATCTTGGTCTGATAATAAATGGTGAGACGATCAACAATATAAGGTATGCTGACGATACGGTTCTCCTAACGGGAACGCTAGTAGAACTACAACATCTCGTTCAAAGTCTCAATATATACTGTAACAGTGACGGCTTGAAAATTAATTTGAAAAAAACTAAATTTATGGTAATCCCGAAATCAAAGAACATCAGAGCTAATCTTGTAATAGACAATACAACGATTGAGCGTGTGTCCTGTTATAAATATCTAGGTGCTTGGATCACAGACGATACTGATCAAACAAAAGAGATTAGATGTAGAATAGAAATCGCTAGATCAGTCTTTAATAGAATGCGCAAACTCTTTTGCAATCGTGATATCAATATAAAGTTACGAATACGAATGCTGCGGTGTTATGTCTTTTCTACCCTGTTGAATGGAGTAGAGGCTTGGACACTAAAACAGTTGACCACAAAAAACATCGAAGCTTTCGAGATGTGGTGCTATAGGCGCATTCTTAGAATATCATGGATGGACCGCGTCACTAACACGCAAGTACTCCAAACTTTAGACAAAAGATGCGAAATTCTAAATGAGATAAAAACTAGAAAGATGGAATACTTGGGGCACATTGTGAGAGGTGAAAAGTACGAACTTTTAAGAAATATCATGCAGGGCAAAATTAAGGGCAAAAGAAGTGTGGGAAGAAGAAAAATATCGTGGCTTCGTAATCTACGTGAATGGTTCGGGTGTAGTTCGATTGAACTTTTTAGGCGCGCTGCTAACAAAGTCGCAGTGGCCATGATGATTTCCAATCTCCGCTAGGAGTGGCACGAGAAGAAGAAGAATATTCACTTCTTTCAAATACTCTTGTAAATCGTTTGCCAAGAACTGCAAATAATTATCACCATTTAAATTGTTGGGAAGAAATGCTGGGCCTATTAGATTGTTATCCACAATTCCTGCTCAAACATTAACTTTGAAAGTCCTTTGGTGATGAGTCGTTTTTTTGGCGTTAGGATTCTCGTCGGCCCAAATGTGCTCGTTATGATGGTTTGTGATTTCATTTCTACTGAAGGTAGCTTCGTCTGTAAATAAAATATTTCTAATAAAATTAACATTTCGAGTGTTTTCCATTAACAACAAATCGCAAAATCCAATCCTATTAGGATAATCTTCAACCAATAACTCTTGATCCGTTGTTAAGTGATAGGGTTTAAGCAGCTGATCCTTTAAACGCCTCTAAACCCCTACGTGAGTTAAGCAGCTGTTACCCTTGTGCTTGTTCCAGGGACTTCTTCAATGATTTCTAAAATGTCTTCATCAGTTGCATCCATTATTGGACGACCACTATTGCCAGCAACTTGCGGTTGGAATGTACCCGTTTCCCGTAAACGACGATCAATGGTCAGAAATAATCATCTATCGGGTGTATTTCGATTGGGGTATTTTACTACATAACGCCTTGCGGCTGCTGCACTATTTCCTTGTCATTCACCTACGGTATTCCCGATAGTTTATTAAAATCATAATTTAATCTGATCCAACTTACATAAAGTTAAATGCATATCTGCCATTTCCTGAAATGTGTAGGCCATTGTAATATCAAAATTTTAATATTAATCTTATTCACATTATAAATGATAGCTTCAAATTATTGACTATTATTGATGGATCTGTTTGTAATTGTTGTATCCGTAGTAGAAACTAATTGTAATTTTATGACCAACTAGGAAAAAACTAGTTTTTCGAAAAAGTGATATAAAATGAATGAATAGATAAAAAAGTTTTAAAAATAATGTGTTAAAATAATGATGCTACAAAATTCATTTGATTTGAACGTACTCAACAGTTTGGGGGGATTTAGGGCTGCACACCCACTCTTAAAATTTTTCTGTGTGCTTAGATTTTATTGTTCCTTTTGTATGAAAAATGTTTTCAGAACAAGAAAATAACGTGTCCATTCTTGTTACAAAATGTCAAGTAGTTTAGGAGATAATGCAAAAAAACAATTTTTATTTTGTAACTTCAAAGGGCTGTACCCTTTTTTGTGCACACTTCTGTACTAAGGTAAGTTGGATTCAATAAATTTATTTTTGTCTCCGGAATGCGTGATTTAATTTATGACATAACTTTTTGAAACACCCTGTATACAAGAGTTCCGGATATATCAGTCCCAAAAATATGGTCCGTTGGACTGCTGAGTCTATGCGCGAGTATAACATATTTGTCGAGGTCTCGAGGATTTGTGTTACTGAAATATGTACAATAAGTTATACAAATGATATAGAACAGATGAATTACAAAAAAGGAAATAATAAATGTCTTCTTTGTTTTCCGTACGTTATTTATTATTATAAGTTGTACAACTTAGTTATTTTTATAATAACAGGTTTATAACAGATATTTTAACGTTTCTTTCAAACCTAAATTCTCATTACCCATAGTCCGAATATTTGTCTGATTATTTGTATCTGCCTCTATATTGCACCTGCACTCTAGTCATTATTTTTGTTGGATAATTTTATTTTCCAGTTATTTCAGTTTCTTCTAATACCGTTAATTATTAATATTAATAAGTTGAAATGATCTAAATGTTCTAAAATCGTATCGTAATCTACAAATTAAATATATTTTTGGTTTAATATTCATGTTGTTTACACAAGTCTACTAGGAAATTCCAATCACTTTCATAAATAGGGAACCAACCCGCATATTAATCAATATAATCAGCTAGAAACTATTGTTGTTAACCCTAAAGAGTCGACCAATAGCCCAGGAGCTTCCAATTTATTTTCAATTAAAACTAATTGGAACAGACATTCGTATTCCACAATCAATGCAATCTTTTCTCTTGCCCTCAGATGAGAGCCGTAAAATTCGCATTCACCCGCCCTTTTTACTTATAGTGCAGTGAAAAATAAGATGTAAGATTCTTATCGAGTTAAATAGAATATAAGCTTTGAAAGTTTTACTCGTTAGAGGTCCTTATTGCATACTGTGGTATATTTTTTTATTATAATTGCCAAATAGCCGGTACGTTTCGACCCGTTCAGTCTTTTCTCAAGTCTCCCTGATGATAGATAAATACTAAGGGGATTGAAACATAACCATCTACATATAATTATTTTCCAAGTTGAATTTGCAGTTAAAGTTGAATGCAGATACAATTTGTAAGAGTTGTTTGTGGAGTAAATAACCAATTAATTCGGCGATTGAATTGACAAACCATGCTTTCACAGATAATTGGGACATAACAAGAGAATCATAATTATGCAGTTTTCTTTATTTGTTATATTTTTTGCCTAATCTCTCTCTAGTTTTCGATTATGTTTTTAACAAAGTAATTACTATTTAAATGGGAATAAGCCACAATTAAAGGTTAAAGTACGTTTATTAAAAAATAAATAAAATAAAATCAAGGAAATATTCTTAAGAATACTTAGATTTTGGGTTTACCTTTACTAAAACAAATAAAGAAGAAAGGACTCTGGGTATCCTTTTCTCAAAAATTTTAGCAGCCGATATCATGAAACCTAATAAACTTAAAAGACATTTGGAAAATGCTTCATAGTGAGTACATTAACAAACACCGAGAACTCTTCAAATTAAGACATGAAGTAGCCATTTCTCTTAAAGAAGAAAATAGACCGAAAGCCGAGATGTATCGAGATCATTTATTGTTGATGAAATTGAGCTACTTGGTTGACATATTCAAGAAACTAAATATTTTAAACCTTCATCTTCAAGGAGTAAACCTTAAAGTCGAAAAAAGTAGTACAGACATATGTCGTATTCTCAGACTTTGGTTTAGGACCTTCTTCTTCTTGATGTGCCTATCCGTTACGAATGTTGGCGTTCATCATGGCAATCTTTATCTTATCTGTAGCAGCGCGGAGAAGCTGCGCAGATGTTGTATTAAACCAGATTCAGAGGTTCTTTAACCTAGGTGTTCTTCTTCTTTTTGGACTTCGTTTTCCAAATATTTTTCCTTGCAGGACCGCTTAAAGGAGAGCATATCTGGATTCGTTTCGCATAATATGTCCGAAGAATTGTAACTTTCGAGATTTGATGGTGGTTAGTACCTCTCGGTTCTTATTCATTCTTCTGAGGACCTCCTTATTTGTGACTCGGTCAGTCCACGGGATTCTAAGTATTTTCCGATATAGCCACATCTCAAATGTTTCCAGTTTTCTGCACATATCTTCGTTCAAGGTCCACGATTCAACACCATAAAAAAGGACAGAGATGACGTAGCATCGCAGCATTTTTACTTTTGTATCAAGAGAGAGGTTGTGACTCTTGAAGAAGGTCCACATCCAATTGAAGGTGGATCTAGCTTCTCCGATATGCGCTCTAATCTCCTAGTTGTTGCTTCATTCTTCATTTATTATGGTGCCTAGAGAGTTGTAGTACATCAATCTTTCTACAGGGGATTGGTTGACGTAGAGTTGACCTTCTATTATCCTTTTCTTGCTAATTATCATAAGCTTTGTCTTTATAACGTTTATATTGAGTCCATATTGTTGACTGTAATACGTGATTTTGGTATCGTCTGCATATTTAATGTTGTTTAGCCTGTAACAATTTGGTAGAATACCTTTTTCAGTTTCGTGCAAAGCTTTGATAAATATTCTTTCAGAGTACAGATTGAAAATTAGAGTAGACAAAATACAGCTTTGCCTTTTTGGAGTATTGTTACTGATGAATGTATTATGCCGTATGCATTCATATTGTCTGATATTAAAATTTAAAAATATATTGTATAGAAAAAAGATTTGTTAATATTTTCGGTAAAAATTTGAAGTAGCTTTTAAGTTAAGTTACATTAGAGAAAACCCCAATTGGCCTGTACTATAAAACTCGCCACCCACCCTATTATTTATGTCACTTCGTTTCCGTTATTCATTGCGCTTCCCTTGTAGTTATTAGAACGTCCCCAATACTCATTGTCTTGCTTGACACTTACACAAAAGCGTCTTTAGCGATTGTTCACTTTTCGAAACCGTCGATTCGATGCAGTCATAAGGACAAGCCGTTGATTGGTTATCACACAGATTCGCACAACCGAATGGAATCGCCACGGAATTGAATGATAAAGCTACTTTTTGTAAGAGATGTAACTTTTTATACTGCCATGTGCTTGTTAGTTTTGTGTAGATACAACGAAAATATGGAAGCGGTGGTGAAATAAAAGCTACCAGTCAGTAAAAATCGTAACAAAGGACTATTCAATACTGTCGGTAACAAATGGACGCATGTATTTGTCATATCTATTGTTAAAATCCGATAAGGATGTACTAAAAATCTATATGAAGTGATAAATTATATAAACAATTTTCAAGTTAATTGCATTGTTTATTAATCATTTTTTAATGAAGTTTTACTTTCAGAGATTATCATAATAAAATTATATGCGCACAATAATAAGTTATGTTACTCAACAAATTAAGGATCATAGGTTGGTATCTTTTACAGGAGGTCAAAAAGGCAAAACTTATTTGAATAATATATCAATATTAAAGAAGAAAATAAATAGAAAAAAATACTACTATTCTAAGTCAATAACATATCGAGAATACATCCTTTATGTTTTAAAATAGACACATAAATATAAAACTAGAGTTTGATATTAATATTAAGAGTAAACTAAATCTGGTACGAGGTACGATGGTATGAGAGCTTGACATTGGAGTCCCCAGGCTTAGTTGTAAGAATGAACAAGACTTAGTCCTAAATTAAAAAAATCATTTTATATACAAATATCATCAACCCAATTTGAGTTAATGCAATTAAAATTAGGGGTTGTACTAGCAAAATGTCATAATTTGGGTATCCAATGCAACGTTAAGAGTTTGAAAAAATTATTTTTCACATAAACAAGTAATAGGTATTACAAGAAAGTATCGAAGAAAAAAGTAGAAAAGAAGTAAAGGAAAAAACTCCAGATTAACATACATAACTAAGACAACCATCAAACTGTATGACAAGTTAGTAAATCATAATAATAATCCACTTCTTGGATGAGACGTCAATAAAGAACTGAAGAGACGTACAGACCTATGATGGTAACAAGAAGGAACTTTCATCACATTAGCCTGCTTAATTATATGTTTCGATGGCTAATAAATGGAATAATTTTGGAAAATCATTTTAAATTTAATTCTGGACAATTAATAGAAGTCTTCCTTCATTTTAAATATATCAACATTCATTCGTCAGGCATATTAAAAATTTCGTAAATTCGAGAATCAATTTATCAAACTTCTATGTTATTTTTCTCATCTCTACTGGTTTTCCGATATTTTTTAATTTTTGTGCTTGTGGTTTTTATCCGTTTACCCATTTTTTCCATTTTGTAGATTTCTGTTCCTCTTCTTTCTTGAGTTTGGAAAAACAATTTGTTTTTTCTTCATACACATTACACATGCCCCTCAGTATTTTGGTTGTCGATCCAGCTCTTTCGGGGACCTTCGACACTTCGATGTCCTGCTGGTGATTTATCCCGAGAAATTATAAACACTCTTTTCTTCTTCCATTCTAATAAACTGTCAATTCCATAACGACAAGACAGTAATAAGAGGATAGGAAATCTAAAGAGTAATTTTGACGGAACCGGAGTCCCGATAAAGGACACAGAATTTTGGGCCAATTTAGCTCCCTGCCTCTGTTAAAAAAAAAACCATGCGCACAGTACCAAAATGTGCCTCCATTTTGTCGATTTGTCCGCTTTTATTTATATCTTTTATAATCTTTTAAATACACTCCACTTAAAGTTTTAACCAATTTTTTGATTATTGGTATCTGTATTTTTTTTCTGGGTGCGGCAAACTTTTAATGATTTTGATTTCTTTATCGGTAACGGCGAAATATCCTGCACTATAATAGTATTTAGGAAAGTTTATACTGCTCTCTTTGTTCGTTCTGCCAATGGAATAGTATATTTTTAGAAGAGGATGCTTCTTGTTGGGACTCATGGATAGAGTTTGATGTACTGTCAAACATCATTGAAGCTGCAAAATCAGTTTCTTTAAAAACATTTTTATCTAAAGGCTAAATGCCACTAGCACGAAAAGCGTTCTGACCTTTTCTTTCTGTTGCAGCAAGTCCATAAGCCTCTCCATTATTCCAGAAACCTGAAACATTGATACAGTTCGACCCACGTTATTCCGCAATCATTTTTGAATGTATTATCCAAAAACATTTTGAGAGGCTCTAAAGAATTCAACATCCAACGGTTGAAGACTGTGTGTGGTTGACTTGATAACTGCAATAAACTAATTCCATTATCCCTGGAAATTTGTAGAGCTTTTACGTTTTTACTATGGGTGCTGTGACCGCCAAACAATAAAAAACAGGGGCTTAGGGCTTGGCTTACTTGTATTAATGAAATTATTAAGCCATGTCACAAAAAGATCGCTACTTATATATTCAGTATCGCTAATAGTGACAATGCTGCCAGGCGGAGCGCTTAACAAAAGTTCCTCTGGAAAAAGTTTCTTTCTAAAAATTATCAATGATGGTTCAAACTGCCCTGCTGTATTATCACAATACATCACAGTAGTATTTAATCCCTCTCTTAATGTTTTCTCTTCTTAGCTAATATTTTCTGACATTGCCGTTGTATGGTTGAGCAGCCTGTCTCATCGACGTTGAATATGTTTATGGCGCTCAATTTTTATTTTTCACAAATTCTTTGTAATAGTTTATAGAATTTATCAATTCGTGCTTTGTTAAATCCTGGAGCCCTTGCCATTATGTAACGATATTTCTTTCATGTCTTGACATGAAGCCATAAACCCACTTTTTGCCTGCCAACGTTTATCTGTGTGGAAATTATGTTTCATATTGTTTTTTGTTGTCAATTTAAATACCAGTTTACGGACATCTCGTATGCAAATTCCAAACATTCGCTCTTTGAAAACCAAAATGTGCTTAGCCAATTCTGCTTCAACTTTTTCATTAAATACAGTAAACCTGCCTATTTTTTTAATTGCAATATTTGCCCGTTTGTTTTTCTCTGTGAGATGTCTTTTTAGTGTAGTTTTGGTACTTTAAACAACCTTGCACATTCATTAGGCCGATAAGAGCTATTACGAAAAGAGGAGATAGCACTGGTTAAATCTTCTGTGCTCCACTTGCCGTATTTACCACGTAATGATATTTTGAAATAAAAAATAAATCGATCAAGAACTAAATGGGATTGGCTTAATTTATAATACGGTTACCTAAATTGGACCGGTCCAATTTAGGAAACCTTGTTCTAAAGCTAAACAATATCAAATTTTATCCACAACGGGTTTTATCAATTTGGAGGTTAGAATTGAATATTGAGAAATAGATATGTTATAAATGTTATGATTAATTAGTTAAACGGTAAGTAATAGTAACTTTGCATCGGAAGTTAAATATTCACGAAAACACTAATCTTTTCTTAACCGTTGTTTAGAGCTACACACGTGTTGAAGATTTGTCGGGATGTAAATCTATATAGTTGGTATTAGCGGAGAGCACCACTTGTTGTCGGTACGCTGAAATATGCAAAGGTCCAGTTTAGGGGCCGGTCCAATATGGGCGAACCTACCCTACTTTTTTTCTGACCCCCTAAAATAGTTTAAAAATAGTATGGATCTTTTACCAATAAGTTCAAATAGTTACTTCGTTTCCCTAGTTTCTCTTTTGATTACAAATATTTTATCAATATAAATCTACTGTCTAAATATGTACCTAGGTATTTGATTCTTGTATTAGAATTGATTTTTTATAATTTTTTTATAAAAAAGCAGTTTGGTTGGTTTATAATCAAAACCTATACAAACACAAATCAAATATAATTCTATTAATATATATTTAACAGCTGTCATTGCTTCTGTCAAAGTTGTCGTTATAAATATTTTATTTTAAATTTGTATCAAAATTATAACGCAAAATGAGCAGTGATGATAATAGTAAATCTATGGGGCATATATCAAAATGTAAAATAGTTCAGAAAACCAAGCAAGAAATTTTGAAAACAAACCAAAAAAACAGAAAAGAACAGTTTTTAGCGAAACATGAAGAATGTGTATCAAATACTATTAATAAACAAAAGGAAAAATGTGACCAAATTTCGAAGTCTTCTTGCAAAAACGACCATATGGAAATTATGCAAAAAAAGAAAAAGATTTGTACAATTGTATCTAAGAAATTTCCCGTAAGGCCACCGCAACTTCCAGACGTAAAAACATACGATAACCTGCTTGGATTTATTGAATTTCCAAATTTAGGTCCGAAGCATGCGAAAATTTTGGCTAGTTTTATGCCTAGCATTAGCTTATTCACATTGGCTGCTACTCTTTGCACCGTGTATGTTTGCGAATGGAAAGATGTTTTGCAGTTTTTACCCTATTATAGCGGAAAATATAAAACAGATGAAAATTAAATTAATAAATTACTTGAAAATAAATATGGTGTAATGCGGTGAGACTATTCTGGTATTTTGGTTTAATATACATATGAACTGCTAACTGCAAAAAGGGGACAGCATAAAAGTAAATTCTACAGCAGAAGGTGAAAAATTAATAATTATGTAACCAAATCACTTAGAATCGGGAAACTTGGTATACATGTTCAATATAACTTTACATAATATAATGATGTAAATAAGTGGTAAATAATTTTAATTATACTTGTATAATATTCACATTTTAATGTTGTGTAGTCCCCTTTTTGCAGTTAACTGTAATTCAAATAAAAATTATGAGCAATAATTCAATAATATAAACACTACTTGCCAGAAAACACTTTATTTGCCATTATAAACAAGTAATATAATGTACCAGTTCTATAAGTAAAAAACTAGGAGTAGAAAATAGTCGATAGTATTAATTGTAGACTTGGTGGACAGTAGGCCATTCTGTTATTTCCCTCCAAAATGGGATATTGTCATCGTCGATTCATTTTTCTAATTTCTTCCACCTTGGATGCCATTAATGGGCGTTTTTCAGGGTAAGCTTCGGTTATTTTCCGAAGGTTAAACTTCTCAGATATTATCTCATTAATGAACTCACTACATGTGAGGATGCCAGGTTCCGCTCTATCGCATTTCATGTGATGTTAAGTTGTACTTTGAAATCTGATTTTTCTTTGATTGGAAACGTTTGTTATACAGGATGAGTTACTAAGATAGGATTTTTATAATAACGTGGCCACCAATTACCGAAGTCGAGAAAAGCATCGTGTCTCAGCAGGTGTACTCGAAATTTTGACGGGTTTTTGGAAGCACCCATTATCACATTAAGAATTTCTTTTATCAGATACAGCCTGTCAATTTTCTTTAGTTTCATCTTGATCACTGCAAAATCTAGATCACACGGCATGTATAAATGGCCTCTAATCGGATAGAGCAATTCAACACTGTCAAATTTACCTAGTTCAACAAGTGTCACGATAAACCTTACAATAGGATGATTTTTATTTTCACCAGCGCAGGTTTCAGCAAAAATTTTCATTTTTTTTACGTAAGGGTCATATAAAATATGTCTCAATATAATTACTCAAATGATTTAAAACCACGTTGGGGTCTTTGCCACCCTCTCCTTCGTGGTAAACATAGCAGGCCATCTAGCGGCAGTTGTTTAGTCTTTATCCTCTCGTTCTGCTCTGAGGTAATTATAAAATTTTTTGCTCCTTTGCTTATGAACTAGCAACTCAGCAACAGCCACTCTTTTTGCGTTGTCATTTAAAAATTTGTTTTTGATTTTTACTCCTAACTCTTCACAAATTACACATGAGTCCTGCTGAAGTTGGCCGAATTTGAGTTCAAATTTTTTTTTAAATATCTTTAAAAAGATTTGTAACTAATTTTATGATCAGCGTGTTTAACTTTGTACATGTCGTACATTTTCTGCACATTAAGTGTGGAATCAAGATATTGCATTTTGTGAGAAGTATAATGAGCTGTTTTAGAGGGGTACGAAGCAATGTGTTTATGTACTTCCGAAAGTATTTCAGTTGGTATTTTATTATAACTGCTACTTTTCCCGCGTTGATCACGAGAAGTTTGCTGTTTATGAAGCAGATTAGATAACCGCTCACATATTTTCTTTGTGATTCCAAAGCTCGCCAAAGATCCTTTTTTACAAATAGCAACTCTACTGCCATTGAGAAGTAAATTGTATGTCACTGTCTTGGATTTAAACTTTTTGTTTTTATCAGCTGGTAAACGCAGCTTAGAGACAGCACAATTCATAAGGCCTTGCAAGAAAACATCCTCTTCATCTTTATTGGATAAGTTGTGGAGAGAAGCGTGGTGTTTTCATCGGCATTCCAATGAGACAAATACTTCAACTTGAATCTGAAAAAAAAATGAGGCAGATATTAAAACAACTAAAAATATTTGACAGATTAACATAACTTAAATATTCTTAGTAAATTGTGTTAGTATGTCAGCTAAATGATTATTAAATTAAGTTACAAAATAAAAGCACCAACATTGGAGTACAAATTTTCACGTCTGAATCGGAATCAATAGAAGGATATAACAGTTATTTCAGTATCTGTACTTCATCAGCCGTTCAAACTGGTTCCGATTTAAACCAAAAAGTCTAACTAATGTCTTTGTTTAGAATTTTGTCAAACAAAATATCCTTTTAGTAAAAGCAATATTGTTTTTGTATGTGTTGCGGCATACGCTGTTTACTGACGATGTTTTTGACAAACCATATAATGGGATAGTTAAATTATTAGTTTATTAACTTAAAAAAGGACTTTACTTGTAAAATTATGTTGCTCAAAACTGGTTTGTCTCAGTATTTCTCATTTCATTTAGCAAGATGTCAAAATTTTGTAGTATTATTTCGCATATTTATTCGAAAACAAAAACAAAATTAAGACAATGAACAGTAATATACATTCTAATAAAACCCCTCCTTAAAAGAAAAGTTTAAAATATGAACCTAAATTTGTAAATTTGTGGTTACACGACGACAAATTCAGAGGTTGGCTAAAGAAGGGTGCAAAAAGGTAATACGAAAATGTGGAATTCATGAGGAACTGCATCATAAAAGTTCTTAAAAACACCTCAACTGTAAAAAATTAGTAAAACAACCAACATTAACAATGATGCTTCATTTGACTTCGAAATCACTAAATCACTACGCTGCATCCAAAATATGCAGCGACAAAATATGAATTGTTTTATTGCTGAGCATAACCTCACTTTCAATATCGCGTCCCATTTCATAAAATTATTACGCAGTGTTTTTAGAACCAGCATTGTAGATGAGCTATGGATATATAGAACAAAAGCTAGAGCAATTATTGTTAATGTAACAGAAGAAACGGATAAAAGAAAACCAGAAAACCTGGTAGAGAAGCTACAAACCAATTATTTATAAATACTTGCTGACGAAAGCACAGATAAATCTTTTATCACAAATTGGTACTCGTCGATAGGAAGCAAACTCAGATTTTCCGGTAGAAGATAGATTTCTTGATTGAATATTTCGCCGAAAAAGCCATATCTTACAAATCCAACAAGTACCAGATGGTGCCAGCGTTACGTTCAGAGGCACTCATTCGTTTGTTACACTATTGAAAAGTGACATACCACATCTTACTACACTAAAGTGCCTATGTCATTCCTTCAGCCCACGCATCTCTTAACCCGGTATCCGACAGGTGAAATTTTGTAAAGCTGTTGGACACGTCGGCTGTGACAAGCCCCAAGTTGACGTACTCATTCCATTAACTCGAAGATTTTCATAATAATATGTAATACTGTAGATGTAGGATACATTACGGTAATAAATTCCCAAATAACATTTGCTAATAATAATTTACTGTCGAACATTATATAGCCAATTATATGAAATAACATTTTTTTTGAGAAAAAAAAATGTGCATTATGACCGGAGAATCAATAAATTTCTGTCAAAATTAATAGCATGAAAACAGGAAACCACAATAGAGAAAGTATCTAGATTACTAAAGAAAAAACAAAATTAAATTCTACAGATTAATTATTGAGTTCAAGTTCTTAAAGTTGAAGCAATTTTCACAATATATCACACAGTGTTCTAAACACAAAAAACTTCACATGTCATACACATATATGTAGTTTTCTGTTTTATTTCTGAGACATTTTGATCATCGTTCCTGCTAATTAGGTTTCCTCTTCTTTGCAGGCGGTTCGGAATGTTCACCTAAAATCTTTCGAATACTGCTTCTTAACTCTATATATAATCTAGGGTTATTCATCCTTTCTCTTTGCTGTTCATTGATCAATTGGAAACCCAGTTTCTTCAGAAAAAGTCTTCTAGCAATGTTAAGACTATCGTTGTTTTGTCTGTGAATGATCTGGCTATTGATTCCTGCAGTATTCATTAAAGAGAAAAAAATTGTAAAAGGCCAGCGACGACTGTTGCGTGCTACATTGTACGTTGCAGATCGTGTTTTTGGTCGAATTATAAAAGAAAAGAATTTCAGGCAGTTTATTATAAGTATCTGTTACTGTTATATCATGGCAGAGAAAAGATTTAACTAAACCAACTTTTCCTTTCTTTGGTACATATGAAAGAGTAGTGTATCCGTTTCTGAAATCCAAATATACTAAAAAAACTTTTCTTCCTTTCCCTTGCAGAAATTCTGTTGGCAAATCAGGCTTATTTTTCCTGATAGTACCTACTACAGTTAAATTACGAGTCTCACGCAACTTCACCAAGAGATCACGACTAGTGTACCACTTATCAGACGTTATATTGCGTTTGGTCCCAAACGCGGGAGCAACCAATCTTTCTACAATGTATTTCGGGGAATTGCTAACTCGGAATGGAACTTTCGGCTGTTGTCCCACATACACTTCCATATTGAGTAGGTAGTTCGTACGTGCATCAATTAATGCATGTACCTTGATTCCATATTTCGATGGCTTATTTTGCATATATTGCCTGAAAGCACATCTCCCTCCAAATGATTCAAGCTTCTCGTCAATTGTTAAAAGTTCAGAGAGAGAATATGTAGATTTCCAATTCTCCACAAACCTGTCGAAGAACGCTCTGATATGAGCTAGTTTATCTAACTTAGCTCTTTCCTTACGGTTTTGTTTGTTATCTAATCTAAGACATGAAATTAAAAATTCAAATCGATGTTGGCTCATTGTGCAACGGACAACATCCTCTCCTGTTCCGTAAGTGTTCCACAATCAGTTTTCTGCTCTTCTTCAAACATTTCGGTTATTGCGTTCTTTATTCTACGTTATTCCATACTTTCCGGAATAATAACAACCTTGTCTGATTCTTTCTACAACAGCTTGCTGATTTTCATTCTCTTCTTCGGGTTCTTGTTCCATATCGAGATAATCGTCGTTGATACTTACATTGTCAATATTCTTCATTTTCACACTCTTTCTCGCATACGCATGGGATGAGCCTTTTTGAAGTTATACTTCTATACGCGCGCTCCACGTTGGAAATTTGTATGGGAGTGAATCTGTAAAATCATTACATATATAAGATAATAAGTAAGAGAGAGACAGAAGATATATTTTCTCTCTCTTCCTCTCTCGAATATAAAAATGTTCCTTTTGTATATATAATTTAATATTATATATATATATATATTATATAAAGATATATATACATATAATATTAAATATATATATATATATATATATATATATATATATATAATAAAATATTTATTAATATTATTATTTATGTGATATGTTTTATATTATTTATTAAATGTTCATAATTATATTAGTCTTTTGTATTTCAAAATAATAATCTCAACAAATCACTGTATGATCCAGAACTGTCAATTTTGAAATACATTTGTGTCATATCCTCGGTAGTATAGTAGTCAGTATCCCCGCATTTCACGCGGGAGACCGGGGTTCGATTCCCAGTCGGGGAGGACTTTTTTATTAATATTATTACATGGTAAATTAAACATATATGCGTAAGTAGAAAAGTTATGTATATTATTGTCATTTTTAAATACTTATGAATATTTCATTTTAATTTGTATTGTATTATTATATTAATAACAAAATAAACAATGAATTTTACTGCAGAGTATGTGTTAAAAACATTTTTGCATTCAACTACTTTGAACAAATTCCCTTCGTTGGCTCAGTGAAGATGTTCGTTCTGTTGTAATGGAAACACCAAATAATAGTAGCAGAGTTTATTGTTGAGACGTACACTATGGGTGTAGACCCGGGATTACGTTGAGTAGAGACTGATGAAGTTGATCGTTGAAGACTATATGTTCGTTGAGTGAATATTGATTGAATGCTTCTCTAGTCAAGAGATATTAGTTTTATATAAATTCTATTTGGGTCAATATTTTTCGCGTACCTAGCGTGATATGTGTATTTAATTTATGTAAATTGTTTAACTTTGTCAGTACTTTTGACTGATGTCCAAATTATTATTTATAATTGACCAAATGTGTATGTAACCTAATTAACTACGTGTGTGTATTTAATAACAAATAGATTCATTTGGTCTACTGGGTGATATAATTATACTGTCCAATTTCGGATATGAATTATGAAGATTTGATATTGGACATACTGCGGAATCGGGCAATCTGGCCCAAGTGTCAATACTCAAAGTTTACATATAAGTATTACATAACATAGTAAAATTCAAACATGATAAATTATAAATAGTTTAAGAATAATCAATAATCTTCCAACCGTACCCTAGCTATCAATGTCCGACTCTATCTCTAGATTAAAATTAGTGCAATTGGATGAAAATGTGGAAAGTGGGATGTCAACTTGGGAAGTCGACCGTACAATGTTGTGCCGATTACTAACTAATACAGGTACTTCCTGTTCGTTAGTCTGAGTTTGTGGATTCCCTGAACGACATAGTCGTGCAACAGGACGGTACTTCCATAACGTGAGTATCCCAATTATTACCATTATAGTAATGATCCCGGTGGCCACAAAATAATGCCAATTAGATTCGTGAATCGATCGCCACTGCGTATGCGTCATTTCTTGTTCCAGACTCTCCTCCTCAAGTAACACATGACGTAGCTCTCCTCCTGGTATGTCAAGGTAGGTGTTTAGAGGCGTGTTAAACTTGCGGGGTGTCCTCGCCACCAGTTGGGCCACGGGAGTGATTGGCGACTTCAGGTAACTCGTCACTGCTCTGTCCACCCCACTGCTAGTGGGGAGTAATGTAATATTTTTCGTTTGGGCGATACATTTGGGTGAAAGCTTCAGGAATGTGACTCGTTCCAGTACTCTTTCGCTCCGATTTCCATCGCAAATAATGGATATGTGTATCGTGACTGGCGTGATAACTAGCCAGAGGTTGGGAGTACCCATCTTACTCCATTGAGCTGTCTGTATTGTCCTGGCTACCACTGGACATGTGCTATTCTTAGATCGCTCATAAATTTCTTCTAGTATGCAGTTTGGTTGGGTATCCATGTTTCTTATAGCCGTTGGTGAGCACGTTATCTGCGCCTTTGTCAACAGTAAGCACCTTTCTCTATCTTCCGTGGTCAATTCGAAGTAGTGCAGTGTGTTATAATCTACGACCAGTAGATTCCTTGGGGCGACAAATGTGCGCAACACCGACCCCTCAACGTTAAGTGGTATGGCCTTGAGCATGCTGTACTTATTTTTCCCTGTCACTATGAAGTAGCCGATGACTGTTATATATCTGTCGTCATGACTGACTTCTGTTTCTATAATGGGTTGTCGTCGTATTTCGACCCCTTGAAGCAGTATCTGCCCTGCTTTCCCTATTAATTTGGTTATTTCACCCGGTTTCACTATATCAATGAAGTGTCCGTGGTTATAGTGAAGGTTTAATATTCCCTCGTAAAATTGAGTATATTCGTTTATGAAGTCCATAACTTGTAATGCTATCGTTTGTATTCGTAACGTGCTATATTCGGTTTCTAGTTTTTGTGCTTTGTCTTCTACTTCGTTAAGTCCTTTAGATATTTCTTGTAGACCTGTGATTAGTGCTTTGTTAAACTTGTTCATTTGCTCGTTTATCCTGTTCTCTGTGTGATTGATTGATGTTATTGTTTCTAACATTATCTTCGTCTGGTGCTGTGATTCCTTTATTAGCTCCTTTTGGTTATTATCTAATGCTTCAATGTTACTGTAGGCTTCGTCATTGACTCCAAATACTGAGGTTAATATTGTTCCTAATATTCCTCTTCTTTCCCTTCCTTTTATTTCTACTGTCAGCCCCTCGCTTACTGACTCCGCCTTTCTTTGTCCTTCCTCCAATTTCTCTATTATATCCTTACAATTCACGATTTTTATCTCATGACACAGTTCTCGTACGCCTTGTATCATATTTCCTATTAGTTGGTGCTCTGTTCGAATTCTTCCTTTTTCGAGTAACACCTTTATTCGAAATGTTCCCCGGTCTATGACGACCTCTCCAAGGTCTTCTGTGAAAAATCCTGGTACCGGATTATATATTTTATACGGTTCTGCCTTTATGGGTTTTAACATCGTTAAAAACATTATAGCTACTAGTATTTTCTTCCATCTTACCGATGACTCGGGTTCACTCTGTCTTTCGGTAGATCTCCCATTAATTGTTGTGCTGCTTGGCTTTTATACCTCCTGCACCTTAAACATTTTGTTAATGCACTATCCTTTGGCAAAATTATCGGATGTTTTTCTCCGTACTTTAGATTCGTGTGTCTCAGTCTTCCGGTGACTCTTAGAATTCCTTGTCTATCCAGGAATGGTACCAATGACGCTAATTTATTTTTCTTGTCTAATTGCTGTTTCTTCTCCAGCTTATTTATTTCTTGTTTGAAGTAGGCGTGCTGTGTGTGCTTTATCACCTTTAATAGCGTTTCCTCTAATTCTTGGACTGTAATCTGACTTTGTCCATTGTCCTTCTTTTTTCTGCATTTGTCTGCAAATCTTCTACAATATGAAAGTACTCTTCTCATTCTTTCTAAATTTGAGAATCTCTCGCATATGTCCTCCTTTATCGTTGTCGTGTGCACCGTTATTTTCGTTTTGACTTCCTCCTCATTTGTCTCTGGTATTTCTTCTGATTCCTGAGTTTTGTTACTAGTCAGCCAAGTTGGTCCCTTCCACCATAGCTCTGCTTCTAATAATTCTGATGCGGTACTTCCACGTGAGAGGATGTCCGCTGGATTTTCCTTTGTATCTACCTTATGCCAATTTTTCGGTCCTATAACGCGTCTTATTTCCTCTACTCTGTTGGCGACGAACATTTTCCACCTTTTTGATGATCCCCTTATCCAAGCCAGGGTTATCGTTGAGTCCGACCATGCATATACCTCAATGTTTTCCCTGTTCAATGCTTGTAGGGTTTTCTTCATTAAATTTGCTAGTAGTACCGCGGCACACAGCTCGAGCCTCGGTAACGTCGTTTTCCCTTTCAATGGTGCGACTTTCGATTTTGCTATCATTAGATTCGTTTTAATTTCTGGGCCTAATACCCTTGAGTAGATTACCGCTCCATATCCTTTCATAGACGCATCTGCAAATCCATGCAGTTCTACTCTGTTTATCTTGCTTAAGTTGTTCCACCTGGGCAATGTTATTTTCTCCAGATTTACTAATTGCGCCTGGTATGTATTCCACCTGCTTTGTTGGTTGCTAGTTAATTCTTTATCCCAACTGGTCTTTTGCTCCCATAATTCCTGTATGAACATTTTCGCCTGAATTACTACAGGTGCTATCCATCCCAGTGGGTCGTATAGTTTTGCTACTTCTGACAGTACGTGTCTTTTCGTTATTTTCTTTGCCGTCGTTATCCCTATTTTGAATGTGATTATATCCTCTTTAGGTGACCAGTGTATTCCTAACGTTTTCCGTACTTCTTCTTGTTTGAATGCCTTCGAGTCTACGTTCCTCATATCCTCCGGTACGTTCTCCATTATTTTTTCTTCGTTGCTCAACCATTTTCTAAGAGTGAAACCTCCTTTTCTGAACAGTTGTATTAATTCCTTTTGGGCTGTTTCTGCTTCCTGCACTGTCTCAGCTCCTCCTAGTATATCGTCTACATACATGTTTTCTTTTACAATTTTCGATGCCAACGGGAACCTCGCTCCTTCGTCTTCTTGTAATTGTTGTATTGTTCTTAACGCTAAAAAGGGTGCTGCGGCCGTGCCGTATGTCACCGTCGTTAAGTTATACTCTTGTATGTGGTCCTTTGTGTCCTTTCTCCACAGAATTTTTTGATATTTTTGGTCTTCTTCTGCCATTCTGATTTGTCTAAACATTTTTTCCAGATCCGCTGAGTATGCTACCTTATTGGATCTCCATCGTAATAGCATATTTGTCAAGTCTTGTTGTAATTTCGGCCCTGTGTGCATAATATCATTCAGGCTTACTGCCGATGAGCTTTTGCTTGATGCGTCAAACACGGCTCTTATTTTCGTTGTAGTACTGTCCTCTTTTCTCACTGGATGATGAGGTAAGTAGTACCCATCTCCCTGGTTTTCTGCTATTACCATATGACCTTGGTTTTCATAATCTTCCATGAATTGTCTGTAATTCGCTTCTAACTGTTTGTCTTTTGCAAACTTCCTTTCTAGTTGCATCAATCTGGCGAATGCTTGCTGTTTAGATTCTCCTAACTTTGCGACGTCTTCCCTAAACGGAATTTTTACTTCGTATCTCCCTTCTTCATTCCTTTTTACAGTCTGTCGATACAGTTCTTCACATTCTTGTTCTTCCACTGAGAAACTTGTATCCTGATTTACTTCTTCTAATTCCCAGAAGTTCTTTATTTGTACGTCCATTTCTTGTCTTGATATCATACAGCATACTTCTGCTTTTATATTCTCCCTTTCTCGTGCTATTCCCGAAACTATCCATCCTAGTTTGGTGTTTTGACTCAGGAGTCCATTACTTATTCTGTGCATCCCTTCTGTCAATATGTAACTGTATTCTTTTACTCCTAGTAGTAAGTCTATCTTCCCTACCTTGTAATATCTTGGATCTGCCAGTATTGCATTTTTCTCGTTATAGTCCGGTAGAATTATATCCTTTTCCGGTAAATTCCTTGTTATCTTCGGTAGTACTAGTGCTTCTATTTCCATCTCGAAGTCACTTTCGTAATGAGTTTCGATTAAAAGTTTCATACTCCAGTTTGCTGTTTTTTCTCCTGACGAGCCTATCCCGGATATGGTCGCCTGTATGGGCTTCCTTGTTGTTCCTAGCGTCGTCGCAGCTTGTTCCGTTATAAATGCGCATTGTGACCCTTGGTCGATTAGTGCTCTCATTATGTGTGAATCTCCTTTACTTTCGGTGCTTTTCCTCTTTTCAGCACCCTTCCATATTCTTCCAACAGGGTTTTCCCCTCAATGTATGTCTTAAATACCTGATCATAGTATTTTGTTTCAAAATATTTTTCTTTCGTTATACCCCCTTCTAGCAGCTTTTCGTGGTTATTTAAAAATTTTGCCCAATATTCTTCTAATTTTTCCTGTCTATCCCGGATGTATTGTTGATTTTTCCGAGATTGGGAATCCTTTTTTGTATTTGAAACGAGTTTCACTATTTCTGTTCCTATTTCCGCTTGCTTAACGTATAGACTCTCCATGATTATTTTAAAAATTTTTACATTCAGCGGTAAATATATTAGACAATACTAAATGTACGTTATGTATTAAATAAGTATACCTGTATTATAACACTTTCTTTTCTATCGGAATGTGCAATTTAGCGAAATATGAGTTTGACCTTGCCTGCTGTGCTATTCTTTGCATTGAGGTAGGTCAAGATGTAATCCACACACTCTTATAATGATATATATATACATATATATATATATATATATATATATATATATATATATATATATATATATATATATTGTTATCAAAATAAATGAAATTATTTGCTACGTAATTATTTTAATTTTTCGAAATAAAATATTTAATTGTAATTAAAAGCAAGCTATATATTATGTATGAACGTTTCTTTTTTCAAATTGTCATACAAAATTACTGTTTAGTTAATTATAGTTGTGAATGACGTTTATTTTTGTTTTATCAATTCTCTGTATTATTTAAATGGTATGCATTCTAAAGTACATTATTATACGATTGATAGAGTGGAGATTGTTGTTCTAAATTGTTAAATTGTAATAAAAAAAAAAACTTGTTAAATTGCAAGATTGTAAAAGTTGGAAGATTTTGTAATTATTCAAAAACTTACGGTTTTTTGTGTTCTTAGACGTTGAGGATCCCTCGCTTCTGGTGGGTTCTGCAATCGGTCCTGTCCTTTGGCTGCTCTGCGGCTCTAGTATGGCTCTCGGCTTTGGTACTGCTCTCGGCTCTAATATGGCTCTCGGCTTTGGTACTGCTCTCGGCTCTAGAATGGGACTCGGCTTTGGTACTGCTCTCGGCTCTAGTATGGCTCTCGGCTTTGGTACTGCTCTCGGCTCTAGTCTGGCTCTCGGCTTTGGTACTGCTCTCGGCTCTGGTACCGCTCTCGGCTCTAGTATGGCTCTCGGCTTTGGTACCGCTCTCGGCTCTATTATGGCTCTCGGCTTTGGTACCGCTCTCGGCTCTAGTACCGCTCTCGGCTCTAGTATGGCTCTCGGCTTTGGTACTGCTCTCGGCTCTGGTACTGCTCTCGGCTCTAGTATGGCTCTTGGCTTTGGTACCGCTCTCGGCTCTAGTACCGCTCTCGGCTCTGGTACTGCTCTCGTTCTCCCGGGTCTAGTGGTCTCTCTCTGCTACTGAGGGTGTTGCTGTCGTGGACTGTATAGGCTCTCTCAAACTTCCTTGAAGTATTCTGTTTCTCGATAGGACCATGAACAAATTCCCTTCGTTGGCTCAGTGAAGATGTTCGTTCTGTTGTAATGGAAACACCAAATAATAGTAGCAGAGTTTATTGTTGAGACGTACACTATGGGTGTAGACCCGGGATTACGTTGAGTAGAGACTGATGAAGTTGATCGTTGAAGACTATATGTTCGTTGAGTGAATATTGATTGAATGCTTCTCTAGTCAAGAGATATTAGTTTTATATAAATTCTATTTGGGTCAATATTTTTCGCGTACCTAGCGTGATATGTGTATTTAATTTATGTAAATTGTTTAACTTTGTCAGTACTTTTGACTGATGTCCAAATTATTATTTATAATTGACCAAATGTGTATGTAACCTAATTAACTACGTGTGTGTATTTAATAACAAATAGATTCATTCGGTCTACTGGGTGATAAAATTATACTGTCCAATTTCGGATATGAATTATGAAGATTTGATATTGGACAACTTTCATACATATATGAAAATAAAAATATACATTTTCATCAAAATATTGATTCAATCCTTCATTTACTATACTCCTATTACAGATCAAAAGTTGTTTATTCATTGTTAGTAAGTTGTTATTAATTCTGTTTCTCTTTCTGCTATGTCTTACCTATAGCATTACATATGTAATGATTGTGCAGATTGACTCCGAAATAAATTTGTAACGGCGAATGGATGTATAGAAGTGTAACTTCCACCGGCAGTCCCACTGGACTGCCACACCCGTTTTTTTATTTTTTTATCATTATCATCATCAATCAGCCAATCGCGTTCACTGCTGGATGTAGGCCTCCCTTAGTTCTTGCCGCTACACGTTTTATATCATCGGTCCATCTGGTCGGTGGTCGTCCTCTTCTCTTTTTCATAGTCGCCCATTTTTTCCAAATCTACGAGAGTGGAATTATGAAAAACTCAATATAAATAGTATGTACAAGATGGCTTATCTCTGAAAATTACTTCGAAGTATGAAATAAAAACGGAAAAAATTAACTTGTGAGTTTCGGCACGTGGGGTGTGACAAAACTCAGACAATTTGAAAGCGACACCACTCACGGTATATCTAGTTGCCGACTAATTTGACTGCATCAGATTGTAGACAAATAAGTATTCGAGAGCTACTATAGTCGGTTCACTATATTTACGCGGGTTTCGGATTAAAAATTTTATTGTAAGTACCCAGTTTTAATTACCTGCTCTTTAGGGAAATATCACCTGGTCAAATGAAATGAAAAATAATCCATAACTTTTTTTAATTAAATAATAATGGAAAATCTTTTATATAATTGACAGTATAATAAGGAGAATTACTTCATTAATGGAGTCTAATGTGGCTAATATAAACCTAATAATAATTTTATATTACACTTCACGCAGAAAATATGGTCTATGTATATTTGTTCCATGGAGAGAATTTCTAATGAAAAATAAAAAAATTTAACTTGCCAGCAAAAATGAAAATCAGTCATTATCATCAAAAACATCATAATCATCATCATCATCACTGTCATCACCATTAATTGTTATTATAATTGGACTTATTTCGTTTATTTTATTTTCACGAGTCCACCAATGTTCTATTAGTTTCTCGCACTTGAATATACAGTTGCACCACACTTCTGGAGTTACAATTGAAAGTGCCTTTCGCCAAGTTTCCCGAACTGCGTCGTCGCTATAACCGTTAGGCCCAATATGGTTGTCATAATATTGTTTTGTTATTTCCCATATATATTCGATGGGATTAAACTGGCAATGATTCGGTTTCAGACGTAAAACTTGATGACCGTAACTTTCAATAATCTGATCCACAACAAAGGTTTTTGGTTTTGCGTGGATATTTGCCAAGCGTAATAATTCTGATTTTAAAATATGTTGTGGGAATGGTATATGTTCCTTTGTCAACCATTCTTTAATTTTATTAACAGTCCAAGAATTCGTTGGACTTTTGTTTAATACTTCAGAATGGTAAGGTGCATTGTCTAAAATAATTACGCTGGGCTCACTTAAACCTGGGAGAAGTTTTTCATGTAACCATTTTACAAACATTTCTGTGTTCATATTATCGTGATAGTCACTTGATTTTGATTTAGATGAAAATATTAAATCAGCACCTTCTATAAAACCCGATTTCCCTCCTGCATGTAAAATTATGTGTCGCTTTCCTTCTCCATCAGTATGTTTGATAGACTTTACGTTATCATCTTGCCATATTCTCTTGGTTGCACCCCTAGAAAATATCCATGTTTCGTCTAAATATATAAAATTTGCCCTTTATTCTTTTAATTTAGAATATTTTCTTAGAAAGTTAATTCTTGTATGCACAACAGAACTTCTTTCACACAGGGCTTTTCTGTTATCCTCCTTTTAAAATTTGAATCCCAAATTATGTATCACTTGCCATAGACTTGTTCTGCCAATTTCGTCAAATTTTCTATCTTTTAATTCCGAGAGAATTGTATTTAAGGTCACATGTTCCATGTTGACTCGCATTCGATAAATGGTATCACGAATTTCAATTTTTTTCCATCTGGAATATCTTTCGTTTTCAATGATAGGCGAGTTGTTCGGTGATCTTCTTTCGGCCGTTCATTATTGCGATTTTGTAATACTCCTCTTAGTTTGGTTTCACTAATTCCTAGAGCATCACATACGCGTTGTTGAACAGACATTACCGATTTTAAAGGACCGCCATTTTCTTATTCATCCGTAAAATACTTATGTACACTACAAATTAGACTATCTACATCTAACACACGTCTAGGCATTTTTAAATATTTCCACCAAACATACAATGTCAACACTGGCAAATAATCAATTCAACTGCAATATTGTAACAAATTTATACCTACCCTAATGTTATTTTAATGTATTTTAAAGTATGACCATTAATGCAGTTTTTACCTAATTTTCTGGGAAGTCGTTTACTGCAACTGGTTATCAATGAGTCATTAGCATAATTTTGTTAATCTGAAACCCGCGTAAATATAGCGAACCGACTATAAAGCGCTGTTGGCATTTGGAGTGAAATTTGAACTTATAACGGTTACTCTCTAAACTCTGGGGTTTCTCACACCCACGCGTCGGATGCCGGGATACGCATGCGAAATGTTGCAAAGAGATGTAGATTTCTGCAGAGAAGCATTTAACCATTTATATAAAACTCACAAAAGGTATTGGGGATTCTAAGATATTTCATGTTTTCAATATGGCATCACTTATCAAGGTGGTAGAAAGAGTTCTGGTGAAATTTTCAACTTTAAAATTACAGTTTTAAGCCGCAGTTTATGTTGGTTGCTTACCTTCTGCTCACGCAGTTATTAGCAACTCCCTCAAACCAACGGCGGAACTGTAATTAGAATTATTAAAATGAGTCAAATTATCTCATAATAAAGTAATAAATATTTACCCTACTATGAGAAAATACTCATCGCCTACAAAATCTTGTTGGAGTGATTTATTACAGATTACTCAGGCTCAGAGCATCAGAAGACCCCTCAGATATTGTGGGCAGTAGATTAGAGAAAAGATATTTCTTATTTAACTATATAACTTGGGTATTTCGCTTTTAAATAAAATATTAGATAATGATTCCTGATTTATTTCTAAAACATAGACTGTCATTTCATCTTAAATATTATTTTATATATAATTGAAATCACAACACTGATTGTACATTCTACATGCATTTTACATCCAACTTGGAAATTGCGTTAAAAAATAATAATAAATATGATTCAACTAATTAATTGAAAATGCAACACTAATATAATAATTTAAACATTAAAGTTTATGTTTTTAAGTTGCTTCACTTATTCTTTTATTTTAGAATATAAATTTCACACAAGTGACAGCCGACAATGAGTAAGTTCCAAAAGAACTAAATATTTTGGTCACGAGATATATATATATATATATATATATATATATATATATATATATATATATATATATATATATATATATATATATATACTGCTCCAAGAAATTAACGCACCACTTTAAAACTTACCATATAGGTAACAGGAAAATATTAACTGAAATGAAAAGCAAGTCTTTTTACAAACTCTCTCTGATAACTAATAGAACCAGAAACACGTATTAGGGAATGGTGGGAGACTCAAATTAAATCGAAACGCAACTGTCTTCGTATTTGAAAAGCATTTTATTTCGTATTATTTTACTTTGTCAAACAAACATATTTAGTGATGTTGTCGCTAACCATCTTCAATATTCATAAATTTAACACAATCTTAAAAAAATCAACAATAAAATCTCTAATTCTAAAAATAAAAATTGTTCAATTTTTTTTGCTTAATAAGACGTATTTCCACCCCTGCTACGAATGACAGCTTGGCATCGACGATTCATACTTAAAATAAACGGTCTTAAAGTATTCGGATCCAGTTCATTCCAAATTTGGACAAAAGTTGTTCCAGTTCCTGCAGAGTGTTTGGTTGATTAGGAAAATTTCGTAGACATCTACCAAGCAAGCCCCAAACATTCTCTATAGGATTGAGATTGACACTATTCGCTGGCCATTCCATAACGTCGATTCCAACTGCCTCTAGATAATTTTGCACTATATTTGCAACGTGTGGTCCTGCATTATCGTGCATTAAAACAAAATTTTCGCCAATATACGGAGCAAATGGCACAACGTGGTCTTGAAGAACATCAACGATATATCGGTGAGCGTTGATGGTACCGTTATTCAACACCACCAAGTCTGTACGACCCGTTAAAGAAACGCCACCCCAAACCATAACCGAATATACAGCACCTCAGAGGTAAGGTGTGTTAAGTCACATTTTTCCGAGAAATGAGTTACGTGCATTTTTATACCTGCCGTATTGAATTCTACTTAGTGAAAAAGAAATTTAAGTCTCTACTTGCGGCATTTCGCCAAAAGATGGCGGTATACTATATTAAGTCCCGTATTCGAATCGAGACAAACAATGTTAAGGGCAGTTAAAATTTTTGGTAATTTGATAAATCGAACACTATTCGCTATGAATCGTGGTAAACGTATGTGTCAACTTGTTAAAAACAGTAATACGGCAGAAATTGTTAATTTTCAACCAGAAAATGATAAAACTGTCAATATAACCTCAATACAAAACTTGAAAACCGGTAAGTATTTTTTTATTTTTATTTGTTCTAACAAAAGAGGGTAAAATGCAATACTTAGGTCATGTATTGAGAGGCGAAAGATATGAATTACTTCAAATTATACTGGAAGGAAAAGTACAGGGCAAAAGATCAGTAGGAAGACGCCAGAACTCGTGGCTGAACGACCTAAGAAGATGTTTCGATCACTCATCCGCAGAAATCTTTCGCGCAGCAGTTTCCAAAACCACAATTGCCATTTAGATCGCCAACCTTCGAAAGGAGACGGCGCCGTGAGAAGAAGAAGAATCAGCCACAATAAAAACAAATCTTGGAGATTAACCGCGGAAGCGATCCAGATTCTGCGAGCCGTTAGACAAGGATATATACTTTCACCTATATTATTCAACCTATATTCAGAGGAAATATTATGTGAAGCCTTGGAAAATTGCGAACATGGAATCCTTTTAAATTGAGAATGCCTAAACAACATCCGCTATACAGATGACACCGTTATTTTTGCAACAGTATAAACAGTTTTCAGCAACTAATAAACTAAAGTAAATGAAGCTATTGAAGATTTATGGTCGATAGCGATGGAGAAAAAACTTGAAGCCTTTGCGATGTGGCTATACAGAAGAATCCTCAGGATATCATGGACGGACAAGACAACCAACGAGACTGTACTATGAAGAATGGGAAAAGAAAGAGAAGTGATGTATATGATTAAAAGGAGAAAGTTAGAATATCTCCGACCCATAATGAGAAACCACACTAAATAAAGATTAATAAAAATAATCCTTAAGGGCAAAGTATTCGGAAAGCAAGGAATTGGGAAAAGAAGAATATAATGGTTAAAAAACCTGAGAAAATGGTCCTCTACAACAACAACTAATCTATTTAAAGCATCAGTTAATAAAATAATTATAGCCTGAATGATCGCCAATATTCGAAACGATTAGGCACCCAAAGAAGAAGAAGAACTAAACCTAGTAAGATATATCTCGACCCCCTTAGAAACCCCCAAACACGTGCTCACATATTTCACAGAAGGTAAATAGAAAAATACATAAAATACCTAATATACCGAATGAAAACAGAACCATCAACGAATGTTAGTACGACATACAAAACTCGATTTTAGAGAAAGTAAACGCGGCTACAGACACAACTGCAAGCTTTTCCAGCCTGCTTGTTCAATCATTTTTGTACAAGTATGCACAATTTGCTTTCTCACCACACGTACAAGCGTGCGTGATAAAAATAGAGGTAGTTTAATAAAATATGTCGAGCTAGGACGACGATATGCTCGCTTTGGTCGCTTTTCTTCTTGAGAAAAAAAGAAAATCCCGAATAAAAAAGGGTGCCGTGTGGTGTAAACAATGGTTGATAAAAAGGAAAACCTGTTCTCACATTAGCTTACTAGACTTAGACTTAGACCTAGACACTAGAAAGTGTTTGCTCATAACGTTCATCTGCACCCATTCCAGAGTGTTCCGCATCTTTAACTTTTTTCTTTTCTCTTCTATAAATAGCCCGTAAGGAGTTTATTTTTTTAACAACTGCATCCTGGTCGGCATTCACGTCAATTAAACTAGATTTTTTTAATAATATTTTGTATGCTGCACCCCTTTTTGCTTTGTTATAATAATCTTTGGATTTAACGTGCCAAAGACATGTCTGATTTTGGTATTCTTGAATAAACTCTTCCGATAATTCACGGCTAACCTTTTTGAGATCACTAGTCATGATGAAAATAACTCAAATTCTACGTCACAAAGCAACACAACGGACGCCATCCTTTCCATCCTCAAGCCGCCTGTACAATCACAAAACTTTCACCACATTTCCCTACAGACACTCAAGCGTGCATGTACAAAAATATTGAACAAGCATGCTGGATAAGCTTGCATGTGTGTCTGTAGCCGCCTTAAGAGAGGATAATTATTGTTTAAGTGTCTATTTTGTCCATTCCAAACTCCTTATATTTTAAAAAAGTTGCGATGGAAATGAACAGCGTGCTGCTGTATTTAGTCTTCTAAATGAATCAATATGGTTATGTTTTATACACATCAATTTTAAGATATCCCCAAAAAGAATTGAATTCAGCTGATATTAGAGATCATTCAATTGTAAAACTAATGAGATAAATACCTTGCGTGATATGAATCAGAACAGCTCAAAAAGGACGGCATAAGAATTGATTTTGTAATCTATTAACCAAATCTCTAATTTAAAAAGATTAAATTTAAACATTTCTCGAGGTTAAAAAATATACCACATTCTATTGATTCTGCAGAGAATAAATATAATTTCTGATTTTACATTTTTTCTTTGTATTTGCATTCGTTTTCAATTTGTTTTTCTCTTTGATAAAATACATAAGTTAAAAAATTAATTTCGTAAAAAAAAGGTTGGTAATATTTGGCGATAATATAAAAAAACTTGGAAAAATTACTTCTAAAACCGACTCTATAGACATTCCGTTTAAATAAAATTATTTGAAACGTTTTAATCAAATTTTAAATTGTTACATTCTTTTCTGGGAAGCGACGGACCGAACAAAATACAAAAAAAAACTTTTATTGAAAATTTTTGAACTTTTTAATAACTTCAAGCACGTTATTATGAAGCCAACGTCACCGCTTAACCTGAAAATGACAGATGAATTACCCCGAGTGCCTAATACACTGAAACACACCTATAACCGGTATAATGTGAAGTGTCTTTACAAAACAGTTAATTAAATCATCTGAAAATTATTTTTCTGGTGTCAGTTAGGATCTGTTGTTGCTGCGGATATTGAAATGACAACCGGAATTTTTGTGACAGCATAATAATATCGGTCGGTTATAGCGTTTGTATTAAAAACATTTATAAACTGAAGAATGTTACCGTTTAGTTATTTTAGAATAATGAGAATAATAAAAGAGGTAGTAAGTATTAAAAACAGCACTTTAAAATTATGTAAAAATTTTTTTGATTATTAACCCTTTAATAATAATATAGTTTTCGGAGTTTATAGGTTATGGTCTGACATTATTTTTTTTTATTTCTTCTCTTTTCCGTTTCATTTTGATTTTTTTTTTTTTAATAATTAAAAGTTTCTTGAGAGTGATGTGTACTGCAACGTATTCTCTCTTAGTAAGGTGCTTCCCCAATTTCCGTGTGCGTCATAGTAAAAAAGATGTTTCTTTACTTGGAATCACTCACTTCCCTACTTCTCATTGTACTTTTCTATTAGTACCATGTTTGCTTATTTGTTTAGTAATTATGGCTGAAAGAAGTCCGGTTCACTTAGGTGATAAAGTTCGAAGAAGTTCGGTTCACTGCACCCCTCCAAATGATAGATTAGCAATGTTGAAATTAAAAACAATCGTTAGAAACCTAAATGTTATTTAGGTTTATGTTCCAACAAGTGGAAAATCGGAGGAAGAAAATGAAAACTTTTATAACAATATAGATGAAATAATGCGACTGACAAAAAGGCGAGATAACGATGATAATGGGTGACTTTAAAGCCAAAAATGGTCGTAATGCCGAAGGAGACAACATTAGAGCATACGGTCTCGGTACCGGAAACAATAGGAGATATAGACTCGTACACTTATGCGTAAAGAACAACCTGTTAGTAACTAATACCGTCTTAAAACAACATCCTAGAATGCTATACACTTGGAAATCACCTGCAGACAGTAAAGATAAAATTGTTAGAAATCAAATTGACTTCATTTTGCTCGATACCAACTTCAAGTTGGTATCGAGCTTCGAGGAGGTATGATGGTTGAAAGAACATGGTTCAAACTGTCCTGTATTGTTGATTGGAGAACTTAAGTCTGCTTTTGTAATTGTTTGACAGTAAACGGGGAAGTTCTTGAGGAGACAGATTTTATCCAATAAAGTAGAGATATGTGTAATGTAATTGTTTGTTTAATGAAAGTAATGTTCTATACCATTGAGTTATTTAAAAGTTATTTATAGTTATTCTAGAGATATATTTATGAAATGTGTGTTATTTATTGAGATTATATTTTTGAAGGTGACAGTTGTGAGACAATGAATGAGATTAGATGTACAAATTGTGTGGATGTGCAATTCTATCAACTTGTTATTATCAAATTTCTTTGATAAAGTTTTTTTGTAATATGTGGCAAATGGTTGTAAAGTCAAGTATTTAAAGTTAAAAAATTAAAAATTAAGGACAATTTAAAACACACAGAAAACACACAGAAAACACTTAAAAAGGGGGGGACGAAACAGACATTAAATTTAAAAAGGGGGAGGATTTGAAAGCACTACATCTCTTACTTGGAGACAATGAATTTTTTATGTTATTTATTAGATTTTAGAGGTAAATTTGACAAATGTATTTTATAAATTTTTTTTATAAATTATTTTATCATCAATAATTTGTCTACTTATTATTTAAGTTCCATATTAACATATCAGAACTAGAATAAAATATTTAAAAATATTTATACACACCATGACAGATAATTCACACCAACAATTATTTCAAAGAAAGTTTGTAACTTTGTTATACATTTTGATTACAAATGTACATATTTAATTTAATTACCAAATAATCACTTAACTTTGTTCTGTAATTTTGAGTAAACTAAGTTAGTTATCATAGAAGATGTATTTCAATTATTCATATTGTTACATTGAAATTTAATTATTTAAAGTTTGTTAAAGTATGCCAATATTAACACATCAACTAACTTTGATATCTAAAATTAAAAAATTTTAGAGACATTTATTAATATTAGCTTATTTCATAAAACTAGATAACTTAACGTACAGTATTTAAAATAGAAGAAGAACTGTCACACTTTATCCTACATTTGTCAAATTTACCTCTAAAATCTAATAAATATCATAAAAAACTCATTGTCTCCAAGTAAGAGATGTAGTGCTTTCAAATCTTCCCCCTTTTTAAATTTAATGTCTGTTTCGTCCCCCCCTTTTTAAGTGTTTTCTATGTGTTAAGTAAATACTTGACTTTACAAGCATTTGCCACATATTAAAACAGAACTTTATCAAAGGAATTTGATAATTACAAGTTGATATAATTGCACACCCACACAATTTGTACATCTAATCTTATTCATTGTTTCACAACTGTCACCTTCAAAAATATAATCTCAATAAATAACACACATTTCATAAATATATCTCTAGAATAAATATAAATAACCTTTAAATAACTCAATGGTATAGAACATTACTTTCATCAAACAAACAATTACATTACACCTATCTCTACTTCATGGGATAAAATCTGTCTCCTCAAGAACTTCCCCGTTTACTGTCAAACAATTACAATAGCAGACTTAAGTTCTCCAATCAACAATACAGGATAGTTTGAACCATGTTCTTTCAACCATCAATTAATAGAGTACCGGCATGTAAGTAATGTTTTATTTATTTGTTCATTTATTAATTTATTACAGTTTAATAGACTATTTTACCAATTTGTGGGTCCCTCCTTGTCTGCTTAAACATTTTATTCATTTTGAAAAACCACAGACATGTAATATTGGCATAATTACTGTAATTTATATAATTTACATTATCTATATTTGTTTATCTTTATTAGACAACACCCGAATATGGGTTTATTATTTCAGCATTAATTTAACTTTGTATCGAGACCTGAAGATGCTTTGCATATTGTAGAAAGCGAAACCGGTCGTCTGGATAGTTAAATTAAATTGATTGTGAGTAAGTCTAATTTATTATTTCTTTTACCTTTTTAACACTATTCTATTGCCAAGCACCCACGTTACACAACCGTTAGATGTTTCATTATTTGCCCCAACGAAAAAAGCCTGGAGGAAAAGTTTGTCTAAATATGAGGAAACTCATATAGGGAGTAGATCAAATGTACTTGAGAAACAGCATTTTCCAACGCTTTTACGGTCAATAAATCGGTCAAAAAAATACAAAAGAATAGCGATAAGATATTAAAGTCGGGATTCAGAAAATGTGGTATCGTTCCTTGAGATGTAACAACGCTCTAGGAGCAGTTAAAAGCAACTGAGCAATCTAATGTCATAACTGATAGGATACGAAAAATAATAATAGATCAAGTTCGTCGGATATCGAAAACACTTTCATTCAGTATTTAAAAGATAAAAAATAGAAAGACACACAGTTTAACACACGTGGAAAGAAAAAGAAAATATCTATTCCAACAGGACAAAGTATTACCCATTCTGAAATTAGTTTAAAATATCTAATTAAAGCATCTACTTCCACACCTCATCAAGCTGTTGAGCCAGAAATCGTAGATGATTCAGAAAAAGATATTGTTTTGGAAGACCACTTTCCACTAGGGATTCATCAGATGATTAAATAAATAAGCGGAAAAAGATGGAAGAAGAAAGAGAACTCAGGTTCTCTTGGAACAAATATTGCTGAAAAAGTTAAAAACTCTGAATTAGATGACTAATGCTAAAAAATATATTGGTAAGTACGTTTTGTTTTTCTATGAAGATCATGTTTACCCTGAAGTGATAACAGCAATAGAAAATAATGGAGCGATGATTAATGTTACGACAAAATCGTTTTTGGGAATGGCCAGAAAAAATTGGCACCATAAACTCAGAAAATTTCCAGACAAGGATTGTACATTGTTGCAGAATGTAACAAATTGTTGTGGCATTAGTTTCAAATTTTGTATTTTTACTATTATTAGTATAAAAAGTTTGTTCATTTAAAATTTAGCAATGTTCTTTACTTTTATGCTTCTTTTATAAATAAATATTTAACTGATGCAAAGTTTGAAATGCTATAGGATTACTCTGCATTAACAAGCAGTTCATAGCCAAATATTATTAAAATATCGAGTGGTGCAAAGTATCACTTTTCTAGGGTATAATTTGCACCAATAATAAAACTAGGTTGTTCTCTTAATTATGCAATATGCCTAAAAAATAGCTATAATAAATAAGCTATACTACAACTTGTTCAATAGATATTTATAATAAAAAGTTCAGATCTTCTTTCAGGTGACGTTATATCAACTCTAATACAACTAAAAAAATGGTGCAAAGTAACCCCTTTTTACGGTATTGGTAAAACTGGAGATCAACGTGGACCTAACTAAGGCAAACGAGTTGTCTTAGAGATGGCAAAGGAACTGGAAAGATCAGAAAGAAATGTGACTACTGACAATTTTTTTTTGCAATCCTTAATATTGCAAGAGAGCTGGGCAAGATAAGTTTTACCTACAAAATAAACCAGAACTTCCTCAGGAATTAGTAAATGTAAGTAAGTATATCAACAAAATTTGGTTACCAACATATAGCTATGTTTGCCTCCGATTGTCCGAAAGGAGAAAAAATTGTTACTTTCCTATTAATTATGCATAATAGTGGTAAAATTTCTGAAGATGGAAAACAAAAGCCTCAAATAATTCTTGATTACAATAAATCAGGTGTAGGCACCATGAACGAGCTTGTCTGAACGTACACAGTCAAAAGGCAAACAAAAAGATGTCCTGTGCCAGTTTTTATAATATGATTGACATTAACGCATTGACCTCTTATATTATATGCTGCCATCTAAACAAAGAGTTGAAAACAAAAAAAAAAGTTTACAAAAGACGCGAATTTCTCAAGCAGTTAGGAAAAGAGTTAGTTGTTACTGAAACAAGTGCACATGAAGCTTCTACATCACAAAGTCATCCGCAAAAACTTGAAAAATTAAAACGTGGTAGATATTGGAAATGTCCCAGAACTTGGATAGAAAATATTCTGAGAGATGTCAAAAGTGCAATCGATTTATTTGTTACTAATTTTGTGTGTATTTCATATAACTATGTTTATTCAAATATTATTACACTGTTTGATGGAAAGCTTTGGAGTTACTATTGACTCCATTGGTATTACGGGTCACAAAAAAATCTGGTATTATGAGAGTTGATAGAGTGCAGTAGCATATAATATACTTTATTAACAAAATAAAATTCAGTAGTACAACAGTAGAGTAAAATAATTTTGAAAAAAGTCGAAATAGAAACATGAAATCCGGACAATAACTAAATGGAATAAGAAGTAGTAATTTACGGCAGATCTTGAAGTCGGAAAAGGTATAAATAAAAGCGTATATCTATAATCTAAGTAGAAGAAAATTAAGTTATTAAAAGCAAATTATTAGAACCATTCTACCGTAAGAAAATATTTAATGCAGTTACTACAGAATATATACAGTAAATAAGGTAATAATATAATCACGTTTTTAAACATGACAAAAATAAAAAGTAGAAGAGTTTATATTTTATTATGATATGGTAAACTGTTTTCAACGATGTACTTTAAGTTAAATATAACACAAAACTATCAGCTTAACGATAAAACCATTCGAAATCCATTTCGAAAATTCATTGTCATTAATCTCGTAGCTCATTACCCTTTTTTATTAATTAATCACGAATATTGACGATATAAACAAAACGGATAATGTCACTCTCTTATCAATAAAACCATCTTGGAGCAACACATATAGCCACTTTATAACTTTCAAACATACACGATAATTCGAATATTTATGAATACTCCGATAAACCCGTCAAGAATGCCAGGTTTCTTAAATTAAACAAGCTTCCTCAAAAAGACGATCTTTAATGTACCTGTAGCCACGGTAACGGGGATTTAACTTTTCTGCAACTGATTACTCCCTAATGACATATTGTTTTCAAAGTTAACCGTAATGATTGAAATGGTTATAAGAATATTAGTACTCTGGGTTAGTAAAGAACATCATTCCATTCTGTGAATTAATATTTCTAGAAGAAATTTTATAGTCTCGGCTACATGTATAAGGATTATTTCCCATTAAATTAGTTTTATCGTCAATCTTTTAAACTGTAATCTTATTTGTCTTCAAGTTTTATTTTCCATCGAATGTTTAAAGTTATCATCACTGTGTAAATAGTTGATTCATTCTATCATTTTATCAAATTCTTAAGCCAAGATGTTCTTCGTTTTTCTATATTTTGCTTTTGTCGATTTTTTCCTTGCTTATTAGTTGTCATAATGACTTTTTGCACTCTTATTTTCACGTGCCATATCAGAGTTAAACGACATTGGAGATCACCATTGCAAAGGTCAATTCACGAATATTTTTTAACCAAGAATCCTGTTTCTTCCTACACCTCTATGGTCTTCTATTTTGCCTTAAAGGATCAGTTGGAATATTCTATATCGATTTCCTCTCACTATATGTCCTAGATAACACTTTTTTCGGTGTTTAATAGTCTTTAGCAATTCGCTATCTTTGTTGACCCTCCTTAGTACTTCCCCATTAGATTTTCTTGCTGTCCAAGGTATCTTTAGCATCCGCTTATAAATCGACATGTACAATGCTCCAATTCTGTTCATATTTAATACTTTTTGTGTCCACACACTACAACTTTGGAAGGATTCGGTAATATTATTTCTGTCATCTTCAAACAACTCTGATATAATATATACAGTTGCCATTCTGTTCTCATTTCATTCTTATTTACAATAATTTTGTTGTTATTGTCAACTAGTACAGAGAGAACTCGTTTTTTTAAATATGTTGCTTATTTCTTTTACTTTTTTGTGCACATTAAAAAACTCGTGCCTAGATATCTTCTTCTTCTTCTACGGCATTACAGCCCAAATTGAGCCTTGGTCTCCTTTATTTTTTGCCTTCACCCTTGCTTGTCTGTGACTGATCTCCATGTACGGACTTTAACAGGGATTGTACGTCGCTGTTTACTGTGTCTTCTCAGCGCTTTCTTAGCTTTTTCACCGGTTTTTTTCCTTGCATTCTAGCATTCAGTGCTCTTTTTGGTAGCCTATCTTCTCCCATTTTTATCACATGTCCGGCTCATTGCAATCTTTGAATTCTAATGAAGTCTGACAGTGGTGCTTCCTTATAAAGTTGATAAAGGAAGACAAAATTTTTCTTTGTAGTAGATTTTATAAGTCGTCATTCTTCCATCCATTTCAAAATGTTTTCTGTCATCCGTTGATTTTTCTTGATTAAGTTACTTCTATAATCATTGTTTGTGGAGATTTTGTTAACTTGGTTTTTAAATTCATTTCATCGTTCCTCCGGATCTTCTAGTTGTTCTCCGATATGCTTTATTCTATTGCTAATTTTTTTTGTTATGTTTTATGCTTATATCGTCAAAATTCATAATAGTGGTTTTTAGTTTTTGTCGCTGAATTCATTTTAACCTTAGATCTGATTATCAACCACTTGCTACAAGTGATTGATGATCATGTCCAATATCTGCCCCAGGAAATGTAGTGAGTTTTTTGACGGCATTTCGGAAACGCTCATTTACAAGTATAAAGTCTATTTGATTTCTTGAAGATCCGGTGATGCTGCCATCATTAAATGGAGCTCTCCAAGTATATAATCATCGCTAGTGTAGTTTATACCAGGTGTTTGTAAGTGGTCTTTACAAAATTCATACAATCTCTGTCCTCGATCGTTAGATTGTCCAAGACCATAAAAACCTATAGTTTGACCTCGTCGACCTTCCCCAATTTTTACATTGAAGTCGCCTATAATATATAAATTGTCATGCTTATTAAGCTTCTGTAAAATGTCTGGGATTTGATCATAGAGCTTTTCGACTTCATCGTCATAGTTCCTATCTGCAGTTGGAGCATATATTTGAAGTATATTGGTTTTGAATGATTAAGTATTTATTTCGAGTAATATGTTCTATAAAAAAAGTACGAAGTTGGTCACATATTTAGTCAGTTCTGATGTTGCTACTGATATATCCACACCATTTCTGTGATACGGGTCTTCTGTGCTGTTACTTGAGTAATATAATATACTACCTTCCTTTTTGCATGTCCATGACTCTGACCATTTCAATTCGCTGATTCCCAGTAGATACATTTTCATTCTTTTCACTCTTATCACATGGCCTAAATATACAAGTTTTCTTCATTTGATAATAAGTTACTTCTACGTTTAACTCTATTTGGATCCATGATATTTATATGATTTTTCTGTAGCACCCAAATTAAAAGACGGTCAATTTATTTATATGTACTTGTTTTAGTGTTCATGTCTCCGAAACTTATTGTATACGTGCCTTAGTTTTTTGGTTTTGTTTATATTTGATATCAATATTTCCCAGTTTTTGTTGGCATCCCCGTTCTCAATTATATTATTTCCAGTTGGACGTTTCCAAGTGTTGATTTAGTTAAAACCATACACATAGGTATCTTTAAATTAGTCTTGAGTCAGCGTTTATAACATCATAAATTAAAATGTTGCATTCTCTCTATCTCTCCAATGAAGCTACAGCCCAAATCGAGTCTTGGCTTTATAAAAACTATGCCTCCAATATCGCGCCGATCTTCTCCAGATTTTCATGTCTAGCAAAATTTGCACCCTCCTACCTTTTCCGTGGCCTTCCTTTTGGTCTTGCGCCCCGGATTTTACTATCTAGGGCACTCTTTGGTCATCTTTAGGTCTCCATTCTACTACGGTACTCGATACTATATGACCAGCCCATCGAAGTATCTGAAGTTTAACGAATTCTCAGATCGGTGCCTCCTTGAATAGTTGGTAGAGTTCATGGTTGTATCTGGATCTCCATATACCGTTTTTGTTCAAATGTTGTATTATGTTTGGTAAATTACTGTTGTTATTCGTCATTATTAAATGTAAAACGTAAATTATTTAAAATTTACGATATTGAGAGGTATATCAAATTTTTTTGATCGAAATCTAGCCATAAAAATGTTTGGTTCAAGTAACAAGAAATAAATAAATTGACTATTAGAGAGACTATCATGCTGGTCTTTGCTTTTGTCCAACAGAAACCTTTAACTGAGTACTCTTCAACATTCCGCAAAAGACTAGATGGTTGAAATCCCTAACTCCAATGACTGATAAGTCGACTCCCATCCTATATCGTGTGTGTATGCAGTGTTTGTAATAAAATGTATTTGACAAAGTAAAACTCAAAGATGTAATTTATCTTTTGTATATTAAATAAGTTTACTTTGGATACAATCAAATTTTTGGAAACATCTGTCAACACAACTAGCTGAAAGTTAAAATACATGAACACTTCCGAAACAAAGTCAGCAGTAGTAGTCATTCTCAATAAACATTCTCTATTACGAAGACGACGCAATATTAATAGCCTAATATAAAGATAGTCTACAAAGACTAGTCGACAGATTCAACCCGAGAGCAAAAGAATTGAATATGTTTGGACTTGATAAAAGCAAAATAAATAAACGATCACAATTTCAGTATGATTTAAGTAGCTTTCATGTTTATGTCTTAGGAAGTGCTCTCAAAGTTTGTCAAGAATGCTTCAATTTAAGAAGTCTTCTAACCATCATATCTAACACGTATTTATTTGGGGAGAAATCTGGAGATATCGGGGACCAGTGCAAAATATTAATTCTAGCCTGTTAACAAAAGTCCATCATGACTCTCTTAATGGATAGTTTTGCATTATTTTGCTGCCAAACAATTTGATGATGGATCGTATAAAGGTAGGGTATGAGATGAGGTTTCACAATTTATTCTACGCATCGTTAGGCTGTCATGTTTTATCGTCTTCTGCCTATGGCCTAGCCGTCATGCATCTCTTAGCAGAATCGATAATTATTACTAAATACAACCTTATACAAACTCTTTCTGGTTTCAAGCTAATGGTTAGAGTCATATCTATGTCTCGTGGACCTTAAGAAGGCATTTGACCAGGTGAAATTAAAGGACGTTATCCACTAATTGTTTGCAATAGAGATACCTCTTAGAATAATCAAAACGATCGAAAATACCAACCAAAACAACACAATAAAAGTAAAATGAGGAGAAGAACTAACCGACTCTATTAAAGCTGACAATAGGATAAGACAGGGAAATTCCCTGAGTGCTCTATTGTTTAACCTGATTATGAAATAATAAAAAAATAAAACTAAAAAAGGATACCCAATGGGCAAATGAAGATAATTTAAAATATGCTGCACCAATTTATTATAACCGCCAGAAAATTGTTAATTTCCCCCCAAAAAAAAAAAAAGTGCATGGTTATAATAGCAAATTTACTAAGATGTAAATTGGAGCTGGAAGGTCAGAAAATAGAACAAGTGATGAAGTTTAAATATCTAGGCATCACATCATCTAGCTACGAAAAGCTTGGAACTGAAGTGGAGGATGAAGTGAACAGAATAAACAGAGCCGCAGTTGCCCAAATGAAACAATATGGAGAAATAAAAATATCGGGAAAGAAATGAAATTCAGAATTTACAAAACAGTCATCAGACCAATAATGAAATACGCGGCAGAAACACGACCTGACACAGAGAGGACAAAAAGGATGTGAGAAACAGCAGAGATGAAAAATTTATGGTAGAACACTATGGGACTGAGCTAGAAGTACAGATATACAAAGTAGATGCAAGGTGGAGAACATCAAGAACTAGGTAAGAAATAGAAGATTAGAATGAAACGATCATATAAGCCGAATGACAACAAATAGAGTATGTAAGACGGCAAGAGACGGTTCTCCAATAGGAAGACGATAAGTAGGAAGACCACGAAAACGATGAAACGACAACTTACTGGAGGCACATAAGAAAACAGAGTCATATCTACGTAAACAAGAAGAAGAAGAACATGAAAAAGAAGAAAAAAAAGCTAATCGTTCTCTTCACTATTCCAGACGATTACGCCGATTTTCAACGGTAAGGTAGCACCATGCGTACCCGAAATAAAAAAAAACGCCAAAACTGCAAATTAGGCGATAATTTATTCGCATCCCAATTGGTATTCCCTGTTCTACAAACCATTGATTTGCAATATACCTGGTAGTAAAAAAGCGGTCTCTTATAACGATCAACCTTAGGCGACGATCTTGACGATTTGTTCTTCTTCGGCATTGCCCTGTGCATGTCGATCTATATGTTCGGTCTTTTTGACGCCATTTTATCATCTAAACATAGTATCACATCATAGTATCTAAACTTTTGTGAACCTTATTCGCAATTTCCCGAAAAGTTCGACTTCTCTTAAGCCAACTATCCGCCTGCTATCAAACTCGCTCATATGATGGAAATTTGAGCATATTTATACTCTAGGCAATAGAAACGACCTTAAAAAAACCGAGAACCGTCCAACGCTAAATTTTAATCGTTACTACACTTAACAGTTAATATTTTTACAAAACGTTTTAGGGCTTTACAGATCAAGAAATGTACAAAAAAGTAAAAAGTTATGAAAAAAACGTTAACGTGCCTATAGACACTGCTGTTTTAACTACCAGGTTTTGATAAGTGTATAATGCTGAAATAATAACGAAATGCAGTAGCCAATTATGGACACGGAGATGCCAAAAATGTTGTCCCATCAATGTTAATGGTTGACAGCATAGCTGGGCAAGGGAGTGCGAAAGATAATTTTTAAGGGATTTTTGAATGATTTTGTATGGGGAAATCAAAGATTTTAAAGATCTTAGATCTTAAATACAAAGAAATTGTGTTGATTAATTTGAGCATTAATTGAATTAAAACTATTTGCGGCTATTTTTAACTGGCTACCTAGTATCAAGGTATTCTCCTATTCTTAACCCTTGAGTAGTCGGGTGGGGCCTGTGAGACCAGCGACAATTTATTTTTAATGCCTCACTGCTTATTTTATGTCGGAGTAAGCCGCATTCCTCAGTACCTTTCCGTCGACATGTCGAACAACAGTAAACAACGGAGTTTGCATTAGGGTTCGCTAGTTATTTGCACTTTTGGTCTGTCAGACTCTACCCGACTATTCGAGTAACTTTTATTAGTTCGGCAAGTAAATTTATTTTCTTATTTTTTGTGAAGTATAACCTACGTAGAGTATGTATTTTCATTCCTGTGGTTATATACAAATGTAGTAATGTTCAAGCCTTTAATATTTTTTTCTTGTATTTCAGATTTCAGTGATGGATCCTTATCTGAAAGAAATTGAAAGATTACAACAGCTCTCTGATGAAGCAGAAGAAGAAAATATTGATTTGGAGAGCGAGCCAGCATCAGACAGGTGTGAAGAAAGTGACCCTAACACAGACATAGAAGAAGAATGAGAGGAAGAATTGTAAACAAGATTAAAGGAAGGATTGGATAAGAAACCTGCAACTTCAAAATATTTTGAAACAAATACGGAAAACCGGCGCGCGGCTCTTTTATCATGCAAAAGATGGGATATCCTGGAGAAAACATGCGCCTTCAAGAAATGTTCAGACAAGAACTTTTAATTTAATTTCATACTTACCGGGTTCAAAAGGAAATGCTCGTCAAGCAGTTGATCCTTTAGAGTGTTGGAAATGTTTTATTGATGAAAATATTCTCGAAACCATTGTACAGAACAAAAACATATTTATTTCTAAACTAAAAAACAATTATGCAGATCCGAATGAAGCCAGACCTACAGATACTGTGGAAATCAAGGCGTTTGGACTATTATACCTAGCTGGCAAACCGCCGAAATTGCAAAGAATTTTGGGCTACTGATGGAACAGGCGAAGAGGTGTATCGAGCTACTATGGCTCAGGCGATTTGTATTCTTGCTACATTGCTTGCATTTTGATGACGAAAATACTAGAGGAGAAAGAAGACTCATAGACAAACTTGCACCAATAAGAAACGTTTTTGAACAATTTAATCAGAAATGCAAACTTAATTACGTTCCTGGTTCTTACTTAACATTAGACAAGATCCTTTTTGCATTCCGTGGACGTTGCGGATTCCGCATGTATATCCCGAATAAGAAAGCCAAATATGGCATAAAAATATTTTCCTTAGCGGGCGCCATATTTTTTACACGGTAAATATGGAAGTAAACGTTGGAACTTCTAGGTCCATATGGCGTTAGTACTTAAACCACGGATTTAGTAGAAAGAATAGGTGAGCCTGTGTTTGAATTACCTAGAAATATAAAAGGGAGATTCCAAAGAAACTTCTTGATCCTAGCAGACCACAGTACTCGTCTATGTTTGCATTTTTTAAATCTATTACTTTGGTGTCGTATATCCCAAAGAAAAAAAATGTCATAACGCTGTTATCATCTTTTCACTATGATGACTCGATTGATAAAGATTCTGAAGATGCCTGTAAGCCCAATATTAATACTTTTTATAACATTACAAAATCGGGCGTTGACTCAGTAGATCAGAAATGTGCGTTTTATAACGAAAGCAGAAACACCCGAAGATGGCCAATGGTAACTTTTTATAATTTACTCGACATTGTAGGCATCAACTCTCACGTCATTCATAAATGTAATGCAAATGAAAACGACCTAATTTTGGAACAAAGATTGTTTCTGAAATCAATTGGCTTATACTTGACAAGAGAGAACATGCTAACCAGAGCAAGAGACCCTCATTTACAAACGGATATCAGAAATATTGCCCAAAAATTAAGCGAAGTACATTCAGATCTAGCACCTCCGCGTTCAAATACACGAGTTAGTTGCACCTATTGTCCAAATCGTAAAACACGATCTTTTTGTGTCTAATGCCAAATAAGGGCTATGCTTAAAAGAGCAAGTTAAACTGATTTGCGAAGACTGCAAGTAACGAAAATTAAAATTAGGATTACAATTTTGTTTATTAAATATAAGAAAAGTACATTTTCGTTAACGTTTTTTTGAATTTTCTTAAATATGTTGTTAATTTTATCACTGGGTTTGAAATGGTTAAGGTGTATTAAAAATTAAATAAAAAAAGATTGTACATATATCAAATAGTTTTATTTTAATCTTTTCTAATGTATTGTGTAAAATAGAAACTGGGCCCCACAGACTCTACCTAATTGTTCATGTAATTTGCATGTACACGATTACTCAAGTATTAAATGTATGCAAAAATATGGGTTTGATTAAATATGTTATAAACGTAGTGATCTAGCAGTGGGATCTCGGACTATTAGGGTTATTAAAAGAAAACAATGCATTTAATCTTAATGTCAACCAACATTTTGTCTACTACATTTCTGTTCTAAGTATTCCGAATGGTTCACGTAAGAAACTAATAACTGATTTTAATTAAAGGAAAAAGACAGTTAAGATTTGATTTCACGTACAGTGCGTCTGTGTATCCACTTATACGTATTTCGTCCTAAAAGGGATCTTCAGAACGGATATTCACAGTCGCTCTGAACGTGAAAATACATCTTTTCTGTCTTAGGAAGTAACTCTAACATGGCTTCGTATGGACGCAAATAGCGACATCTAATTCAGAGCGACAAATTCAGATTTTTGCTTTAATCTGTGCCTTCTAAGAATTGCAAGCAAAAGAGACGTTGATAAAGATGTTATTAGATACATGAGGAATGTAAAATCAAATCTTAACTGTCTTTTTTCTTTTCCGATATACTCTGTACGAGTACTAGAAACCAATTAGCTAAGGATTTTTGCTTAGTTGAGGAGATATGTTATGGAATGCAATTTTTAGATTCTCCGTGTCACTAATAACAACTTTATCAACGTCTGTTTTGCCTTGCAATTCCTAGAAGGTATAGATTAAAGCAAAAATCTGAATTTGGTTTCGAAAATTAGTTTACGGATTTTGATTTTAATTATTTCACTGATGTACCTAGATTCGTTGTCCGAGTTTAATCTGACAATAATCATATTGCGTTTGAGCATGCGCACTAGGTCTTGATTATCTAGCATTTCTAGCACTGTTTATATAGTCCATTAAAATGTTACATTTTTTAGGCCTTAGGATGCATTTTTCAGAGAAGGCAATTTTATTGTTTTGATGCGTTAAGTGGGTAAGTAGAAGCTTTTGTTCAAAATTGACACCCTTGTCCATGGAGGTTACCATCTTGGAAAAAGAGTTTTTGCGCTCTACATCGTAAACTAGCAACTCTACAAAACATTATATGAGACATAACATGTAGCAATTTAAATTTTCTGCACTAAAGTTTTTTCTTTACTTTTTAACGTAAAATTAAAAATAAAAAAATTAAAAACAATGACAGACAATTTTTGAACAAATTTTTTTTGGCCTTAGATAGCTATTTATATAACAAGGGAGCAAAGAATAAAGTAATCATTCAAGGGAGGAAAAGACACTTTACTCCCTTGTTATACCTATGATTTTTCCACCTACCTCAAATAATAAGTCAACAATTTATTTACATAAATAACTAACAAAATTTATTAGAGATATAAAACTGACATCTATGTTTAATTTGTGGTTGGGCAATTATTTATATTAATCTTAAATGTGCAATTTTGAGCAGTGGTTATTTAAATAGCCCTAGAAATAAGAGCTGGAGCCAATTTAGTTTTCGTGTTGCTTTAAAGCAAGAATATCTGCTCCAGAATTTGCGAGTAAATTTGCCGAGGTTCTTCTGAATCTATGCCCGGTATAATTTATGGCATTAGGCAGTTTTAAAAATTCTGCAATTTTTGTAGGAATTTTAGTGATAGAATTTTTTCCTACCAGTTGTTCCATACATTTCCATGCTCTATATCAGACAAATAGACGTGAGTGATCCATTTTAGGACCATTATAGTTCCATTTTAGGCTCATAATTAGAGCCATTTCACGTTGAAGCATTGATTACAATCGTTCTCTGCGTTTGCTATATTTACTATTAAAATTGAACCTTTATGTTCAACATGTTCAATCATTTTAAGGAGCACGTCACACCTGAATGGTCCTGAAATTGCGGAAATACGGAGAACCTACAAGACAAACAAAAAATAATTAATAAAAATTTGGCGAAACTAACATTCAAACTTGCACTTGCTACGCAATATTTAACAGTAAGCGGCGCATCAACTCGTTAAGCTACCAAGACTCATATATCAGCTTTGCGGAATTATGAATGTAGACTATTTCTAATACAATATTTGCCCTTATTTTTTTTTTAATAATTATTTAATTCTTGAAAGTATCTTACTTTCAGTAATAAATAATTATTATGGCGGACTTCTGGTAAAAATTTTATTTACTTCCTCTCTAGAGAAGGTTTTTAACTTATTAGCTTTATGTCTTTGGTTTTGTCTTTTAAAGAAAGCAATTAATTTTGGATATTTAATCTACACATTTTCTTTTATTTTAACCATGGTACATTGCATCGAATATTTGTACTACAATGTAGATGCTTTTAATGTATTTGCAATATCGAAAAATACCCCAAAATAACATTTTCTGAGTAAATACAAATATGATTTAAATCACGAATTTTTAAATAATATTTTATATTTTGTAGATATATATTATGTGTACACACTTTGAAATTACTGTCAATGTTACTCCCTAGGGAGTACATCTGTCAATGTACTCCCTAGGGAGCAAAACTACTTTGTCTTCCTAGGGAGAAAAAGTACGACTTTGGAAATATAACTTTGGATAGAAGTAGGTGGAAAACTTTGTTATGATCACTTTACAATAAAATAAAATCAGAGACATATTAAAGAGCGTTTAGGAAACACGATTTTTCGTTCATCGCTACCAAAATAGCTACCTCTTGTAACTACCATGACTTATAGGAAAGCAGAGACATTCGCTGACCGTCTGTCTATGAATTTGAATCTTTCCCATATAGATACTATTTTTTATATTAAATGAACAATTCCAAATCGTCATTACTAAAATTAATAAAAATTGAGATTTTATGCAACATCCCAAATCACTTCTACATTAAAACTATTCACACAAAAAAGCTAAGCGGTTCTCGATCAACTGAGCTCTGTGCCATAATTTAAAATCTTCTTATTGTTTTCAAGCTATTTTCTTGTGACATTTTAAAGTAGATACTATTTTATTGGAAATAAGTAGATACTATTTTAACCATCAATATTGTGGCTTATTCCCAATAAAATAGTATCTACTTTTAAATCTTCTAGAGCGCACAGTATGTTCACGTCAATTCGGATTTTAGTTTAGCTATAGTTATTATTCATCCACAAATATGTTAAGGCGACAACTAAGTATAACGGTAATTTAAGACTGTGTTCATTTTATGCTAATACACATTTTTGAAACCAGTTCACCTATTATTCTTTCTTAAATTAATTTGAGTTTGATCTAGGCAACACTTTATACTCACTTCTTTGTTTTATTACACTTTCATTTTGTCGATTCTCTTACTTATACCAATATTTTTGTAAGTAAAAAGAAGCACTAAAAACTTCCTTTAGATACCAAATTAAAATTTTAGCATTAGACTTGTTTGACCCTTTCTCTAGAGCTTTCTATCCAGACACGGGTCTTCTACTTAATTAGAACAAATATTATCCAACCTTGATTAAAATTTAATTGAAATTAGTAAAGTAAATTTATCAAGGGAAGGAGGTAAAAAGAACTAAGTGACATTTGGACGGATCATTTTCAGCGACCCAGATATCTTTTTTCCAATTAAAATATTCGGGAGAAATATTTTTAGGCTGGAAATCAATTTGTGTGAAAATAAATATTTTTTTAAGAAAAACCTAAAAAATAATTATATCTAACAAATTTTAAATTAGAAATTATATATAAATATATAATTTAAAAATGTAGATTTGTAAGTATCTCTTATGTAACATCAAAAAAAATATTTTGGAAAATTGTTAGATGACAAAACAAAAGAATAGCAAGAAAATGAATAAAATAAAAAAGCTATCAGCGCATGAAAATTGCTAAAAAACAGAAAATCTACAGAACCCAGCCACGTAATAGGAGAATCCTTGAAATAAGTAATAAATAATTTTAATAAAATGTATATAAACACCTATAAAAGATAGAATGTACTACAAAGATGGAGAATACCTTGAAAATAACAATTTATAAAAATTCTTTAAAATGTTGTACTGAAAAATTACAAAAAAATAAATTTCCAATACCAAAAAATATAGAGAATAAGAAGCATAAGATCCAGCAAGAATTTTGGCACTAGAACATACAAATATTTACTTACAACATTATCAAAGTAAGGACTATGTAGCACTACTTAGCACCTTCTTCTTCGGCATTTACCAATAGGAGTTCGACGTTTTAAACCTCTGCAGATTTTTTTTTTCTCAGAGTCACCTTCTCGGAGGTCTCTCTCCACCATCGCATTTCCTTTATGTCTTTTCCATCTCATAGCTTGTTTTCTCGTGAACTTGGAGGTTTCCATTCTATTACTCTTGTCTGCCATCTATTGTCTGAACGTAACCGTACCACTGTGGTGCTGTTTTCTAATTTGTTTGTTATTGAGCATACTAATTCTATCTGGTTCTATATTTCCTCAGTCCCTATTCCGTCCCTTTTGATGTAGAGGTTAAAATTTGCCTACCACATTGGGTATCACTTGTAGGGGGTTAAAAGTGGGGATTAAGCAATTACTGGGCTGGAGGTAGGCTAAGCAGACAAACCAAAACGTTTGCGAACGCCGACTTTTGTTTTGGATTGACAGCTGGGTCGTAAGTAAATGAATAATGGAGGGACTAGAAGGGGTAATTACAAAGGAAGAAATTAAAAAAATACTTATATAGATTTCCTGGGCAACACAAAAAAAGGTTTCTAAACTATTTGAAATGAACGCCGTTTAAAAGAATCCTCTTGCTGGATAGATATAAAGGCTTTTCTTTCCTAAAAAATATTAATGGGTGAAAATCTTTTTAAAGGAAATAATTCTACAACTCCTGGTTTAGATAGAAACATTACATATTTATTATTACTTCACCATAAACAGGTATTACAAATAATATTAACAAAATTTATCAACAAAACTTACAATGGCGCTATTTGTAGCGATTTACAACAAGCTCCAGATGTTGAGGACACTAACAGGAATTTAAATTATTATTAAAATGAAAATATCTAGATTTTTTAATGGAGCTTACATTGAGATTAACCTTTAAACAATTCAAATTTATGGCGATGTACCAAATGTCCGAAAAGGATAATACTGACTGTAATATGTCGAAATGAAAATTTCGTATAGTCGTACAGTAGCGGCCAGTCAGGGTCGGCAGGGTCGGCAGTGCCGACCCACACAGTTATAGATATTATAGATTGTTTTAATATTTAATTTAATCAGTATTTCAATAATTCATTATCGCAGGTAATAAGTTGATGTCATTATTTGTTTCTTATATCTATCTTTTTTAAATAAAAAAAATATCTGTGTGGTAATACAGACTAAATTTGATTCATGGTTTTTAAAAGAATTTAATCAATTCGAGTGTTAAGTAATCACTGCGCATCAAGACACTTTTCAAATTAATGACCGAGATCCGAGTCATGCATCCGACTGGTGAATTGTTATACAGACCCATTTCGGCAAGCCGATCCTAAGGTGGACGATTTAAATGTAAAAACCAAGGGACTATTAGTCGATAGGCAACCAAATGTACATTTCTCTCCGTACTCATTTAAACGATAAATACGGCAGGATTAAATTTGCTGATGCTTTATTGGTATTGACCTCAAATGAAATATTATTTCGGGATAAGTAATTAAGTAGTGAAGTGATAGTGTACTAACTGGTTTTCCTGAGAGCGTATCGATCGATTAATTTTGTATTGATATGTTTTAATGTTTTACTAATTTACTACTTTAATTTTATAAGTAATACTGTGATAAGTTATTGTTGCCGTAAATGGTTAAAGGGTTTTTTTATATATTTGAGGTTTTTTCTTTTTTAATTTATGGGAAAAGCTGTAGGCGCTGATAAATCTGATATTGTAAATTATATTTTGCAAAATTGATTTTCATCTATTCCGTAAAAAGGACAAATTGATATTAAAAATAAGTGGCGTCCTTTGTCTAAAATGTCCTGGCATATAAATATTATTGCGGGGGGTAAGGAAAGTAATTGATTATTTTCAGATAATTGGTTAAACAAACTTTTCCGTTGGCTTTTGTAACAAAAATATGTTAATGTAACAGAAATTGTGCTAGAGGAGTCTGGGTGACGCTATCCAGTGTAGCAAAAGGGTAAACTCTAAAATGTACCTTGATACACCAACGAACTAATATGTGGAATAACAGAAGATGGAAGGGATTAGATAGAAATAAATTATGTAGAAGAAATAAATAAAGAGTAACTATGAATTTTAAATTATAGCAGAATTAAGTGTTGGCTAGCGACTATGCAGGAGAATGACCACTTGACACTCAAAGAAGGATTCGGCCAATTTGCATGCCCTACAGAGACCGTAAGATATAAGAACTAATGACAAGAAAACCACCAAGAAATAAACAGATGAAAAGTAAAATTTGCTCTAGTGAATGCTTGGGCGCCAGGAAGTTAAATGTTTTCTTCCGAGATATCTTGTATTGCTGAAATAAGAAAGATAGGTACTAATTGAAATATTAAATTTTAACCACACCTTTAATAATTACCAAACTTAGGTACAAACTATTTTAAATGCTTATATACTAAACCACCACCTCTTATGTACAATTAACTTAGCTATATTTACAGTAAAATCCCTGAATAATTATAAAACAATTTACCCCTGATATACCCCTTAAAAATTTCAAATTGTGACAAAAGTTAGATCCAATAATAATGTATAAATAATAAATATAATTATATACTACTCACTAATAGTTTAGTTTTCGTTTAAAAATTGTTTAGGGTTTTAAGTAAAAATTCTCAGGATATGTGTGCACACAATAACCTAACAATGAGAAATTCAAGGGAGAGTTATAACCTCATCCCTTGGTAAACAATAAATAATTAAATTAAATTACAATGATAAATGTTTTTTTTAGAAAAAATTGAAGATATTTATTATTAAGGATAGTTTTCTTTTATTAAAAATTGAACCAAAAGTTAAAACCTTGAAGAGGACATAAAAAAAAATTATTTAAAGTAATTGAATGAAAAACAAAAATAAGTCAGTTCTTCCTGCCGGTTTCCGTAGGTTTCCCTCGAAGAGGATCCGGTGGAGAACTGGACTCAGGTGGTAACAGGATACCAAACCTGTATTCCCTGGATCAGGTACTATTGGACAAATACGTCACTTTAAACTGCTTCTTAATTTCCCATAAAAAAACCAACTTGAAACTCCTTCTCCTTATCCTTATTAAGTATAACCCCAACTAAAAAATAATTCTTCCCCTGACTTGTAACTGGATTCTTGAGTAGGCTAAAAAAACAATTGTGTTACTCCTAGTCCTTTGTTCATACAAGAAAGTAAAGAAAAACCAAGAAAGGTCAACAAGTTGCTTTAAATTGAAATAAAAACTATATTGTTTTTCTGTAAAAAATAACCTTGGGATGGTATGACAATGTTTTATAGGATATATTAAATAGATAGGTTTTCAGAAAGCATGGTCTATATATATTATAGAATAGAAAAAAAAAGAAATATTAGCCGGTTTAAATGGTATGAAATTGAAATACATAATTGTTTACTTTAACTCTTGAAAGGAAATAAAAATTTGAGATAGATATAGAATCTAATACTTATAATTTATTTAGGTATAAAACTTTTCCTTGATGAAATAAGGTGAAATATAACATGTATAAAATATATGAAATACCTATCAAAGACGAAATTAAAATAGGTCTGAATTTTACTAACAATGGCGGATGATATGAAGGATTTTTCCTTATAATTTATTTGTAATGTTATCTTACCGGCTAGGGTGATCCAACTGAAAATATCCTCGTACAAAACAACAAAATAACTCAAATGGTTTCTTCTAAAATAAACGGCTCTTCACATAAAAAGAAACTTAAACTAAATTCGGGAAAAAAGTGGATTCCCAGCCGCTCTACTCTGAGATGTTTATTCACTCACATCCAGTTAACAAGTGGCGATTTGACGATGCTACGGCTGACACGCCGATGTACTTTCAGAATCTTAGACAGAGGGCGGGATTTAATGCCAACTTCCAAAAATAAAATTTACTGGAGTTATTTAAATATTTAGTTTAAGAATATTTCAATATGAATTTAATTTAGAATTAAATTAAAAGATTCCAGTCACAAAAGAAGGTAAACGATTATTTAAGTAACGGACTCGTTACACTTTGCATCTTATTTTCGACAAATAGGGCAAACATCAAAATTCGTGGTGTAAATCTGGTTACGATAATTTAAAGGAATTATTTAGGGCTTTACCGAAACATGATATTTCGAAAGATCATACATACAGCCAGAATAAATTAGATTTATTTGGAAAACAAAATGTTTCATTAGTTAATGTCCAACGTGAAAATGCTATTAAACATAACGAAATTGTAAAAAATAATCACGCAGTTTTACGTCGTTTAATTGATATCAATTAATTAATAGAATCAATTATTTACATTTTGAATAACGTTGAATATGAGATTCAGGCAACTATTTGCTTTTCGCTAGAAGTAGAGGAAACTAGTGATATATCATGTCATTCACAATTATATTCACATATTTATGAGAGGTTTTGAGGTTTTACAGACGTAAGTAACAGCCATAAGGCAGAATATATTTTTGATACCAAAAATAAATTGGCAGTGCAAACTTATGACGGCGCTACCGTATTGTTCAGTAAATTGAACGGTCTTCAGGCAAAAGCTAAAACTATTGCACCGCAAGCTTTATTTACTCATTGTCATGCGCATATAATAATTTAGTTTTGCAGGATACGTGTAAAAATATTAATTTTCGTAAGGATAGTAATTTTCAATATATACGCAGTGACGTTTTGGATTCTCTTGATATTTCCGAACCCCACAAAAAAAAAACAAAGGCATGACACAGACAAAGATCTCGAAAAACGAATTTAAAAAAAGATTAGAAAATGAATTAAAAGTTTTATATGCTTATCCAAATATTTTCGAAAGGTGGGATAAGTTACAAGATATGTATAATTTTATATACTGCAATTAATCATAACAAACTGTTATCGAAATCAATATATTTTTGTCATTAATTCTCTCATTGCCATCCATTTCTGCCTCAAATAAAGGAGATTTCTCTTACTTTAAAAGAATCAAAACTTATTGTCAAAACACCATGAAACAAGATATTATAATGTGAAGCATGTTTTCAATAGAAAAAAAACTTCTAAATCTCTCAAAACTCTAATAAATTTTACGATGATGTTATAATCCATTTTGCTACTTTCAAACAACTTAGACTAGAGTTAATTTATAAACATTTTTAGGTTCTAAATTTATAAGAAAAAAAAAACAAAAAACAAAAAATCTATCTTAAAAATCTACCTATCTGAAGAGATAAGAAAACCTTACCGACCCTGTCTCTAAAGCCACCAGCCGCCATTGTGAAATATCAAACCCTTTTGAAATATTAATTAAATTTTAAAATCAATTGCATTTAAAAGAAGTCCAATATGACAATTAGCTAATCCATTAAACTTATAATTTCATTTATTTACACTTTTTTAGTTTGTCATAAAAGCAAGTTCTTTATTCATGCAAAATTATTTATTTTTAATTTGAAAAATTTTAACAAAAAGTACCTTATATCACTCTGGTTGGTATTTCCTTTAAGAAGTTTTTGGGAACGGAATTGGATCAAAAACACTGTCCCACACAAACTCTAAATGGTCTGGGACGACCATGAAAGACAAACAAAATGGACAAGTCTTGGCAAGTTGGACAATTGATTCGGACTTCGGATTATCTTGGATGACAACTAACTGCAATCTTCAAAACTCGGCCACTCAATTTCTTCTTAAAACCATGTGGACCTTGTCAAATTGTTGTAATGCTGTTTTATAAATCAACAAATTTTCCTCTACAAAATAAAAACATTGCCGGTTTTGAAGAACTAACCGCCGCAAGCTATATTTTCCGAATCAAAATCTTAACATTCACTAAACTTTACATTTAACTGCTACTGTCACTGTATTTCCATGACAAGAACCAATAACAAACAACAATAACCAATTCGAAAACTCCTACCGTGGTCTTTTGCAGAGTGATAATCTCCCCGCTTCACTTTCCCCACCAACCTAATTGGATATTTATTTTACACGCAATTAAACGGAATCAATATCAAAGACATACTAATCGATGTTAATATAAACGAAACTAAAATTGCTTATATTATCAATCTCAGCGACGCAAAAAGATTGAAAATACTTTTCGGTGTTTTAATACATACAAAAGGAAATAGAAGTGCTACACTGATAATTTAAGGATATCGTCTTCTAAAGTTCAACTATTCTTATTTTATTTGGTATTGTCGTTGTCATTCGCCATACTTTCGCTTCATACAGGGTAATATTTTTCACGATGCTGTGAAAGATTTTTTTGTTTTTTTTTTGGTGAGAGTGTTGATCTATTACAACCCATGAAATACTTTTGTAACTAGCTTTTCTGGAGTTATTTTCATTTCTATATCTCCTAAACATGCACTATCCTTATGTACTACCGGTTCTAAATAAATACTGCCAACACAAGGATATGCTCGTGTTTTAAGCTTAAATTTAGATCAGCATTTCCTTTCCTTTTCTCTCCTTTTATACACACATATATAACGTCTTATTCATATTTATCTCAAGGCCCCATAATTTATATTACTCTTTTTTCTATTTTCTTATCGTAAATTAGAGAATTTTATACTCGACGTTTCGGCACCCATTTTGGAGCCATTATAAAGAGGGATATGGTTCCATTCGAGTTCGAGGGGGTCTCAATATGTCTACTCCCTTCACTTGTGATGTACCACTATTGTCTTCTGTATAAATACAAGACTATTGGTCGTCTTCAGTACGATGCAGCCAAGTTAGGAAAGGAGCATGTTTCCTTGAGAAAGTCGTTACTACTCCGTTAATTATATCCAAGATTAAGTAATTAATTGTAATATATGGACACAGAAGTAATCGCCAAAGCATGAAAGCTTTAAAATTATTTTGTAACCACGGTGTTATTATGATTTGATTTCCTTTATGCCGCACTCATAAGTTGCAATATTTAGATCCTTTAGAAGATAGGTTTCTTCAAATCACTAAATAACTACTTGTCTTCAGCAACCACGCAACTACGGCAGGCCAGGAAAAAGTTTAACTGTTGATTATATCAGCGAACTAGTAGGCAAATATTTTCCCAGAGCAGCTACTATTGAAACGGCTCTAAATTTTTTAGAAGAACAGAATTATGGCCTCTCGACCGTGCTATGTTCAATGATGTAGATTTTGCAGCTACAGCAGTATCTAAATGACAGCTACATTAAGATCAAAATGACGCCAACATTTCCGTAACAGTCCAAAATATACGTTCCAATAAACCAATAAACATACTTTCTTTAATTCTTATTTTTAAAAATTTACCAGATAAGTTGTTTTTAAAATTTATTATAAGGTTGTCACCAAACTGTTATTTTCAGGTAAAAATATTAACCTTTTTACCTAATTGCTTTAAAATCTACTTAAACATTTAACATGGTTAATGATTTAGTCCTACCGAAAGTCTTCGCTGTGAAACAGGTGAACTTCCCCTTTCGCTTCGTAGGCAACAACTTCTTTTAACATACTTTGCTAGAGTGTATTCTAATCAAAACAACCCTATATATAAGCTAATATACAAACACTATAATTGGGAGCCCAATAATAAATACCAGACACCTCAAATTTTACTTCCCCTTTCACGACTTGTTGATTTTTCAGTAACAGATACTCATATACTGTCATCAACTCCTACAAGGATTAATAACATACCAAAAATTAACCTTTCGCTTAATAATTATCATAAAAATGAAACCAACAGCCAAATTCTGAGGCAATCTTTCTTAGAGCTCGTCAACAAAAACTCATATGACGAGATTCTCTACACAGATGCATCTAAAACTGAAACAGGTGTTGGATATTCTGTGACAACTTCAAATAGTATCATTTTAAAGTTCTGCCTTCCACAATCTGTCTATGAAGCAACAAACTGTCTCACTTCTTCTGGAACAAACATAACATTAATCTGGATTCACACGTTGGCATTTTAGATAATAAGACTGCTAATACTGCTGCAAAGGAAGCAATTACAATCACATCAGACATCAAATCTGTTCAACTAGCATCAGATCTAAAACTACTTTTTAGGCCCCAAATTAGAAAATTATGGCAAAACCAATGAAAGAATTCAACCTCGAATTTACATAAAATACAACCTATCACCGAAACCTTTCAGCTACCTTACTTAAGTAGAAGAGAAAAATTAATCGTTCCTGTTTGTGAAAAGTGTAGTGAATTCTTAACCGTTCAACATATTCTTACATAGTGTGTCAAATAGAAGAACAAAAAAAATACTCTATACATAGCCTTACAAATGTGATCCTCAGTCAATTAGAACTTATTCAGAATGTACTAGATTTCCTTCGAGAAACGAACTTGTTTTATAAAATTTAGTGTTTTCTTTTTCATTACTTTATTATTGCTTTTGTTGTAAATATACCTAATGTTATGTAAAATGTATAGTACAAAATTGACCCAGTGTCAATAACCTTGTAGTTGAGACACAATAAACTAAAAAAAAGCAAATATATTTAATTATTAATATAATATTCTTTTCTTGTTTTTATTTATTACCAAAGTGTTCTATTTGCTTTGTTGTAAGGGTTGATGGCATTTTGAAACGGTTATAAAAGTTGCGATATACACATCATAAATACAAAAAATTGATTAGTAATTTTTATATTTTATTAAACAAAAGAATTAAAAACAAACTTAATGACAGTTTGTTTAATAATATTATATTAGTTTATGTTATATAGCGTGTATGTTGCATATTTATTTTGAACTCACAACTTCTATCACAACTCTCACAAAGTCTATCCTTCAACTAATATTAGTTTCTCAGTGTATCCACCATTCAGAGACATATGTCTCGTTATTTGAGTTGTTATGTCAGCAAAACAATTTATCAACTGAGGATCGCTTTTGGGATATGCCGCACCCATGTTTTTCACCCATGCTACATTTATAGAACCACGTTCAGTTGCTCATTAGTTGTCTTTCGTTAATTGTTTTACAGCTCCGAGAGGAAGTGTGGTGTGATAAGAACGAAGCAATAAACTGAGAATATTTTCTATTTCTCTTCGAATACAGTGGGGTAGGACTTGGTTATGAAATAGAATTATATAGAAATGTTGCAAAATGAATACATGAAATAAATATTCCTATTATCTAAATTTATTTATTTAGCGTTTTATCAGTGAGTTTGTTGCTAAAAAATATCAGCAGTTCTGTTAGTAGGAAGGAAGGTTTGGGGTGTCTGATGAATACATTTCCGAAATTTAGCAGGTAGTTTTTAGAGTATTTTGGGCTCTGAAATTTTGGTTTGTAGTGCATAACTCCAACACAGTGAGGTGAACCTCTCAATTAAGGTCTGGATGTTCGACAGTTAATGTATTAGGGCGGAGGGGTAGAGGACTCGTTTGTAATTTACGTCATGCAAAATACTATTTTGCAATAATTGTAGCTGTTGTGACAGGTCGCGATTGAGCATGACGTATATATACAATCAGAGACCTGATGTATATTTTGTATGTCTTTTTAATTTCTTTTTTCTATGTAGACATGATTGTGTCTGTTTTTCAATTTACCTTCACTAAGTTGTCGTTCCATCGTGTTCGTGGTCTTTCTACTGATCAACTATTTGTAGTCATTTGGCTTATACGATCGTTCCATTCTTCTCTTTTATTTCTTTTCCAGTCCTAAATACTCTCCACCTTACATCTACATCGTATATCTGTAATTCTAGCTCTGTCCCGTAGTATTTTACCATCAAAGAGTTTTTATCTCTGCTGTTTTTAACATTCTTTTTGTTCTTTCTAGGTTAGATAGTGTTTCTGTCGCATATGTCATTATGGGTCTGATGACTGTTAATTCTGCCTTTCATTGCTTTCCCGATATTTTTATTTTTCTTTCCCGATTTTTATTTCTCCATATTGTTTCCTTCAGACAACCTGCGGCTCTGTTTGCTCAATTCACTTGATCTTCCACGTGTGTTTCGAGCTTTTCGTAGCTAGATGATGTGATGCCTAGATATTTTAAACTCCATCACTTGTTCTATTATCTGGCCTTACAGTTCCAATTTACATCTTAGTAAATTTGTTTTTGTAACCATGCGCATTGTCTTTTTTGGGAAAATTAACATGTAGAATTTTCTGGCGGTAATATTAAATTGGTGCAGCAGAAACAATAGTATTATCTTTCTCTGACTTGATATACTACTAGTTGCAATTCGTCATAAAACGTTTCCCTTGTTGTTTGAGGCATATTATTTTCTGGGGCGTATACTCCGATGATGTTCAGGTCTTCCTTCACTGTTACAATCCTTTCTGATATGTATTGACACACTTTGATGTGATTTTGGTACCGTTGGTGTATAAGTAAGGTTACAGCTTCTTTGGCCCTGTATTCTTTTGCTACTCCATTGTAGATTAGTATGTATTCATCTAATTTTGATTGCCTATTTCCTTTCTTTTTTGTTTCCTGTAGAGCGTAAATGTCTATTTGTTTTTCTTTAATCACTTGGATTATTTCTTGGTTGAAGTGACCTGATATTCCATGTAAAATTCTTGTCTTGGTTTTGGGTATTTTTCGCTTATCCTTATTTCTTGCCACGGTCATCTTTATATTACCAATCCTGTTTCGAGAGTATACATTATTTCTTTGAGCAATATTCGTTTTTATGATAGGTAGGTTGCTAACCTTGCCAATCACCCTCCACATTTAATCCGGGCTTGGGACGGGCTGTGTTACCTGCAAAGCTACTTAATCCACCCCGCAATTACCCCAAGCAGTGTTATTTTGTACGTGAGATCTTGCTGAGAGTTGGCAAGCCTGCGCTAAGCACTGACAGTGTAATCGTTATAAGTTCTTGCGCACTGATGTCTGTCTGTCAGTTTTTTTATGAATTTGGATAATTATACCCCCGCTCTATTCTTTCTGCAATGGTTTTGTTTTCCATATCTTTTTACAGAATGAGTGTATTGCTCTATGCAGCTGCTCTCCACTATGTTTTATGAGTTCCGCATTTTTGTTATCACTCTGGTATTTTGTTGTTTTTTAACGGTTTGATTGTTTTTTAAATATCAGTTGGTGATGTAGTTGCTACTTATTCCTCTACTCCCTGGATGTTCTCTTTTTCAGAAGTTACATTCAGCAGATCACTAAAACATTCTTTCATGTTATTTTTATTTTTATTGTTCAATATATTCTTCTACTTCAATTATCATCTTCGACTTTAGAGACGGCTGCTCTGCATGATTTTATCTTGCGATTCCTGTATATGTCTGGTTAGTATTGTTGCAGTTTTGCAACGATATATAAATATTTATACAATATTAACAGACTTTGTGGTAGTTTTGCAAAATGACACATACGTGTATTTGAGATAAGAATGAGATAAGAGACAAGTTCCATATGCCATACGAGGCAGACGTGCGTTTGGGTTAAGAGTACCTGAGACACAGATTTGTAAAAAAGACATTTCATGGCGTAGGAATGGGCTAGTTTTGATTGCTGAACCGAACCAGGGGGTTTGTAATCCATTCGTGGCTGAAGCCGTTTCACGGGGTAAAGTAAAATGTATATAAACCATTATCCAACATCCAACTGACAATCGTTACATTATTATTCAATTATTTGGCAAGTTGAAATTGTTTGTACTAAACTATATTTTACATTATATCGCGTGTTGAACATTTTAACCGTTTGAGAACATTTTACGTTTGGTTAAACGTTTTTACCTTTGTCGTAGATTTGTATATTTATTATATTGTAATAATTTCACTATTCTTTTTATTTTGTATGTATATCACAGCTTTTCATGAGTTTACTAATTGTATTAATTTAATTATGTATTAATTATTAATTATAATATACTAATTGTATTAATTTAATGTGTATTTTATTAACGATTATACTGTTGAATTGAGTTTATTAATATTTGTATTACGTTCAATATAATTCATATATATTATGTCTGATTGCATTTTGTGTACCTGTACCTTTTATCAACAAGGTTTATTCATTTTACCACGGATTAATTCCTTTGTTGTTAACATGTTGTTAATGTGTTTTTAAAACCTATTCATCGACATTCTGCATCCAGATATTCTTGTTTAGTTATAATTGTATGTTTGTTTATGTATATTTATGTTTGATTTTACTTCTTTTTCAAATAGAGTTTGTATAGTCTACTCGTTTATTATTTTTCTATAAGAATATACATACCCAATGCGAAAGGGGGAAACCAGCGAGTTCTAAATTGAACATAATATATTCTCTCCAGTTTCTGATGACCCCAATTGTTATATTTAGGTCATCGTATGTGCAGAACGCAACGAGTATATCTTCAAACAAGTCGTTATTTTTTGGAAGAATCCATTTATTTTTTCGTCTTTTTAGGATCATCTTTGTTCTTTCCAATTTGACATTTAATTATATCTTAGCTTGGATTAATCTGTGGTCGCTTCCTGTTCAAAATTTGTTGAGTACTTCGATGTCTTTGAATATTTCTTTTCTGTTTGTTATGCTAGAATATATTTTATTTTTGACACTGCCACCTGAGCTGACACATCATCTGAATAAACGCCATTTTCGCATTAATGTCGCCCATGATTATTGTGTAATATGCTGGTATGGCTTGTAACATTGTTTCTAGATTCTCCTTAAATTTTTCAATTTATTCATCCGAGTGGCTAGTCGTTGGAGCATGAGCATAGAGCATATATGTCTAGATTACCTTAAGGTTATATCTAGCATTTAGTTTGAAGATAAGGTATTCAATTCTCGGACTTATGCTGATAGTTTCAACTATATTTTGTGTATGGTTTCTATGTATAATAAATCCAACTCCACCATTTGAAGTGTCATCTTCTCCTCTAAAATAACATACGTGTCCTGATTTAAGAGTAATTTGGGCTTCTTCTTTTTCTTCTTATTTCGCTGAGGCCAATGATGTTTCATTTTATTCTTTACAGCTCTTCCTCCAGTTCCATCATCTTCTGGTCTGATTTTTGGCACCCTCTGCTCCAAACTTGTTTAAACCGCTACCTTGGTTGGGGTTGTTGGAGCCGCCGGAGGCTAGGGGCCGTTCAGTTGTTTCGTTTTTTATGGAAAATAACTTTTAGGCCATTAAAACACAACGCTTGACTAGTCTGTGTTGGCGAGTTGGTTTGGAAGTGGGGGAAGGAACGGGTGAAGATGGGAATGCTTTGGGTTTGGACATGGTTCCCCGGGGACGGGAGTCTGGGAAATCCATGAGGTCGCGTGGGCAGATGTTCTATTCCTATAGTAGATCTATACCCTGCCGGGATCGCAGAGATGTATCTACCCGCTATGAAAAGTATTACGTGCTTAATTATTCCCTAAATATAAAATAGAGGGAAACATATAATTGGAGGAAAACCGTCCGGATTGCGTAAAATTGAAAAGTGAACAGTAAAAGGTTTTAAAAAGACGGAAGCTAGAAAAAGTTTGCCACCATAACCACAATACATTCCCTTAAAGTGACCATTTGTTCTAAAAATATTTCTAAAACATTTATAGAATAATAAACTGGTTATTGAAATTAATTTATAATAAATATTAATAAGTATATAAAAATTTAAAAAATATATGAACAGACAGAAGCAAATAAACAAAAAGAAAGAGTTGTAGAAGTAAATAATCTATGATATAATCCTAATGGTATAGTTAATTGAACTTAATCAATTCTTAGCTACTTCCTTTGTTTTAAGAATATAACCTTTTCGATCCCCGATTGTCTGTGTGTAAGTAAGGTCGACGAAGCTGGTATCAGAACACATGTGTGTCTGGGTAATTCGAGATAAGTAAACGGTTCAGTTCTAAAATAGAAGGCGCCTTTCTTATAATTACCCCTCTTTCCAGTATCCATTAAGGACTTTATCGCATCGATTTCAGATATGAAAATAACCGAAAAGCAATTCGGGTTAAAAGTTTAGATTTAGGCCAGTAGTTATACACAAAAACAGACTTTATCCTGGAATATATCATTTAAAGTATTATTTACACGGTAAAAAATATATTTCTGCGCTAAAATTGACCCTTCTCTATTTTTTAAATTTTTTTAATTTGAAATTAAACAGTATCTAAGTTTCTTTACTTTTTATAAAAGAAAAGTATTGTTTTTAAAGTAAAAATCATGGAGGTTCAGATTAACGGTTGCTAATTTATGTATATACCGATTTGAAACTTTGTGTATGAATGCCGTACTGTGGAAATTAACAAAAATGTGAAAAAACTTTTCCGAAAATAAAAAATTTTCCCTGGCGCTGGTACCAATATTTTTGTACGGTATTAGGTTGCAGGTCAATATGTTTGTATTACTCAGAAACCTTTTTTGGATGGACTAGAAAGGTCACCAATGGGGACACTGCGAACGGCAGCTGAATGGTTAGTGGAAAGCGAGTCTGGGGTTTCCTATTTTCTTATCTGGAAAGACTTATCATGACAGTCAAAATTAAAGAAAACAGAGTCACGTATTTACCTATCACAAATTGTTAAAGTAATTGTGAAGAGAAAGAGCAATATTTTACACGTTAAAATTGACGATAGCGATGGACTTTTTGCTGGCCAGAGTGTTAAAATCTAGGATAACGGACCCCACACCTGTGACGAAACCTTCTGGGATTGCTAAGAAGAGAAAAGAACAAATATTAAAAAACTTAGGTCAAATTATATCGGCGAACCGCCATCAATTTTAAGAAGAATTGCCAACTTCTGATTAATAGTAATTTTCATTTTGTGATTTTAAATAAACGTTTTTCGTAAATACTTATGTTTTATTCAACAAATGTTCATAAAAAATATTAATAAAATATTTAAATGTTTTGCCTTTCAAGGCAGTTATATAAATTTTATAATAATTACATAGTTAAAACCAAGCTTAAGACAAATTTGGATAATACGTGGTTTTAGCTAAGTAAACTGGACATAATTCTGTGCTTTGTTAGGCCGTATGTCGTATAACTAATGTCCATATGGTAATTTTGCAATTTTTTTTTAAAGTTAACTACGATGCTACATACTCTACCCTAAATGAATTTATGCTATTATTTTACCAAAAGCACAAGGAATTAAACAAAAATTTTTAATCGCGTTTTTCTCAAAACTCACTATAGTGGGGATACGGGGTTCTTTTTTAATAGGGCAGTACAGAGACAAGATTATAAAAATCGGTTTTATTAAAAATTAAAATAAGGACCAATCCGCACTTGGTTAACAAGAAGCTACTCTCACAGATTTTATTTAAATAATGAATGTTTGTAATTAATATTTGTTATTGAAGAGATGTGAAAGTTAATTAAGGTTCTGAAAAGTGCAATTGATAAAATCGCTGTTGCTTAAAAGAATTGATTTCATTGGTAGTTAGCTTTAACCACCGATAAGAAAAATGTTGACAAAAATAGAGTTAAACGTAAACAGATAAACATAACGGTATTTTTTAAAAAGAGAAGCAAAAAGGCAAATAATTGTACCATATTGAGGGAAAGATTCTCTTTGAATTAATGTAAGTTTAGCTATTTGTAAGAAGTTTAACAAATTTTATTACTTTTTTCCTAGTGCTATAAAAAAGGGGCCTAAGTATTCTTTCTTCCGAAAAAAATTACGATTGCTCTCAAATTTCTAACAAAGCAGCCATCAAGTAATCTGCATGTTTCGATACTCCTTTTAAGAAATAAAAAGCTGAAATATATTGAAGAATTCGGTCTATAAAGATACAAAATCTAAAGTACCGTTACATTCTCATAAAGGATTATATCGGGACCTCTTATTCGTTTCGGCGAGGTGCAAAACAGAGATTTTTTGATACGGCCATTGGTGTAGCTGCGGTAATTGCAAAAGGTTACTAATCTAATTATAAAAAAAAATGTTACAATTGCTGTATAAATATGTTTGGCCAAAAAGTCTCTCTCCCCTTGAGTGTAAAGTTTATCTTACCTGTGACTCATCTGTACCAATAAGAGTTGACGGCATAATTTCTAAAGTTGTTATTACATATTTTTCTTCTTCACTGTCTTTATAACTCAGGATCTTCGCTGTATTCACTATAGCCCTCCATCTTCTACCAACTTCCCATTTTTGTTGTTTGTTTGTTTTGTTGTATCCAAATCCTAGATAAATCGGCTTCAACATCATCTTTTCATCTTTTTCTGGGACGACTTACTAATCTTTTACCATCTGATCTTTCAAAAAACACTATCTTTATCACTCTATCATATGACATATTGTAGTATCATTTTATATGTGATTCACGCTGGGTCAAATTACCCATTTGAGATTAATGCATCTTTTGAAATGTCTTTGTATAATTCTGTAATTTTTCCAGGTTTCTGGGATCCTTTTTATGTCGCTTCTAACTTCTCAATTGTGGTGTTGAAGGGCTTGAAGTTTTACTTAAAGTTAAATATTTACGCTTGCATGACTTTCATAGCGGATTAAGTTCTTGACACAAGTTATTTATATAATTGTTCATATCTCTGATGCTAATATATTTGTTTCCTGCTTAGTTCCGACATTTCTTGAGTGTTGTTTCTAATTCTTGTGGTATGTTGTAGCTTATCTTTTTGTTGTTACAGTAATTCTAAGGTTTGATCTGACATCTAATGTTTGTTCTTTTGGATTTTACGCAGTGTGCACTCTTTTTCTGCTGAATGTATGTAGCTTTTTAGTATATTCTATGTTTTATTTTATTATTTTAATATTTGTAGTTTTTCTCTTTTTTCAGTTTCATCCAGAATTATTTCACATATTTCTTCAACTTTTTGGGGTGGTGTTTATAAAGTGTATTTATTATCACTAGATAATTTGCACTGGAAACTGTGGGAGACGTTGTCCTCTGTTATTTTTATTGTCCAAGTCAAACGATCCGATAATATCTGACAAATATGGTTCAACTTCAGATTCTAACTCGAAAACATTTTAAAACGCTTTGGATGTTACATAAGGTCCTGATATCGCTGCTTCTCACTACATCTCTAAGTGATTTGCCAGTAATTGATGTTAGGGTCTACATGTCTGTTGTTTATAGAAGTTGCTTAATAGTGCTTGTTTCTGCTCGTGTTTCTGTAGCGTAGGCCCTAATAGGATTTGTAAATTCGTGTTCTGTTCTGATATTTCAAACATTACAGTACAGTAGGGTCTGTAGGTTGTCCTTATCTTCAGATATTATCACCGCATTATCAGTAAAAGAAATTTTTATCTTAAATTCTGTATTGCCTATTCTATAATCTCTGTGGATGGTCTGTGGATAGCTGTAGCTGAGCAGCAACATGCTGACCTTCTAAACCAGAACTCACGAGTTCGAATATAAATAACAGCGATATTTTTAGTTATAAATGTTACGAGCCATTCACCGTGCTTCAAAGGGCACGTAAAGCTAGCAGTCCTCCTGTACTAGTACTGTGAATCGATACTAGCTACTTTCATAGAGTTAAAGATGCAATGGGTGCCGGAACAATCCTAAACGATTTTCTCAGCAAAAATTCTGTGTGACATTACTATATTATTATACACTGTGTGATATTATTATTATTATTATTATTATAACATCTTCCACCGGTTCTCACTTATTTTATGTATAATCTATAATCACGTTAAGAAGCACTGGGTTAAGACTATACCCTTACATAATTCCTGATAAGATTAATATCATTTTGACCAACTTATTGTTTACTCTCATAAAAGTGCCGTTCCTCATCTACAATTTCAAACAATTTAAATTAATTTTGATTTAAGTTTCTTTCGTTTAATAGATTTATAACATTGGTAAACCTTACCCTATCGTGAAAGATCAATGAAGCATCTGAAGCAACTTACATTTAACAGCTTTTTCGGCTTTTTTCAGTCTATATTTCGACTAAAAGTGCCTTTAATACACAAAATTGAAATTTACTATATCTCCAGTTCTTATTATTGATTCTTTTTGTTATAGTAGTTTTGTTTTTATTTATGTTTACGAGAAATTAGTTTAAGTAACATAAAGCTTATTGTTCCCTTTCCCCTTTTCATTGTATTAAAGATCACAGCGACTAGTTAATGCATATTTTTAAAAGAACATAAAAACCATAGTATACGTAATGTAAATGTGAATCTTCTTCCAAGGATCAGTTTGTCTCGAAAAGTTTTTCAAGGTCCATTTTATCCTTATAACCATAATTTTAATCGTATATTATTTTACATATTTAAAATAAACAAGACAGATTTAAAATCGTTTAACATAATCTCCTGGCCTAAAAGGCATTCTTGTATGTTTTGGGTAGGATTGAAGTGGATTGCGGGAAGTTTTGATAAGGGTTCTTTTGAAGGCATATCGGTTCATTAGTTGCTGGTAATGATATGTTGTAGCTTTTATAGAATATGAGAGGCCTAATTATAAGAACTGAAGTCCTGTTTGCCTTACATGGCTACTGCCAGCTATATGTAAATGTAAATATTTTCATATCGAGTTTTGAAAAGTTTATCTAAGCATAGTTGAATAAAAAACTAACATTACAAAATATGAAAATGGACACCATAAAACTGTTTTTATAGTAAAATATTCCACACGAATAAAATAAAATTAAAACTTATAATTCCCAACTTAAAATAATCTACAAATTGTTTGAAACCGTTTATACAGTCATATCAAACAAAAAATTGAGACATTGATTTAACGACAGATGAGACTAAGGTGTTGTAGAAACGATTAGTGGCATTCAGTATCAAGTTTTTCTACGGAATTAGCAATTTGTTTGGTGAATTTGAAGTTATATGAAGTAAGTTATATATTCGTTTTAAAATCTTGTTGCTGGATTATTTGTAAAAATGAACAAAATATTACAGTATTTATTTTACATAACCTCAAATGTTTTTGCTTACATTTAATTAATGAAAAATGTTAAAGTAAGTAAGTGTTAAAGTAAAGTGGTAAATGTTAAAACAGTGCTAGTAAAGTTACTTTTTTTAATTGGAGTTTGTATTTTAGATGATGGATAATTTACCAAGTACAAGTAAAACGCGTATGTTCACGTACTTATACGTAAACGTATGCCAAATAAAAATAAAAAAGTTGACAGAGGTGGAGTTGCTCCAATTGTTAGAGAAGGAGGATTCTGATGAATTTTTGTTATCCGGTTCAGAATACAACCTGAGCGACGAAGAAGAATCTGACAGAAGATAAATCTAACAGTGATTCCACCTTATTGGATGAAAATTCACAACAATCGGTAGAATGTAACGACCAGCAAAATAATGACGATGAATGGTACGAAGTTGACTGTACTCATTTACATCTCGATATACAGTTTCCTGGTAATGAATCATATGTCTATGTAAATAGTTATCCTCAGAATAAAACCGAACTAACTTCTTTTCATGTATACAGCAAACTGATCTGTGATGAAATTTTACAACTTATTGTAGAGGAGACCATCAGAAATGCTGCGCAAGTAAAAAATGCTCATTGTTATAGCAGATCATCTAGAATGCATGCATAGAAACCCACCAATAAAGAAGAAATTTTAAAATTTTTGTGTTGTGTTATGTATATGGGAATTGTCAAGCTGCCCAAAATAGAAGTCACCATTGTATAATTTTACTTTTATTTCTTCTGTATTGTCAAGAAACAGACTTCAACTTCTTTTGAGATTCTTTTATTTTCCTAACAACACGGCTGTTTACCAACCGATCGTTGCCATAAAATTAGAAAATTATTTGAAATGACACATTTACGTTTTGTCCAACAGTGTAATCCAGGCTCAATACTAGTTGTTGATGAAAATATGATTCCCTTTCGAGGAAGACTAGTTTTCAAATATTATATACCCTCAAAGCGTCACCACTATGGCTTGAAGCTGTTTAAATTATGTAATCCTACAGGTTATACTTTAAAAATGATTATGTATACCAGCAAAATAACTAATAAAGGGCAGAATTTATCGGGAAAAATTGTACTAGATTTGTCACAAGACTATCTACAAAAAGGAAGAGCTGTACAAAACAACTATTAGATCCTTATAGTCTTCTATTAGGGATACTTAAAAACAGAAAATATATTCCAGAAGATATACTTTCCGCAAAATTAAAAAAAAAGGACAGATAATTTGAAAGGAACATGGTGATAACATTGCTATAGGCAAATGGCACTATAAACTTAACCATCTCCTTAGGTCTTTCAGCCGCGAGTTCTTGCGTCTTCCTACTGATCTTTTGCCCCGTACTTTTCCTTTCAGTATAACTTAAAGTAATTCATATCTTTCGCCTCTCAACACATGACCCAAGTATTGCATTTTCCTCTCTTGGATTATTCTTAGTAATTCTTTTTGTTTACACATGCGACGAAGTACCTCAACGTTAGTAACTCTTTGTACCCATGGAATTCTCAACATTCGTCTGTATATGTACATCTCAAAGGCATCTATTATTTTTTCTATTTCAGAGTCCATTGTCCAACTTTTACAGCCACACAGTAAGAAAGAAAAAACTTAACATCTGATCATTCGAATTCTAAGCTGTAGACTAAGGTCTGATCTTGTAAAAAATGTTTTTAAGCTCATGAATGTTTTTCGTGCTTGTTTGATTCTTGATAGGATTACTTTTTTTCGATTACACTGACTATTGATATTTGCTCCCAAATATTTTATGAAATTTACCTCTTCTATTTTGACCCTTGGCATACATTTGTACGTTTATTGGTGTCTTTGAAAATACTAAAGTTTTAGTTTTGAAAACGTTTAGATGTAAATCGAATATTTCGCTATGGTGAACTACCGCATTTATTGTATTTTGTAGTTCTTGTGCGTTGCTTGCTATTAAGACGGTATCATCAGCATATCTGATGTTGTCTATGCTGATTCTGTTAATCTTAATTCCGCCTTGGACCTCGTCTAATGCTTCTCTGAATATGGACTCCGAATACAAATTAAACAGTAGCGGTGATAAGATGCATCCCTGTCTCACTCCTCGTCGGATTTGTATGTTTTCGGATTTTGTGTGCTCTATTTCAATTGTTGTCGTTTAGTGCCAGTATAGTTCTGAGATAATTTGCAAGTCTTGTTCGTCAACTCCAGTTGTTCTCAGTATTTCGATCATCTTTTGATGGTTAACGCAGTCAAATGCTTTTCGATAGTCAATAAAACATGCATATACATCTACATTCATGTCTCTGTATCGTTGCGTTAACACATTTAAAGCAAAAAGAGCCTCTCGTGTTCCCAATCCGTTTTGAAATCCGAATTGAGTGTCACTCATCTGGAACTCGCACTTCTTGTAAATTCGTGTATGGATAATTCTGAGAAAAGTTTTAAGGACATGAGACATCAAGCTAAATATTCGATAATCATCGATCGCATTGTAAGGAATTTGATTTTTTTGTAAATGCTACCAATGTTGATTTTAGCCAGTCTGTTGGTATTTTACCTGTGTCATGTATCTTACTGAATAGTGCTGTTATTAGATCTAGGCTTTTACTCTCGTTATCTGCAATTAGTTTTAGTATTTCGAAATTGATATTGTCTGGACTTTCCATCTATTTCCGTCTATTTCCATCTTTCTGAGATTTTACTGCGTGAATCACTTCTTCTTTGGTTACTTCTGGGCCTTTTTCATTTATTCGATTATCTGTGGATGGTGGAGAACAAGGTCTATCGTCGTCAAAAAGTGTTTGTATGTATTCTTTCCATCTCTCTAGTTTGTCTTCTGTACCCATAATTATTTCGTTATTATCATTTTTTAAAATTGTTGCTTGTCTCTGTTTGTGTCTACCTGTCATTTCTTTTACTTTTTTTATGAATATTAAAGGTGTCGTATTTTGCTTGAAGTTGTTCGATTTCTAGGCATTTTGTTGACATCCAGTTTTCTTTCGCCTCTCTGCACTTTTTTCTAATGATTTTGTTGATTCGCTTGTATTCTATTGGGCTTATTTTATGTTTTCGTCTTACGATCATGAGATCCATGATCTCTTGCGTTATCCATTCTTGTTTTTTGTTGTGTTTTATGAACCCGATGTCTTCTTCTTGTATCTTTGTTATTTTTTTTTAGAGCAGCCCATGTAACTTCCATGTAACTATTTTTCTTGTCACTGTTTTCTTTTTGACTTTGAGAAATCTTTTTAATCTAAAATCCATTATAACTGGATTGTGATCGCTATGTATATCAGCTCTAGGGTATGTTTTCGTAGATTGTATGTACTTCTTAAAGGTGTTGTTGAGCAAAATGAAGTCAATTTGATTTCTAACAATTCTGTTTTTTTCTGTCTGCAGGTGATTTCCATGTGTATAGCCTTCTAGAATGTTGTTTGAAAAAGGTATTGGCTATAAACAGATTGTTTTCTACACAGACTTGTACAAGTCTATCTCCTCTATTATTTCTGGTACCTAGACCGTATGTACCTATGTGGTCTCCTTCAGTACCACGACCAATTTTAGCGTTAAAGTCACCCACGATCATCGTTATCTCACCTCTTTTTGTCAGTCGCATTATTTCATCTATGTTGTTATAAAATTTTTCGATTTCTTCGTCTGACTTTTCACTTGTTGGAGCATAGACCTGAATAATATTTAGTTTTCTGCGAGTTATTTGTAATTTCAATATTGCAACTCTATCATTTAGAGGGATGAAGTCTATGACTGATTAAGCAATTTTGTTTGAAATTAATATAGCAGTTCCATATTGATGTTCTGGGTCGGTTCCACCTGAATAGTATATGTTTCTATGTTTTCTTTTTTGTACTGATCCAGGCCATCTTACTTCACTTATCCCCAAGATGTCTATTTCCAGTATTACCATCTCGGCTTCAGTGTTTGCCAATTTCCCGGACATAAATAAGCTGCGTACGTTCCAGGTGGCAATGCGTACTATTCGGTCGTATATTTGTATTCTCTGTCCACTTTCTTGGGTAGTTGACGGGGGGATTCTTCGCACCCTCTCCCCATTTAAGGAGTACCCCGGAATGAGAGCCATTTTCTATTTCTTGTCTGCCATTTAGATTTGTGAAAAATATAATGAGGTAGTTTTCCCGCTGCCTTCCCCATCGCAGTACCACAACCATTTAAACTGCTCCAGTCATGCTTGTGGTAATCCAGTTTCAAGCCGGTTCATGATTATTTCATCTACGCCTTGAACTGGTACTGATGATCGCTGCTGCCCTTCACCAGGAAGGGATAGAAAGTAGAAAACTAGATTTTGGAAGGATAAAGGAATTGGACATGATTTCTCTCAGTAAGGTATTGGGAGCAAAGCATGGCTCGCGTGGGCAGGGACGCTTCCCTGAAGTAGACCTATTTTCCACCAGGATCGAATAAAAGTGTCTACTAGCTACCCTTAGTATAGTTTAATACTTTGATAATATATTGCAGCGAGATTAAATAAAACGAGCGGTTCGAATTTATATAAATATATTTATTTATAGTTTACAATTCGGTACTCTCTTATCAACTAACTAATTACTAAAATCGTTACATATATATACCAAAAGTATTATGTTCGAGAATATTCTGGAGTAGTCCCACCTCTAATTCGTCTACATGACTTGTTGTTCTTTCTCTCACTCGATACGTCGCGAATGTTCTAGATGCCTTTTTCAAAATGTAAGCCTTACATGGGCCATGCCGAAAGCATTTTCATAACAATATAATTCCTTCGACCCACCAAAACAGCAAGTTATCTCATTTCGGAAAATGCTAATCTTTAATTTAGTTAATTAAAGTCCAATGCCTGAACCTATTACTACTGTAAAGCATTCGCTTGTTATAGTTGACGCCAAAACGACAAACAATAGGAAGAAGAAAAAACGTTGTAACCAATGTTACACTAAACAGTTGCAACAAAAGACAGTAAAGATATTCAAAAGAAACCCAAACATGTTTCTAAATATTGTGATGTTTGAGAAAAAATTTTCTATGTGACATGTTTTGTAACGATTATTTTGTCTACCACATGGGGTATTATTATAGGGGGTTGAAAATTTGTGACAGAAATGATTGGGGTGAAGATAAGGCAAGCAAAATAAAACGAATCTGTTGCGAACGGCTAGTCACGGGTTATTTGGAGAACTGGGTCGTGCATAACTGAATTAGCAACTGGGTTGGGATTAAGGCAACTACAAAGGGGTACTTACTTGAGTCTCCTGGACAAACAAAATCCAAGAAGGTTCTCAAGCTACTTAAAATAGGGACGTCGCTTTGAAGAATCTTCCTGCTGGATGAAAGAAAAGGCTCCTCCTTCCTAAAAATACAAAAAAGGATTAGAGAGTTAGTTAAGTGAAATAAACAAAACGGTTTAGAAAAAAAAAATAATATTTATTGCTGTCTCCCCACAAACAGTTACAAATATAAATAACAATGTAATACAAAATATCAAAAACAAACTTACTAAGTATGTTTTATCAGCTTACAAACTCTTGAAGTTGGAGATACTATAAAACTTACAATTGTTAATGGGCGACAATTTGTAACGGAAAAAACTAGAAATGAAAAATAGCTTTTTAAATGAAACTATGCATAGAGATTAACCTTTTTCTGAAAAACAAAGGAACATAAATGTTACCTGGATTTCACTAAAATTTTTGGGGTGAGGAACTGGACTTACACTTTCTGCCACACGAACAAATTTATCTCCAAAGTGCGAGAAATATTCTTAAACGGCTTCTTCGGACAAACAAATTAAGGCTGAAAGTTGACACTGGACAAAAACTTAGAAAATCTGCTTCTTTAAAAAACTGGAACCATGTGGGTATTTTTCAAATTTGTTGGAAACGCCGCAAATCTCTTAGGTGAGAGACGAAATAAAACAAAAACAATGATTACTCTTATCTTAACTGACACATTACATTGAGTATAAATCACCTTTTTTCAACAAATTTGCCGGTTTTTCCGACTAAACATACATTTTCATTTCAAACTGTTTCCTTACTCCCCCTTACCGCATCTATTTGCAAAGTAAGTTCTTTTAGGACAGTGATAAAAAACATCCACAATAACGAATCTAATTGTTTTAAAATATTCATTTTTTTATTATAATAAATATTCCACATAAATTTCTGTACTCTGTTCTCATACTTCGAATGATGTGATCGATTATTCGAAATTCATTCAATCGAAAATCTTCGAAATATGAAATTAGGTTTGACTTTACTTTCTTCCGTAAGAGCTCCCATTACGTTCAATCAGGTTGAAGTTTCTGAAAATGCTGGTCAATTATTGGAAAGTATTTCCATATGATATACTCATTCTAAACGACATTTTAGTATCAGTTGAAAAAATCAATGACGGTGAAATAAATCGGTCAGCGGCTGACAATTGTCAATCATCAATTTAAAGAATATTATTTTAATTTCTTGATATAATTGAACTTCAATTCTTTTTAGTAGTCTAATCGTTACACATTGGCGCCCAACCGTACTTATTTTATTTGAAGAATTGAGTTTTGGATTTTTGGTTTGGTAGCAAATAACAAGCTTTAATAAATACTATTTTTATATATTTCAATATTTTGCAGTAAATCTTTTTCATATATATATATATATACATACTTTTTATATTTCATTACTTGTTGCCTATTTTTTTATATACATTAATTTTCACATGTTGGATTAAAAAGTATTACCATTTATATTTATATTTTAGCATATTTGATATATATTTTATACTCAGATATTTTTACATGTGTTTTTTATTATGGTAGGTTTTTACTTAATCAGTTTTTGTGGAAAGCGTACTTTAATTACTTTCTTAATTATTTTTAAATTATTTCTTCAAGATGTTACCTAAATATTTAAAGACAGATGAATTATCGTATGAAATTCTAATGAGGAATGTCTCTGTCTCAAATACAGTAGAGGAAAAACGAAAGATCCTTACTGAACTTCTTTCTCAGGAAGCCAGTAACCGTAGTTTTTCTGATGTTTCTGTCAATTCTTTTGATGTTGATTACCAACAAGCTTTAGCTTCCTATTCTCATCTGTTATGTCTTATATCCGATTATCCAGGTAAAATCTAATAGTAGATTTAAAGCTTTCAGTTCTCGTTTAACTCATTTGTCTGGCAGAATCTCCTGTCTACAGCCAACTTCTGTAGATGAAAAAAAATTGAAAAAAGCTATCTGATATTGTAGACCAATCTGATATTGTAGACCAACCTGTTGCTTCTACTTCTGATATAGTAAACCTTAATTATTGTCAATCTTCAGCCTTACCTGTTTATAAATGGGGTACTAAAAAATTTTTCTGGTAAAGAACCTATAATTCCATTTCTGGAACAGATTGAAACTTTAATGTTCTCTAGGAACTGCACCGATGAAGATTTATTTGAAGGTGCTGCTTTTACTTGGTGGCATAATTACTTCACAAAACAATCTTTTAATTCTTTGTCTGAATTAGTTGCTTCCTTGAAGGAAACTTATTTACCTTACAATTATGAAAGAAATTTGTGGGAACAAATACATTCTACAAAACAGTATTTTAAACAACCGGTCTCTGCACATATTTCTTATATGACGTCTTTGATGCTAAGGTCTTCAAAATCAATTCCAGAGTGTAAAAAAGTGAATGAAATTATTAATGGTTTTCTTTCTGACTATGTCAAGGCTCTTGCTTTCTAGGCTGTGGAATTAGTTGTAGACCTTACAAAGTATTGTAAGAAATTTGAAGCTACTCTTACTATTTCGTCTCGCAGCAAATTTTCTGTTGAGTTTCTTTCTTTCTTTGCTACATGTTGGAACTGCACCATGACAGGCCATACTTTTCAAGTATGTAATAAACCCAAGAGAAAGTTTTGTCATGGTTGTGGATTTAAGAATATTACTTCAGATGAATGTAGGAGATGTTCAAAAAACGGTTTGCTAGGTCAAGCTTCGACAGACAGCATGTCTCAAAGCAGCCAAACGTCTGTCCCAGGAATATCGAGCAAAGGCAAGAACATCCCAGAAAAAACTTTTTGAAAACCTTCAAACAACCAGAGTCAGTGAGTGTTTCTAAGAAACTTATACCTAAAACTGCTTCTCATTTTATATCTAATAGTAATTTAAACACTTTTTCTTCAGTTCAATCTGAAACTTTACCTTCTTCTAGTACTTCTGTTTTTTCTAGTGGTTCTTTAAATTCCAAGGTACATTTCAATTCTGGTCTATTACTAGATGTTCATACTAATGATAATAGACCGTTTATTTTTATTTCTGTAGGTATGAGACAATCTCTGCACTTCTTGATAGTGGTAGTAATGTAAGTATTAATGGTTCTCCTCTTTTATGTTTACTTAAAAAACCTAATTTAGCACTTAATTATGATGTCTCAGTTCAACTCACTACTGCTGATGGAAACATTCAGAGTACTTTAGGATATGTTTGGTTACCTGTTACTGCATTGAGTAAAACTCAATCACTTAAAGTGTTAATTGTTAATTCTATTTCACATAAAATGATATTAAGTATGGATTTTATTCATTTGTTTCAACTTTCTTTGTATTTCTCAAATTTTTTATTCAAGGCTACAGATCTATCTACTTGTGTAGTAAATGCTATTATTAGTTCTGAAAATCTTTCTGACATTCAGCAATCACAACTCAACTGTGTTATTAAGTTGTTTAAAGAAATAGGTCCTACAGATTCGATTGGTAGAACTTTTACACATCATATAGATACTGCCAATGCTAAACCTATTAACCAGAGACAGTATCCATTGTCACCTGCTATGTAGAAGGTTTTAAATGCTGGAGTGGATCAAATGCTAAAACTTAAAGTTATAGAACCCTTAACTACAAGTACACCATGGTCTTCTCCTTTATGGCTTGTGCCAAAGAAAGATGGTTCACACCGAGTTTGTTTTGATGGTAGGAAACTTAATTCTGTTACAGTTTCAGAAAGTTATCCTATGCCTTTAATTGATATAATTATTTCTAAAGTAAGAGATACTAAGTTCATATCTTCTATTGATCTTAAACAGGCTTTTTATCAAATTCCTTTAGATGAAAAATCTAAATTAAAAACTACTGCTTTTTCTGTGCAAATAGAGGTTTATTTTGTTTTAATATTTTTGTGTCGTCACGTGCGCCGTCCCGCGACCTTTGCCGTCCGGTAGAACAAAAAGCTGACAAAATGCGGGACGGGACATCCAGCTTGCATCTCTACTCGTTGTCAATATCCATATTTTAAATACAATTTTTAGTTCTTGTTAAATTAATCAATATTTAGGAATCTGTTTTTAATTTTATGGTTTTTATACGTGTTTACGGCTATTTTTGATTCCTATTGGGTTACCTTATAATTTTTAAGGTATGTGTCCGACCTTTTTTTGTGCCATTTTTTTTGTACTTTTTTGTTGTGTTTTTATTTTTGTTGAACTTAGTTTGATTAGGGAAAGTGCGGCTATTGCTGTCCGCTTAAGCATTATTGAATCAAACAAAAACTGTATTTCTTGAAACAAAATGTCAACTGATAAAAGACGGTCATGTTATCGACTTCTAATTAAGCCTAAAAGTGTTCATTTATTATATTTTACGGAATATTACATTTATTTTCATAAACTTACACTCGCGCGGAACTATCAGACCATGCGAGTAATTGCGCCCAGTGGTGTTATAAGACCGCCCAGGGGTTACATTATACGAAAATAAAACACAAATTATTCATTTAATCACAAACAATATATATATGTATATATATATATATATATATATATATTATATAAAAAAAACATATTTAAAGACATACTTAAATAAAAAAACTAATATAAAAAATTTCAAACTACACTCTATTTGTAATAATCGCATATAAATCTTTTGTGATTATCGCAACCACTACATTCTTTATGCACGCATCTATGAAAACTCCACATCTGTACTATCTTCTTCGCTTGCCATATCAGAATTATCCGACGTTGGCGATCACCATTGCGAAGGCTTCTCGATCTTCTGCAATATGGAATAATTGTCCTGCATTTGATATCTGTAATTGACAAATATGTACTACAATTCTGATTTACCATATTTACCACAAAACATATACTCTTCTTTTATGTTGCTGTTGGGATGATCTTTTATTTTCTTACTGTTCCAGTTCTATTTTTTCTAAAGTTGCCGTCATTGACATATCTGATTTTCTACCCCTCTTTCTTAATTTATTTTCAGTTACTTCGCACAATGGTTTCATTTTTTCAATAGATATATCTCCTTGAATCCCATATAGGTTTGTAAGATCCAATTTTGATGATGAAGAAGTGACATCTGCCTGAACTTCGTTGAGTGTTGATGTAGTTGAAATAACATCAGGTTTATTTATTTACAAGACTGCATTTTTCGAAGTCACTCGATTGGTTTCTGAGGTATAGGAAGCAACACCAGTTTCAGGAAGTTTTAGGTCGACAACAGGAATATTTGAAAGGACGGTAGGCAAACAATCATCATCCGTTGAAAATGTTTGGTCTATATGGAACATTATTTTAGCCTTTTTAAGCTGTTTCCATGGTAGCTACATGAACGAATGCGCGATTGATAAAAATTTCAGATTCATTAAATGGTGTTATTTTTTGGCGAACATTTCGTCTCAGATACTGTAAACATTCATTTGAATAGCCAGATTTTAGCGGCCCGAAAAATATCGCGTCTAGAGACTGTAGCTTATGTGACGTGTAAGGCTAAACCAATAATATTCTGATCCCTTTTTGATGGCAAAAATAATAAGCACATTTTTTTAATTAAATAGTTCTTAATTAAATCTTGACCAAGTACTTTGGCACTCAGAGCATCTTTGTCTCAGCATCTTCGCTGCAAGACTTTGGTGCATGTCGTCAAAAATATATACATTAAATAATACATTTACACAAAACGAATACTAGACAACGAACAAACAGGTGAAAATTATTTGGAAGCTACATTGTTTCTAAATATATTTTAGAAGCTACATTTGTGCTCAGGAGAGAGAATTCTGTCCTGCTGTGAATTTTAAGTACAGAATCTCCAGTCATTCTAGCGACATTTCCCCAATTTCTAATAGGAATAACTTTAGTGTTTCAGCTCAGTTTTTTACTAATTGTTGCCCTAAATAAATCTTCTGTCTCGTATTTTAACACTCACCAATTAATTTTTTGTGAACCTATTTAATGGCCAGCACAAGCATTTTACGCTGTAGGCTCATTACTTTCTTTCTTTCGAAAAAATATCATCTCAAGCATTATTTCTATCATCATTTCTAGTAGTTCCAAAGCTTATTAAAAAAAGCAAGTACGCAATTTATAATGTACTTAATGTCGATATGAAAAGAATTTTAAAATGTAATACACTCTGGGCCAAAATTAAACGGCCACCTTAAAAATGGGTAATTTTTGATTTCTTATATATCCTAAACCTGTTGTCCGATTTAAGTGATTTTTTTAATATGTTATAGCCTGATTTCTTGACAATATCTTTATAATAATATTTTTGCTAAACAACAGGTAAATTTTCATTGTATACCGGGTGTACGAATCCAACTGTGTTATTTTCTTAAAGTTTGCATCACCCCGTGGAATATTCTATCATTTGTAGAATATTGAAATTAAATCGTAACTATAGCCTCATGCTTTCTCAACATTTTGTTTTTTGATTCATTCGCTTATGTTTGATAATACAAGAGTTAGGTGCTTTAACAACTAAACATTAGTTTTTTATCAATTTTTATCTCCGCGGAAGAGAAAAAATAATCTTTTTGAAAAAAGTAATTTGTTAGAGTAAAAATCCAATGAATAAAATTATCGAAGAAAATTCAAATTAACAATATTTTGGAAATCAAAGTCTAATTGAAAAAAAATTGGGTATCAATAATCGGTGTTGCCGCCTCTAGCCCTTAGGACTTTTTAGAGCCGGTTTGGCAATCCATTCATGATATCCAGAATATCAGATTGGGGGATATTGTGCCACTACTCGACCGCAGCTGTCGTCAGCTCTTCAAAGGATGCAGGGGCTGGTACTCTTGCTCTTACCCGTCTTTTGAGGTTGTCCCAGATATGCTCAATTGGGTTAATATCAGAACTGTGTGCTGACCATGGTAGAACTTGAATCCCGACGTCATTAATGTAGTCACGGGCAGATCTTGCTGTATGGCAACGTACATTGTCATGCATTAGTCTGAAGTTATCACCAATGAATGGTGCAAAAGGCATGACATAGTCTTGGAGAACTTCTTGCACGTATACTTGGGCATTTACACTGCCTCCACCGAACATAACAAGATCAGTACGCGCTTCGTAAGAAATACCTCCCCAAATCGTTATTGACTCTCCTCGGTAAGCCAATCTTTTGGTTATAGCGCATGCAGCAAACCTTTCATTTTGACGCCTATTGACACGTTAGCGTCCATCTGGACCTTTTAAGGCTATTCTGCTCTCATCTGAGAACAGTATATTGTTCCATTCCGCCATAGTCCATATTCTCGAGCAAAATGAAGTCTAGACCTACGGTGTTGTGGGAGCAGTTGTGGTGCGCGAGCTGTACAAAAAGCCCTCAAGTTTATTTCTGACAGTGTTCTTCTAATTGTTTGTCTACTCACACTAACGTTACTCACCTCAAGAAGAGACCTACGAGCTTCAGGAGCGGTGCAAAAGCGATTTCTCAGTACTTTAGTGACAATGAAGTGGTCATCTCGAACTAAAGTGCATCGTTTTCGGCCTTGACCTGGCCTGCGGTTGTACGATCTTGTCTTACGAAATCGTGTGATGGCATCTTGTACCGTAGTTGTGGGTACATCGAGTATACCAGCGATATGACGTTGACTGTAACCAGCATCAACTAAAGCCACTCCCGTAGCAGCATCAGTTGGAACGAGTGGCATTTTTAAAATCACAAGCAATAAATAAGCACTAAAATTTCAACTTCTTAAACAATATTCGCTTACAATGATATAAAATTACAATTTTAATTGTTAAATTTAATTACAAATTTAATTTTAATTACAAATTGTTCAAGAATTGTTATTAACACGGAAACAGATTTGCAACAATGTCGTACAACGACTATATGTCAAAAATCCTTTGATAACACAAATTTAGGAAACAAACTGTCACAGGTAACGTAAACAAAACAATAATGAAGGTGGTGGGGTCAATTTTGCTGGTGAGTTAAATCGTCTGTATTGATGAAAGACATGGCTAGTTGTTAAACTAGCTAACTTTTTATTATTAAACATAAGTGAATAAATCAAAAAACAAAATGTTGAGAAAACATGATGCTATAGTTAGGTTTTAATTTTAATATTTTATAAATGCTAGAATATTCCACAATGTGATGCAAACTTTAATAAAAAAAACACATTTTAATTCGTACACCTGGTATACAATGAAAATTCACCTATTTAGCAACCATATTATTATAACGATATAGTCAAGGAATAGGGCTATAACATATTAAAGAAATCACTTAAATCGGACAACAGATTTAGGAGATATAAGACATCAAAAATTACCCATTTTTAAGGTGGACGGTTAATTTTGGCCCAGAGTGTAGATTGAATGCAGGGGACGTTTATCTTAAGAGTTAATTGTATGTTACAAATTTATCAATGAATCATTTCACATATGCATTTGCACAATTTCCAATGAAATCTGACTAGTTCAGATTTACTATATAATTATCAAATGAAAATATTTAATGAAGTAGAAATAGCTAACTGAAATAGTTGAATTTGACCCGATTATATCAGTAAACGTGTTAGATACAAAATACTAGACACGAGCACTAAATTAAAGTTATAAATGGCATTAAATCAATAGGGAAAATAATCAAATTTTCATCAAACTGTTAGGAATTAATTCGGTGGTATTAATTTTTCCGATGGTTGGATAATTAAAATAGGATTTCTGACAAGCGCGACCAAGTAAGTCAATAAAGATGTCAATCTGTTCCAGTCATAAAAGAAAACAGAACGTCATTTACAAACGAGTGAATTCATGACATAAAATAATGAGCTTCTGTCCTGGCCTCTATAAATAGCCGATTGAACATAATAAAGAATGTAAGAAAATTTAATTTTTTTAATTCCTGAAAAAACTAATTACGTTCTAATTAATACCACTGACGGGACCAAAAAGTATTGTTAATTTGTATTACTAAAGTAAAAATTAAAAATACTAAAAGATAATTAGAGCAAATCAGGGGTATAGTATTAAAAATAGCTACGTCCACAATTTTCAGAAATTGACTTTTTGATGGCAACATTTTCATTTCGAGAATGCGTATTACTTAAGGAAACAGCTTGGGATTAAATTTACCTTAATTAAGAGATATTTTGAATAAAAAAATTTGGTTTAAAACAAACTTGATAACGTCCACATAAATTTAGCATCAAACATGGCTACACTCAGGCCAGTTAATAGGATATAGCAAAACTGTAATAGCCGCTTATATATTTTCTATGTTGTTACTTCGTCCATTTTTCGCATTTTAAATAGGAATTCCTGTGATTTTATATAAAAGCTATAATTTTTTATCAAAATCAATGTTTTTCCTATGCCTGTAAATAAAAACCAGGCAGGAAACAGAGTACACAGCCACATAACTGGAAGGTTAACAGGGAGAAAAAAGATAAAATTCACAAACATACATTTTAATACTCAAAAACCCTCCGATTTTTTGTAGGTTATTTTATGGCAAACTTCTAAATTATAGTTTTTCGTGTATTTTTTTTTTTCGGCCTTTTGAACGGCGGCTTAGATTTTTCATTTTCGCTTCAAAAAATCCTCAAAATTCTCCTGTTTTGAGCGAATAACCTTATTTAAATTTGACAAACAACGATTGTAGTTGATTCTATCTCCCCTTTATTTGATAAGTGATTAACATTTAAATATTTTTATGCCCAAAAATACTTTGATTTTCAAAATCAAAGTCATCTTTAAATCAAAGATGAAGTTTTAAAAATACCGAAGAACACTATGAACACATCAAAAGGTCGATTCATTTAGCAGCAGGAGAAGCACTGTAGAAATGTGACGAAAACCATAAAGGAATAAAACGGCACTGGTGGGATGAAGAAATAGAGAAGGAAATTAGAGATAAACGTCGGAAATACCAAATATTATTAACAACAAAAACAGAAAACAATAAAATAATTTACAAAGAAGCACAAGCCAAAGTAAGAAAAAAGATAACTTAAAAAAGGAAAGAATCATGGGAACAGAACTGCCAAAAGATCAACACCTACATAGGAGGTAGAAGAAGCACAGAGAGTTGGAGATTGATTAAAAGTATGAGAAATAATAAGAAAAAAGACGTTATATCCCCAATAACAACAGAAAAATGGGAAGAATATTTCAAAAAATTACTAACAGAACAAAGACCAGAATTTACTAACATGGAAGACAACACAATAGGTATACATATAAATTCATCACCATTACAAATAAGTAAATCAGAGATGGAAGAAATAACCAAATCCCTGAAAAATGGAAAATCCCCTGGTCCTGGTGACATCCCTGCAGAATTAGTGAAAGCAGGCACAGAAAAACTCTAAGAACAGTTAAGAAAACTCTTTCAAGACTGCTTGAATGGGGCCGAATTACCAAAAGAATAGAAATTATCTATCATGTCAACTATAAGCAAAAAGGGCAGCAAGGATCAATGTGAAAATTACAGAGGAATTGCGGTAAACAGCACAATAAGTAGGATGTATGGGAAACTTATTAAGAACAAAATAGAAAGTGACTAGAGATTACGAAGCAGAGGAGCAAGCTGGTTTTAGAGCTGGGCGATCCACAGTAGACCACTTGTACTCTATTACGAAAGTTATTGAGAAAAAAACAGCCGTCAATAATGAAGTTCACCTGGTGTACGTAGACTTACAAAAAGCATATGACAGTGTACCCCTCAGTAAACTATGGCCAACCCTACAGTAAACCAACATTAAGCATGTCTTATCAAAGCAGTCCAAAGTCTGTATAATGAAACGACTGCAAAAATTAAAACTGGATCAAGGATATCTGAGGGATTTAAGGTCACGTAAAGACTAAAGCAGGGTTGCTGTATTTCGCTTACCCTTTTCAAAATGTTTCTGGAACAAGCACTCAAGCTATGGAAAAGAAAATGTAATGGCATAAGAATCCCTCTCAATGACGAGACTACACTGTACACCTTATGTTTCGCTGATGACCAAATACTGATTGCTCAGGATCATGACGACTTAAGTTACATGACTCGGAAGCTAATAGAAGAATATAACAAATGGGGTCTCGAAGTCAACATTAAGAAAACTGAAACCATGTGTATTGAAGGGATAAAGCAGTCCATTATATTAGACGATGGGGTAGAAATTATACACTGTGATAAATACAAGTACGTGGGTATAAAGATAACTCAAGATAGAACACTCGATGCTGCTATAAAAGACAGAAACATACAGGGTAGAAAAGCCTTATCCATGATGAACGGCATTCTGTGGGACCAAACAATATCTAAAGCGAACAAGCAACTCATATACAACATACTTGAAAGTGTAATCACATATGGCAGTGAAGTTTGGCCAATGAAACAAAGAACAGGGAAACTGTTACTAGCAACAGAAATGGACTTCTGGAGAAGAGCAGCAGGCAAATCAAGAAGAGATCATATACCAAATGAGAGAATACGAGAAATGATGGGAGTCAAGCATACAATAGTTGATGACATAAAAACCAAACAGTTAATATGGTACGGCCATGTACAAAAAATGCCATATCACAGGATTCCGAAACATTTTGACGTGGACACCACAAGGAAGAAGAAAAAGAGGAAGACCGAGACGAAGCTGGAAAGAGGGAATTGAAGAACAACTAGAGGAAAGAGAAATCCCTCCAGGCCTATGGTTAAATAGAGAAGAATGGCGGTTAGGAGTCGGAAGGCGTCGGAGAACGCTGTAAACTGATAGTAGTAGTAGTAATACTTAGATTTTTTTTTCAGATTTTTTAAATCAAAAATTGTGTTCTGGAAAAATATTTGAATTTTTCAAAGAATTTTTGGGTAATGTACACTTGCAATACTTGGAAAATCCATGACAAACTAGTTAAAGAGGGCAGGACATTATACAAATAATTTGCAGAGAAAGTTAATGAAACTAACAAAAGCAATAACGTTATTTGCCCGTCATTTGCATATAACCAGATTTGCCCCTTTGGGGTAAAAATCTAAACTTAAACCACTAGCAGTTCTGTGGCACTGTGCTATATCGGGCAGAAATCAAGAAGATATTGCAAGTACCTACTTTCAATGTATTTTTTAACCATTACCGTGATCTTTAAAAGTTCGTGTTATCGTTGGACAATTGTAGAGCACAGAATCAAAAATTGGTGCTTACTAACATTGTTTAATAAAATTTTTTTTTTTTTTTTAGCCCTTTTTCTATCCGAATTGTCGAATAAAGGCCTCTCCCATTTCTCGCCATTCATCCCTGTTGTGTGCTAGGCGTTTCCACATTGGTCCTGCGACTCTTTTGATATCGTCGCTCCAGCGCATTTGAGGTCTTCTTCTTGGTCTCTTCGCATCGTATGGTCGCCAGTTTCCGACTTCTTTGTTCCATCTACCATCTTCGAGACGTTCGTTATGTCCAGCCCATTTCCATTTTAATTTAGCTGCTTGTTTCGCGGCGTCCTTTATTTTTGTTTTGTTCCGGATTGCTTCGTTTGTTTGCCGATCTATTAGTGAGATACCAAGCATCTGTCGTTCCATGGCTCGCTGAGTTTTTCGAATCTTGTCCATGTTCTTTTTTGTGAATGTCCAGGTTTGAGCTCCGTAAGTGAGAACGGGAAGGATATAAGAATCGAACACTTTGGTTCGAAGGTTTTGGGGTATCTTTTTGTCTTTAAGTATGTCTGAGAGTTTTCCAAATGCGGCCCATCCCATTCTTACTCGTCTGCTTATTTCGGTAGTTTGGTTTTCTTTGTTTACCTTGATATTCTGACCCAGATATATGTATTCTTCTACATGTTTCACTTTTGTTCCTTGGATGGTTATCGTCGGTTGATCATCTTTATTCGACATTAGCTTAGTTTTACTCAGATTCATTTTCAGTCCTTTTTTTATGGATTCCGTATGAAGCTCATCGATCATCGTCTTCAGTTCTTTCCAGCTGTCGGCTATTAGTACTACGTCATCTGCATATCTTAGATGGTTTAAATACTTTCCGTTTATCGACAGTCCCTTCGTTTCCCAATTTAATACTTTACATTGGGAACAAATTAGTTACAATACATTTTTATAATACATTTTGTTTTAAATTAAACTAGCGGACCAACTCGACATCGAGTTTATAAATAAAAGTCTTAATAAAAAAAAGTAGTGATTTAAAGATGTCTTCAAGTGCGGCAGTAAATAGTTTTGGAGATATGGTGTCTTACTCCTCGGTTGATTTTTATTGGCCTCGTTTTCATTTCGTTATCCATCGTGACTACCATTTCAGCGTGTTGGTATATATTATGTATTAATATCCTATATCTAGAATCTATTCTGCTGTTGACCAGTGCTTCCTCAATAGCCCATAATTCTATGCTGTCAAAAGCTTTCTCGTAGTCTATAAATGCTAAACAGATTGGTAAATTGTATTCGTTAACTTTTTCTATTAGGAGCTTTAGTGTGTGAAGATGGTCACATGTACTGAACCCTTTTCTAAATCCGGCTTGCTCCACTGGTTGATATACATCGAACTTTGTTGTCAATCTATTTGTAATTATTTTTGTAAATGTTTTATAAAGTTGTGATAGTAGTGATATTGGACGATAATTTTTCAGATCTGTATTGTCCCCTTTTTTGTGTATTAATATTGTGTTAGCAGTATTCCATTCCCTTGGTATGTTTCCTTCAAATAGGCATTTATTAAAAAGTATTTTTAGGTACCTGATGACTTCTTCTCCTCCTTCTTTCAACATTTCTGCCAGCATTCCATCACTACCCGGTGCTTTATTTCTTTTCAATTCTTTAATTGCATTTTCTATTTCTACTTCGCTTATTTCGGGCATTACTTCAGAATTTACGTTTGTTATTTGTCTTTTCAGATTTTGCTTTGAAGAGTCGGGGGGATCGTTTCTTGATTGGTATAACTCAGTATAGAAGTTTTCAACTATGTTTGATATCTGAGCTTTGCTTGTTTCTAGTTGGCCTTGTTGATTTTTCATAGTTATAATATTTTTCTTTCCTAATTTCGGTTTGGTATATTTCAGACTTTGATTTTTCTCTATCACTCTTTCTACATGTTCTTGTTGATGTTTTTTAATATCGTCTTTTATCTGTTTTCGTATGGCTCGATTAAGTTCTTTGTATTCTGTGGTATTTCTTTTGTTTAGTGACATGAGCTCTTTTCGTTGTTTCAGCATATTCTTCGATTCTGCACTTATTTTGTATTTTTTGTTGTTATGGCGGGTTGCTACTTCTGAGCTAGCATTCAATAGTTCTTTTGTTATAACTGAGTTATTTTTATTAACGCTGAGTTGTTCTAGATTCTTTATTTTTCTTTCTACTATTCTTTCTTTATCGACTTTTAGCTTTTCTGTGTCTATTTGTATCGTGTTATTAAAGTTAATTCTACGTTTGCTATACTTAATCCTTAGTTTAGCTCTAACCATTCTGTGATCACTACCCAGAGAGACATTATTTATTACTGTTACATCTTCTACGATACCTTTCTTGTTGCACATGATGTAATCGATTTCGTTCCTTGTTTTTCCGTCTGGTGATAACCACGTCCACTTTCTTTGCGGTTTTTTCTTATAAAATGTGTTCATTACGAAATATTTGTTGCTATGTAGGAAGTTAACCAGGGTTTCTCCTCTCTCATTTCTAACACCATAGCCGAATTCACCAATATAGTTTTCGCTTTCTTCTAGTCGTTGTCCAATCTTAGCGTTGAAATCTCCTATTATAAGTGTGTAAGTGCTGTGATAGTTCGTGTTGGTTTCTATTATTTTCTTGTAGAACTCATCTATCTCTTCATCGGGGTGTGTTGAAGTTGGGGCGTACACTTGAATGATTTTTAGGGTGATTTTCTCGTTTATATTCATCACAATCATTGCAATTCTTTCTGAGATTCCCACATATTGTTCTATTTTATTAGCATGTTTCTTAGAAACCAGAAATCCTACGCCGTTTAGACTTTGTTCTTTGTGCCCTTTGTAATACAAGATGTTACCTGATTGCAATGTTATGCGCTCCTCACCTTTCCTTTTTACCTCTGCGAGACCAATTATGTCCCACTTTAGGTCCTTTATTTCTTCTTCTAGCTCATAGATTTTTTCATCTCTGTTTAAGGACCTTACATTGAGTGTTGCTATATTCAAGTTTGTTGTTTTTAGCGATTTCTTGCTTCCCCCAGATTCCATGAAGCTGTCCTTTTTTATAAAGGAGTGGGACTTGCCAATATTGTATGATCTACCCACCTGGGGACTTATTCCTATCGTTTTAGAATTCGCCATCATTTTGGGGAGGTTATTAGCATTAAAACACCGCGCTGGCCAGACGTGTTGGTGAGTGTGTATTTAGCCGTCCATTCTGGATCAGACGCTGTTCGTATCCGTCCACTCTGGATCAGACGCTACAGTTTGTGATCTTATACTATCCCTAAAATCAAGGGTTGCCAGCTCCGCCATCTTCACCGTATCGAAAGTATTCTTCGTCGCCTTGGATGCCGTTCTGGACTTCATCCGTGACCCTGGACAAGGGACCCTTAGCAGGTGCTAGCTTCCCGGGTCAAGAAGCTCCTGGAATCTGCGGAGGGCAGGGATTGATTCACTTTCCCTGATAGGACTATCCAATAGAATCCAAGGGACTCCAAAGGAGTTCCTACCCGCTACCATGGTTTAATAAAATACTACTCCCTTTATACTACCGAACACGGTTATTACGAGGTTTCGCTTATAACGAGGTACATTAGATGTCCCATGAAATTTCTATCGAACGATAACCCTCTATAGCGAGGCAAATTTGGTTATAACGAGAGAAAATAAGATCGAAAAACGTTTTTGGCCTGGCCGTGGCTATAAGTAAATACCCTTTTTAACTGCCTCACGCGATAAACTTAACTGCCGTCCGCAATAAACTTCTTTACAATAAATACAACTATTTCTCATCTTTAGAAAATATGATAGATATAATGATACTGGACAATTTAAAGCAGTCAAAATGACAGACTTCTTCCAATTGCAAAAGGAATAGTTTAAGTTATCCTTGAAAATACGCTTTATACATTATGTAGTGGGAAAAAAATGTAGGTACAGATTTTTTGTTTTAACGTATATAAATGACAATAAAAGTAAACAACTTTTTTTCAAAAACGCCATTCAATCAATATTTATTAACATCTTATATTGCTCCGTAGTAAACGGAGTCTACTGTAGTAAACTCAGCTTCAGTTACAAGCTACTGATATTCAAGTTTACTACTTCAAGCCTGGCCACAACTTTATGAGTGCCAATAGTTTTCATCACCAGGTGAAACTGACACTAAAAGCGCAGAAAAAAACTCACGATTTCGATGATTTTGTTGATGCTGTAGTGGCTGCCAATAAAGGACATGTAGATGTATTTAAAATGAGCGCTAATTACCTTTTTCGTATGAAAAAACTGCAAAGTCTGAAGAGAAAATGAAAGCCAAGCCAGACAGACCTAGTCTTAAAGGTATTGTTCACATGAAATTTAAAAGAGGTAGACACAGCTTACAGTATAAAAGTACGTATAGCAAATCAGAAGACTTCAAGGAACTTGATTTCTTGCAACCGAGGATTTTGAAGTCTAGTATACCAGAAACAGCCAAACTAGTCACACCTAAAAAATTTCCAAGAAAAAGGAAAGACCAGTTACGTTAAGTGCTACAAAATATTATTTCAAAAAATTCTAAAAGTATTCTGGGTGAGAGTACCTACATGTTAAAGACAATTTTTTGGGACTTTTATATTTTTTTTATACGTTTAGCCTTAACTAGCTAACGAAATTTTGTTAAAAAAAAGAGTGTAGTTACACTGCTTAGGAAAAGAGCAACTTTCCGCTTGGCATTTATTAAGTCAAAAAGAAGTAAGTGATAGTTCTTATTAAAAACTGATTTATTGTATTGATTTTGTAAGTTTTATAAATTTTATAAGTATATAATTAATCCAATTTGCAACTTTACTTCCATTTATATTAAAACAGATGTTTTGAAGATACTGCCCTTTTTCTTAGCAGAGCTATCGAAGTCTATGAAGCTTACCCGATTTGTAAAATTAATAAGGGATTTTAAATATTTGTGATAAGTAAGACTTCAACTTATACTGTAAATATTTGGATATTAGGTACGGCTAAAGTTGACTTATAAAAGCAGGTTTATAGATATAATCCTTTATGTTTTTATAGTTTTTGTTTTGGGATTTTGCAACTCTCCTACAAGAAATATTTTAAAACGTTTCAGGAGTTATTTGGAATTCTAGTAAAAATCAATGGAACCTAAATAAACAATGCTTTTATATCCTTCTTTTGATTGCTATACTTATTATAGCTAATAAAGGACAACTATAATAGTCGTATAACCCGTGTTTACTGCAACTTAAATTGAAGCATATGAATAATTTACGATTCTACTGAAGTTTGCAGAAACAATCATAAATCTATTGTATAATATCAAAGAAATATCTGAAACTATTAAATTATTTACAAAATAATCGTAGAAACACGAATAAAAACTAAAACGCTTTAGACTATGAATACAAATATTTAAATTTTTGTGTGGACTAGATTATACACATTAACAAAAGTTTGATTGAAGTTTTTAGTATCATTCAATTTATTTTCAAAAGAACAGTTGTGGTTGATTTATTTTCTATTTTATCATTTTAATAATACTGGTTTTTATTTAATATTATTCTTCCGATTTTGTCGATTTTTATGGACGTTATAAGTCATGGAGGCTTTTAAAAAGTTATAATTAATGTAAAATTATTACAGTTAATACTAGTCAAAAACTAGGACGTGTCTTGAAGGAAGGTCATTGAAGACTCCTCCGTATCATAATCACCATGATCGTAATCAGACCCTCCTACTCACAAAAAAAGCTCCAGTAATTATTATCCCTTCTACAACGGATTAAACGAGTTACCCCAGTCAAGGAAGAAAAAAACTGAAAAAATCTTATACAGATATTTGAACGTTCTAAAAGGTACCTATATGAGCGTATGATTTGCTTTGTTTTTTTAAACACTCTCTCTTTTAAACACTAAAAATATTGTATATAAACGTTTCTTATACATTCTTGAGAAAAAAGGTTTAAATAAATTTGTAAATCATACAAAGTTTTTTAAGATTCCACTTCGGTACCTGAACGAGTAAACATCGTTTTTGTCGTTCTCGTAATTTACAGTGTTTATAATAGTTTTTAAACTTGTTTTGCGATTTATACTTGTTCCAGACAATAACAAAGTGCAGTGTAACTATATACGTGTACTTTCGCGGGTGCATATAATCGCTAAACTTGTATAAACAATATTTCATTAAGTGCATTATAACCTTACAAGAAAATAACATTTTTGGGCATTACACTAGTTGCTCCATATCTAGGCAACTTCCATCACTATGGTGTATGATAAGTTGCCGCCTTCTGACACTCAACAATGAATACAAACAAATTGCAAGAAGCTGTCTTTGACTACGAGGATGCTTCAAATCCAACAATGTCAACAAACCAAATTGTAACCAACACAAACCCAACCACCAACAGTAACATATCTTACACGGCTGCAGTAAAATCAGCACCTAGACCAACGTTCCCAAAAAAGGATCAAGCCGTGGTTCTTCATGCCGAGAATAGTTTAAAGCTATACGATTATGTACATGCAATCGGAACTATCATTGGGGCCAAGAGCATTTGCTTCGCATCCAGGATATCGAATAATAGGGTATGTATTTACTTATCTAATCCTGAACTTGTCGAAAAATTCATAAAGTCTCATCCATTCATTCAAATTAATACATTTTCACTAAATATTCGGAGACTTATATCTCCAACCAAAAGAATTGTTATTTCAAATATATCACCTTTTATTCCTCATGATCTAGCTGAAAATGCTATAAAAAGTCTTGGCTTACAACTAGCATCCCCCATATCGTTTCTAAAAGCAGGTATCCCTGGAGATGAATACAGTCATGTTTTAAGCTTCAGGCGTCAAGTTTATATATTTCCCCCTTCTGATAACTACGAATTACAAACATCGATAACTATTTCATATGATGGTCATGAACATAGAATTTTTCTTTCTACAGATAGAATGGAATGTTTTATCTGCAAGCAAACAGGACATGTTGCAAATAACTGCATTAATCCCCCATCGGTCATTATTCCTATACAGTCAGAAACTCGAGCTCCCATCTCTAACAATGAACCTAGCACGGATATAAATGAAAGCGTCCAATCATCTCAAGACATTCCAGTAATAGGCCAAAAAAGACCTCCTTCGGAATCACTTAATGACGAATCTAGTCTTCCTACAACTCCGTTAGCTGAAACCTCTGAAATGCAACCGCCTTATATCCCTAATGAATCAACTAAAAGAAAATCCAAAAAGAAAAAGCGAAAAACGGATGATACCAGTATCTCTGATATTACTAAGCTTGACATTACCGAATATTACAACAAAACTCCACAAAACAATATACTCTCCTTAAACGATCTTTTTGCGTTTTTAGAAAATACTAAAGGTAGCAGTGAACCCTATCATGAGGCCCTAAAGTTTACAAATGACATCAATACACTCCTTACCAATTTGATTTCTATCTACCCGCATCTTTCTCAAAGAACAATAAAAAACAGATTTACACGATTAATGAAAAAAATCAGACATCAATACAATATTAAATCTGCAGAAAATAACGATACAATAACATTACCATGTCTTTCACAAACAGATCCCAGTGACGATGAATCTTACTCTGATACTTCCCTTGCCTCCCAAAACTCTTTAAAATAATCTTTCTCTTTAATACAATGGAATTGTGATGGGTTTTACGCCCGTCTAGAACGCATCCAACAACTTATCCAAGAGACCGCTCCAGATATTCTTTGTCTACAAGAAACTAATTTAAAGGAAACCCAAAATCCGTACCTAAAAAATTACATAGGCTATCATCAGATTAGATCCACACCCCTACGCGCAAGTGGCGGTACTTCTATTTTTGTATCGTCAGATATATATTCCGAAAAATTTAACATCACTTCTAATTTAGAGGTAGTAGCTGTTTCATTCTGGTGTCCTCATAAAATCACTATTTGTAATATATATTTACCACCTAATAAGGGGATAAATCATACAGAAATTTCTAAGTTAATAGCAGAACTCCCATCCCCATTCATCCTCGTAGGAGATTTTAATGCTCACAGCACAATGTGGGGATCTAACAGCACATTTGGCAGAGGAAAATCTATAGAAAACATAATTAGCAATGAAGATATATTTCTACTCAATACCGGTTGTAGCACCCACTTCAATATATCTTCAGGAACTTTCTCAAATATCGATCTCAGCCTTTGTGATCCAAAACTAGGTCCATCTCTAACATGGTGTCCACTAGATAGTCTGTTCGATAGTGATCATTTCCCTATATTAATCTCAGACAATATACCTAAATCGTACAACCCAATAAGTAAATGGCATATTGCACAAGCGGACTGGATGAATTTCAGCCAAAACGTCCGAGATCAAGTCAATTTAATTAAATGTGAATGTAACATAGACCACTTAGTTGACCAGTTCACTAATTGCATAATTAACTCTGCTCAAAAATATATAGGAAAATATTCTGTTAAACCTACACGAAAATCAGTTCCTTGGTGGAATGACTCCTGTGCTGTAGCAGTTCGTGTATGCAAGAAAGCTCTGAATAAATATAGACGAACAAGAACTAATGAAAATCTTATCAAGTTTAAATTAGCTAAAGCTAAATCAAAACGTATCATAAAGGAAAGCAAAAAGACTTCTTGGAACCTTTATATCAATTCTATTTCTTCCGACACACCTCCAAGCCAAGTTTGGAATAAAATTAAACATATGAAAGGTCAAAGCAGCGCCCACAAAATCCCCGCCTTAATTCATGACAACAAAATAGTTACTCAAAGTCAAAGTATTGCCAAGATCTTTGCGCATCACTTTCAATCCAAAACGCTAAACCAAAATAAGTCTCCTTCACACTCTTTTAACATCGCAAGTGGTAAAACTAACGATATTTCCAACCCAATAAACCTACCCTTTTCTAAACAAGAATTGACTCTAGCCCTATCCACTACAAAAAGCTCAGCTGCTGGCCCTGATGACATCCCCTCAATTTTCCTCAAATATCTCCATGAAGAAACCATAAACAAATTGCTTGAGTTGTACAACCTAATCTGGTCCCGACAAGAATTTCCTTCCAAATGGAGGGAATCCATTATATTTCCTATCAAAAAAAGCAGCTCTCTTCCCAACTCTCCAAACTCGTTTAGGCCAATCTCTCTAACAAGTACCCTTTGCAAATTATTTGAAAAATGATCAATAAGCGATTAATCTGGTATCTAGAAAAAAACAATATCCTTAACCCTGCTCAATCAGGTTTTTGACCCAATAGAAGCACCACTGATAATTTAGTGATTCTACAAACAGATATAGCAAATGCTATGGCCTCCAAGCAAGACGTAATTGCAGTAATTTTTGATATAGAAAGTGCTTTCGATACAACATGTAAGTCGGTTATCCTTAAAAAACTGGTAGAAAATGATCTTACGGGCAACATATTTTGCTTTATAAACAACTTTTTAAATAACAGAAATTTCAGAATCACAGTTAACGGAGTATTATCCGACAAATATGTCACTGAAAATGGTGTACCTCAAGGTTCTACTTTGAGTTCTACCCTCTTTTTGCTAGCCATCAATGATATTTGCTCTCATATAAAATCTCCTGTTAAATTTGCCCTATACGCAGACGACCTTATTGTATACTGCCAAGGAAAATCCACAGCTGCAACCTCATCTTTATTACAAAATTCTGTCGAGTCCCTTACTACATGGTCCGAGAAAACTGGCTTTAGGTTCTCTTCCAATAAATCCAAAATAATTAAATTCACCAGGAGATACAACAGCACAGAAATACCCAAAATAACACTAAACGGAGTAAGTTTAGAGTCAATTGATCATTACAAGTTTTTAGGGCTAACTGTCGATAACAAACTCACCTGGCGACGTCATATCGATGATATAAAAGGCATCTGTTTAAGCAGAATGAATTTGTTAAAGACATTGTCCCACCACCAATGGGGTGCCGATGAAAGTGTACTACTCAAAATATATCGAGCTATAATCCGATCCAAATTAGACTATGGTTTGTTTATAGTTTACTTGTCTGCATCCAATAATTTATTACAATCTTTAAACTCTGTTCACAACACTGCTCTCCGAATTTGCTTAGGAGCTTTTCGATCCAGTCCCGCTGAAAGTCTCTATTGTGAATCTCATGAACTCCCCCTTTACCTGCGGAGGCAGAAACTACTCCTATCTTATGCTAGCAGAATTTCGTCGAATCCGACTAACCCTGTATTTAATCTTCTGACTTCGCCAAGACCTGGACTCGTAATCTCGCCCAGATGTATACTTTCAATACCACAGATCCTACAAACCTTGTGCCAAGACACAAAATTATCTCAAACAATTGCATCTATAAAATCAGAATCCCCGCCATGGTCTAGAACACCTCCTTTTATAAACACTTCTCTCTGTAAATTTAATAAGCAACAAACAAATAATATCTTTTTTCGACAAGCTTTCAAAGATATTGTGAATACATCCCACTATGATAAGGTGCTTTATACCGATGCATCCCGAAACGCAGATGGAGTTGGCTGTTCTGTCACTACAGTTGATACAGTGCTGCGACAATACCGAATATCAAACGAATGTAGCGTATTTTCAGGAGAACTCTTTAGTATTTCAAAAGCTCTCGAGTTCCCTTTTGACAATCATCAAAGTGTAGCTCTGTGTACCGATTCCTTATCCGCAATTCATTCGTTAAAAAATATCTACAATCAACATCATTTAGTACAAAAAATATTAGAATCGATCCATCTCCTCGCTTCCCGAGGGACTTCAATAACAATAATATGGGTGCCTTCTCATATCGGCATCCAAGGAAATGAGATGGCTGACAGCGCTGCAAAAGAAGCATCTACATCCAACCTACCTGTCTACAACATACAGCTCCAAGAAGATTTAAAATCAAAATTCAAAAGAAATATCCAAGATAAGTGGCAGAAACTTTGGATCACCAAAAACACAAAGCTCAGAGAAACACAACCTAATGTTTACAGCTATTTATCCCTAGCATCTCTGAACAGAAAAGAAAAGATAGCAATACGAAGATTGAGAATAGGACACACACGTTTGACACACGGTCATCTTATGTCCTCTACAGACCAACAGTTATGCTCTCACTGCAACGATATTCCTATCACCGTCAAACACATCCTCACAGAATGTCAGCACTACCAGGCCACCCGCATTGCCAACAATATAACCCATAGTCTAGAAGAACTTCTGAACTGTTCAAGCCGACTCAAGAGCCTAATAGACTTTTTAAAGGCTTCTCAATTGTTTAACAAAATATAATTTACATAATATTTTTATTCTTCACAATTGTAAACTTTGTATCATAACTTTGTAAGTACTATTGTAAACCTTTGCTCCCGTGTCAATGACCTAAGATGTTGAGACACGTTAATTCGAAATAAAAAAAAAAAAAAAAAAAGTTTTTTAATTTTGAGAATTTTTTCATTAAAATACTATTCAACTGACCGAAGCAATGGCAAAAAAACTTATTTTTGCAGTGATTTATAAATGATAATAACTTTGTTTTTTGCATAATGACGTGTAATATAATTACTTAAAATTAGGGCAGTTAATGAGCTATTAAAGTGTACTTAATTTCAAATCGATCTACCAAATAGTTTATAAGTTATTCAATTTGTTTATCCCGGAGCGCAGTGATTAAACAACTGTACTTGCCGAAAAAGTGACTTCAGATGTCTTCTGTAAACCGCAATCGATTCTACAAGGCTTCAACTTACATTCGGGTAGGTATATAAATTGTTGTAAAGATGGCGTATTTCGCCAATTTTTTCGACGGCTAAAGTTTCGCCTATGGGTTTTCAGCTTATTGTACATCGATCTCAAAGGGATATTTCTTGAGGTGCTAGCCTAGAAGCTACTTTCTACTTTTTATAAGCTGGTGTAGAAAGTAGCTTTTCAAAAAACATTCCGTTTGGGTCGATGTATAATAAGTTGAAACCCAATAAATGATCATTTGAAACACGTCATCTTAAGAACACACCTTGTACCAGAATGTAAGTGTAGTCGCCTTGTATCTGTTTTAAAAGTAGGCAATAAAAATTGAAATAAAAGTACTCTACCAGCAGTTGTTATTAACTGCAAAATTATCAATGACTGAGATGAATAATAAGAAGGTTTAATATTCTCATCGAATATTGTCAATGAAAATTGTACAATTTTATGGACAAAACTTATAAAAGTTAAAAAAAAGTAATAATAACAATAACAATTAAAATTTACTAAAATTATATAAATCGTCAATATCACAGAATAAAACATAATAAAATATACAATCCATTGCAAAATGTCGCTAACTTGCAAATTGCATAATAAAACCTTACGAACTAGTTTACGAATAAGTTTAAGCTTAAATATATATAAAAATACTTTGTTGCTTGTACCTAAACGTACTATACTTTCTTAATTATTCGTTAAGAAACTCTTCCACTGAATAATAAGGTCTTTCAGATAGATAGGCTTTTGTCAATTTACGGAACTTAAGGAAAGAAGTTTTAGATTTAAGTTGCAAAAGGAGATGGTTGTATAATTTTTTTGCCTAATATAATATAGATTTCTTTACTAACTCAGTGGATAAAATCGGTAAATACACATGAAAGCTTGAATTTCTGGTGGATTAGTTATGAATAGGTCTTGCTGGAAAAACATGTAGGTGTTTACGAATTAAGCAAACAGTTTCTAGAATGTATAGAGAGGGAAGAATTAAAATGATTTTTGAAATGTGTTATTCTACTGAGGCCAAAAAGATACCGTATTTTTCTGTTTTGTAATTTAAAAATCAGATTGGGCAGCTGTACTAGAACCCCAAAAACAAGATCATATCGAAGATGAGACTCAAACAAAGAAAAGTATGTTATTTTGAAAGATGCTAAATTCATTTCCTTCGAAACAGATCTTATTGCATAGCAGGCTGAGGCTAGTTTCTTACTTAACAAATCGATATCAAGGGACCATTTAAGGTTGATATCTATAAAAATACAAAGAATTTTTACAGAATCAATTATACTGATCTGGCTGTTTTTAAAAAGCAAGGGTTGAAGAGCTCCTTTATAGGATAATGCTACTGTTTTATTCACGTTGAAAGAGAGTAAATTACAATCGGACCAGGTTTTTATTTTAAGTAGATCAGAAGTTATAATTGTATGGAGAGTTGCAATATTAGAGTTCTTCCAGGTAATACTGGTATCATCAGCAAAAAGAAAAATTTTTCCATTGATTTTTAACCTTTCAGCAATAACGTAACATGATGGTACATAAAGTATAACGTCGGACTAGCAGTCCGCAAATTTAGAAAAGGTCCAAAAAACAAATGTTTTCAGAAAAACGGTCTGAGAACTGGCCGATTCTTTAAATTATAATTAAAATAGATAAAAAAAAACATTTATACACAAATTTATTATAATTTGTAGTTAAACTCATGCTTTGAAAATAAAAGTTAACAGATATATCTTTTTCTCATTTTGAGTAGTATAAAACACAAAAACACTAATTAAACAAATAAAAAAACATTTATTTCTAAGAAACTAAACAAAGAATTAACAAAAAACAAATGTTTGAGCTGCGTAAAGTAGATACATGAATGAATTTATAACTTGAAAATAAGTCAATCTTCGGTGCTGTCTTCGGAAATACCAGCTTGCAGGCAGTCTGAGCAAATGCATTTTGCGTGTTCTAAGCATACAAACTTTAGGCATTTTTGACAGGTATATCTGGTTGGCCTATTTTTTTGTCTACTGCAGTAAGAACAACGACCTCGACAATTAGGTTGTGGATTTGGGGCTGGAACAATTTCTTCTTCAATATGGCAAATTTCTTTTATTCTTGACCTAATTGATCTAGGAATACGTTTATTCAAACATCGACGTTGTAGATGATCGTTTACTAGTTCCATACCAAGAGCTTCTAGCAAATGTCTTCTATGCGTTTTATCTATCTCATTAGATTTATATCTGTTTATTACAAATGAATTGATACCAGCTACATTCATTGCAGAATAAAAAATGACCATAGGCCATCGGCGAGTGGCTCGAGCGCAATTGTAGGCGACACACATTTTATCAACTAAATCTACTCCTCCTTTGGATTTATTATAGTCAATGATGATTTCTGGCTTGCCCGTTAATTCGTCTATCAAATCGTCATGGTGCATCGTTGAGAGTAAAATAACGTTTTTGTTTTTTCTGGGTATATATGACACAATCGTACATTTTTCTCTAAAACCAAACATACTTGTTTTTTCTGGTCTCTTAGGATCAGTAAATTGAAGTGGAAGCTCTCTTTTGTTTCTTCTTATAGTGCCTATCATAGTCAGATGATGTTCGTTTAAAAGAAGATCGGTCAAGCTGAGGCTCGTAAAAAAATTATCCATTGTTACATTTCTGTGAGAACCAGATATAGGACTGTAGAAGCGAGGAACGAGGGAAATATTGCTCGTATCAACTTTATATGGGCCAGGTGGCTGTTGTCCAACGTACACCTCTAGATTTGCGGTATAAGGAAACTTTGCGTCTACTAATGCGTATATTTTTATTATCGTATTTATTAGGTTTATTGGGCATATATACCCTAAAGCCACACCTGCCACAAAAAGCTTTCAGTTTTTTGTCTACCGTTGTATATGCTGATAATGAAAAATGTTTAGGTACATTTGAATTCAACGAATCGAAGAATTCTCTCACAGCTGCCAATTTGTCATATTTTTGCCTCTCTAATCGTGTTCGTTTATCATTAAAACGGATGTGTCTGAGCAAAAACTAGAACCGTGCAAGGGACATTGTCAATCTAAAAATCTCTGGCGGTGAGCCGTTTATCCTAAAGAGATCTTCTGCATTTCTGTAGTTATTTTTGGTTACCCCAGCTATATATAAAAAAACCAATAGTGTCCTAAGTTCTAAAATGTCTGTTTTCTTTGTAGATTTATTACTGAGCTTGTAAGAACACAGTTCAATAAAGATATTTGTATTATCAATGGTTTGCAAAATCTCTTCAGTAAAAAAACAACTCCAAATCTTTGATGCGCTTTTCATATCTCGTACTTCCCTAGTTACTCCAGAAATTTTTAACTTAATTAAATTGTCACTGCGAGTTCATATTCGGCGGTTTTCTACCTTTTATCTTCTCCTTACCAAGTAGATCACTCCCAATTATAAATTACACAAAAATTTTTTATTTACCCTAGAAATAAAATATTTTCAAATTTAATCTTACCTGAAGATTTGTGACAACTTGTATAACGTGCGGACTCACGTTCCGCAGTTCAATATAACAGCAGAACTAAATGCACTACACATCTCTTACAACTGTACTGAATAGAGTATCACCTCACTTGAAGCTAGCGAGCATGCCACGACCGAGATCCTAATTAATCGTCAGAAATCGAAAAATAATTCGATAAGCGGACTCACAGTTCGCACGTTAACTCTGAAAGGTTAAGTTAGTAATGTCATTTATAAAGATAAGGAAAAATAGAGGACCCAGTACTGAACCTTGTGGTACTTCACATACAATGCTTTTGTGACTAGCGTCAGTATCATTTGCTCTAACTAGTTGTTTCCTATTCCTCAAGTAAGATTGGAACCAATTCAAAGAAATACCTCGAATTCCATAAAAATTTAGTTTTTTTATCAAAATATGTGATTGGCAAAATCAAAAGCTTTATTATAGTCACAAAAAACAGTGGCAGTATCAAGATTATTGTTTAGTGGTTGATAGACCTTATCTAGTACAGAAAACATAGCATCGCTATGTTTTAACGAGAAAGGTCATAAGAAACAAAGAGCCAGTGAAACCGTCTAATCAATTGGAAGATTTATAAAGCTGTGCAGTAAAACGTAAGCGGCATTGTTAATACCTCTCTGATGATGCCCAACGTATGCTGAAATATGTTTATAAACGACTGTGTTCTAAATGTATACGTATGTTTTTTAACTAGAGTGCCCAAGCAACCTTCTACAAGATTGTAGGAGAAACATCTTCAAGACCGAGGAGAAAGAATTGTAGCAAATTCAGACAAATAGAACATCACTCAATTAAACCAGAACAGTATACAAAATGTATGCGGGTAATATTTTTCCAACTATTAAAACCCTTCGAAGTGAATTGGTTCGAAAGGATATTCTCTCATTACAGCTAAAACACTTTGATTATTTTTTAAAGCCAATGATTTTAATTTCAAAATTATAGACCTTTAAGAAACAATAATTATATAAGACAGCTAACTGAGTATCTAAAAATGAAACGAAATACTGTTTACTTAGATGAGACTTAGTATGATACTCAGGACACTATCTCTTCCTAAATCTCGAAATGAAAAATCTCTTCCTAAGAAATTACCTAAACATAGTGTAAAAAATAAATAACACCCCTTTTTAAAATAACGTAAGTAATATTGGCACGTTTTGAACAATACCTGTTGTAAGGTTTGTTCAAATTGTTAGAATTATAATATGTAACTGTTTTCAACATTTTAAAGATTGTACTTTGTCGATGACCTGATGATAATCAGAAATTTTATTTCTGTCATTTATGTCTATTACTTAGTTTGAAATGGACTCACATGAGCAACCAATTTATCAATTTATTATAAGAATACAATAGTTTGGAAATACGCTTTTTATTTATAAGCTGAAAGACCTACAAAAAATCATTGAACGATTTAAAGAAAATGAATTCCATAGCGTTTATTAAAATTGTATACAGGGTGTCCCGGAAAATAGTGCGTTCCTTAACGATATGTGCAGATTGCGGCATTTAAAACAAAAAAGTCTTATAACATTTTTTTATGAAGTTAACCGTTTAAAAAAAAAAAATATTAATTTTAATCCATTTGATTATTGTTCGCAGAAAAGGAAATACAGCCGGCAACGTTGCGTTCCTTGTTATTCTTCGTTAATTACTGTAAATCAGCTATCATAAATCATCGATCGTTAGGCATTATATATATAGATACTGATAACAATGATAGAGAAAAAGCATGTATTTGTTTTTATTAAATATTTAATAATTAAAGTTTGAATACTGTTTTTACTTACATGGAAAATTATTATTACAATAAATGTTCGAAATGGCCACCATTTGCACAGATACACGCGTTTATTCGACGAATCCAATTATTCTTAATATTATAAGTATGTAAATTATGTCTGATTATTTCAGCAGCATCAAAAATTCGTTGTCGCAATTGAGCTTCTGTTTTAATTTCATCCTGGTTGTCGTATACTAATGATTTTAGATGTCCCCAAAAATAAAAGTCCATAACATTGCATTCTGGTGTTCTGGGTGGCCACAGAACGTGTCCATTTCTACCGATCCAACGATGAGGAAAAGTGATGTCGAGGAAATCTTTAATATGTCTCGTAAAGTGTGCTGGAGCCCCGTCATGAAGAAACCACATTTCAGAGCGTATTTAACGGAACGTCTTCAAGAAGTATCGGTAGAACATGCTGCAAAAAATTTAAATGGGATTCTCCATTCAATCTTCTGGGAAGTTCGTACGGTCCAATCAGACGATTACCAATAATCCCAGCCCATAAATTTATACTAAATTGTTTTTGAAAATTTGTCCTACGTATAGCATACGGGTTTTCATAACTTCACACATGACAATTGTGAAAATTAAACACACCATTTCTCGTAAAACAAGCTTCATCTGCACACAACACTTTGCACGGAAATTCGGGTTCTCTGGCGATTTTGTTTTGAAACCATCTACAAAATCTTAATCTTCGAGGTAAATCGCCTTGGTGTAAATCTTGCACTCGTTGGTAATGGTAAGGACGTAAGTTGTAATGGTAAATTGTTCCGTAAATGTCTTGTGAAATGCCAACCATTCTAGCCACAGATCGAGTACTTACTCTTGGATTATTACTGACTATATCCAAAAACACATCTTCTGCATTTAGTCCACGGTTACTTCGTGTTCTACCTCTAGTTTTTTTAGGTATCACACAAGCCGTCTCTAATAACCTTTGGGACACGTTCACAAAACTTCGGGCATTAGGATGTCGTCATTCGGGATAGCGTTCAACATAAAGTCTAACAGCCCTATTACTGTCACAGTGGGCTTCACCGTACGTAATTAATATATCGTGATACTCGCGAATCGAAAACATGACAATACTATTTATTCTTGAGCTACGGGTAATTACAACTGTTTACAAATAATGTACCTTTTCTGTATTAAAATAAATTAAATTATCGCATTCTTCCCATACTTTTTGGAGCGCAACGTTGCCGGATGTATTTGCTTTTCTGTGGACACTAATCAAATGGATTAAATTTAATATATATTTTCTTTTTGAAAACGGTTGACTTTATAAAAAAATGTTATAAGACTTTTTTGTTTTAAATGCTACACTCAGCCCATACCTTTAAGGAACGCACTATTTTCCGGGACACCCTGTATAACTTAAAACTGTTAGTAAACAATACAAGACTAGAACAAATTAAATGGTTTTGAAAAAAGAATGAAAAAACGAAATGGACGAAGATACACAAATCTTCGTATAAGGTATTTTATATTTTAGACAATAAATGCTGTAATTGTATTTTGTAGAAAATAAAAAACGATTTTGAGTTAATTTTGTTCGGATGTTTAATGATTTTTTCTTGTCTAATAACATAAGAAACCAATAAATTATAGCCGTTGTGTGTAGACAAGTAAAGTTTTTATTGGTTTCAATGTGATTATTTCCAGCAGAGGCTGCAAACGTTGTGGCTCGACTCGAACACTTTTAACAAATAAACCACAAAATTAACTTACAGCAACCCCTATTGCCTCCAGTCGTCTACTTTTCACGCTAGAGAATGGGAAAATGCACTGAGCATAACGCAGCAGCCAGTGTCGATGCCAATAAAATTACTAATTCCATTATTGCCTTCGTTTGTGTTTGTCATTGTATTGGTTTGTTGTGTGAAGGGATGACTAATAAAATTTTTGTGAAGATGGTATTTGGAGGAATTTATTTTGAATATCTAAAGCTTATTTTGACATTGAATATTTATTATATCTTTTTATACTATTATAGGAGAGACTTTTAACGTCGAACTTTTTTGTTATCAACTAAACGTCTCAGAATATAATAATATTAATTTATGTAATAAATATAATATAAATATTATGAATAAAAATGGTCATCATCATCATCATCATGTGTAACAAAATAGCAACCAATTGGTTTTTCCACTGAATATAAACCAGGGATCTACACAAAAGAATAAAATATTTCGCAAATATAATTTACAAAAAATAAAAGATAACAAGTCAAAGTCTTATACTACAAGCAAACTTCAAAGCGCCAGAATTCTACAAACTATTTTTAAAAGTAGATGTACATAGAATTATTGTAATTTTAAAAGAAATACGAAAACACATCATCCATAAAAATATACCATACAGATCTCAAAAGACAAAAAGAAACACAGATTCACAATGATCTTGGATATGATCCCATAACATTCTGGACTCCATATACAGTGCTAGTCAAAAGTTCGTTCTCCCCCAGAATTTTTTGAACGGTTATACTTATAACAGTGCAATTTGGAGGGAGATAATAAACAGACGTAGGCTTCTTAACTAGTTATAACAAGTGAGGTAATAGTGACAGATGACGTTACAGCGCCACTGTGACATAGTTTTAAATATGACCTTATGGCAAGTGATACCTTGTTTCAAAGATATTAAAAATACCTATTCAGTCATAATAATTTTGTTTGAGTTTAAGCTCATTTTGACGAATAAATTAAATAAATACTAATATTGTAGCTTCTCATTTAATTAATAAATATTTAACAACCAATTCTTATAGTAAATGTTCAAAATGTGCTCCATCTACTTCCTGACCCTAATGCATCGAAACTAAAATAGAGCAATAAGAAATATGCTAAAAATAATGAAAAATAATAGAGCGGCTGGATCTGGAGACAAACCTACAGTACTGATAAAATACATTCCTTCGGCTATAATATAGGAATAAAAACAAATATTTAAAAAAATGCTTATTTGATGGGAAATGCCGAAGAAATTTAAAATGGGAACTTAACTTCCATACATAAAAAGGGAAACAAAAAAGGCCCCAATAATTATGGCGGAATGTGCGTTGCACCTTCAATGGGTAAATTGTGTAGTAAAATCATTAAAGAAATGATAGAGAAACAGCTGCGAACTTTAAAAGAACAGAGTGGTTTTCGTCTCGGACTGATAATATATTTTCTATAAAACAGCTTATAGAAAAAAAACAATGGCATTAAACGCTAATTTGCACCTTGTATTCGTGGACCTCCAAAAAACCTATGACAGTATATCAGTCAGTAACCTGTGAAAAGCAATGGAAAATCACGAAGTACATAACACCTATAGAAATGCGAATGCAATGTATGTAGAAATAGATGTCGGAAAAAAGATATGATAAAGAACTTCGATCAGGATGCAGTCTATTAATTGATTAAAATTTATGTAGATGAAACACTAAAAACCAGAAGAAGAAATGTGAACAGAGTAGAGAAATTGACGACAACTATATCCATAGCTTTTTGTTTGGTAATGGTCAAATAATTTTGACAGAAAACAAACACTACATTGTCTACGTGATAAAAAGCTGGAAAAGGAAGGAAGGTAGGTTTTTTTTATTTTTATTTTTAATTAAAGTGTTAGGTAGTGTTCTCTACATGTCATGAAGTAAATCACTTACTACGTTCACTAAATATAGTCCAAAATACTTCCTTTCGACTCTGTTTAGTCGATCCATTCCGATCCAGTCCGGTAGAAAGCATTTATGTAGAATATTTCGAACCTTGGCTTCATCTAAGATGACAACAACTTCTACTGCTCTATTTCGCTAGAGTTTCAGCAAATCCCACAAGAAACCTCATTGTAAATAGACAATTACCAGTTTCTAATAATCCTAGAATGGTACCATCCACTATACAGATGTTAATTCCTTATTTAGATATCAATCTGTTGTCGACCAGCCCTTTCACGGTCCCTCAAACTCCCCCATGGATATGTAAACTTCAAAATTTCAATATCGAATTATCCAAATATAATTAGAATGAAATATCACCTTCCGTTATCGAACAAAGATTCTATGAAATACTACACCAATGCAACTTCGATAAGTTCCTTTACTTAGATGCATCTAAGACTGAAGAAGGTGTTGGCTGTGCTGTTATAACGACTACGACCACCGTCAACTTGTTTCGATTCTCCAGCAATTTGCAGTATTTATACTGCTGAACTATATCGAATACAACAAGCGGTGAAAACTCCACTTAACGATGATAAAACTATGGCAATCTGTACGGACTCTCTATCCTCCATGCAGTCCATAAGAAACGTATATTCTATCAACCCAATAGTTCAAGAAATCCAGAGTATATGTAATCGCCTTCAAACTAATGGAATTACAGTAACAATATTGTGGGTCCCATCACACGTTGGTATTCCAGGTAATGAAAAAGCCGATCAAGCAGCAAAACAAGCATGTTCTCTTAACGTAACAACAGACATTCAAACATCATCAGATCTAAAAAGAACAATCAAACATCAAATAATGGACCTTTGGAATGATCATTGGAAAAGAAGCAATACCAAGTTAAGCATTCTACAACCAAATATTTTCTACCATCAGCTCCCACCAATGAAAAGAAAGGACAAATCTATCATTCGAAGATTGAGAATAGGGCACACACGCCTCACACATGGACACCTAATGAATTCCAGTAATCAGATTTTGTGCCAGTACTGCAACACCACGACTTTCGTAACAAATGTACTTCTTGACTGTCAAAACTACCTAGCCGCCAGAAGAAAATACAATCATGGTAACAACCTAAAAGACGTAGGTACCTATCTCAAACAGCAGCAACTATGAAAATGTATTAAACTTTTTAAAAAACACAAATTTATACAATTTAATTTAAAACAAAATGTATTATAAAAAATGTATTGTAACTAATTTGTTGCCAATGTAAAGTATTAACCATGTAAACATGAATGTAAATTGTACCTGTGTCAATGACCATTACCTGTCGAGCATATTTTCATATTTAGCATCTTTTCGAAATAAAAAAAAAATTAAAGTGCCTTGGCACCTATGGGTTTGACACTGGTACAAAGTTTATTACAATATGTTTAAGTTAACATACATATACAATCTGTTTATATACAAGTTAGGATACATTACCAACATCTTAATATAATTACACTAAGTAATAAAGGTGATACTCTTTTAGGAAACGAATTCTGTCACTGTACACGGTTGCAGAACCGAGTAGATCATTTAAATTATTTTGAAAGTTGTAGTAGTCTCTTTGAGGTTTGTAGTGGACACATTCTAGTAATATGTGCTAAACTGTTAAGTTTAGCACATTATGCTCACAACAAGAATGGTTTTCAGAAGACATCAGATATCCATGAGTAAGACGAGTGTAACCTATTCTGAGCCTTCTGATAATAATATTTTCTGATAATAATATTTTCAGTTGGTTGAATTGTCGCAGTTTTGTATTTTGCACGTTCTAGTGTGTTTGTCAAGTGCTTAGTACGTTGTTGTTGATACTGTTAATTCTTGGTGAAGTTGTATGCTTTTCATACTTTCTAAGGAGCAGGACACTTTTGCTGCATGATCAGCGTTCTCATTTCTATTGATACCAACATGGGATGCTATCCAGATGATAGTTACTGAAACACCTTTTTTTGACTGTTGTTGGCAGATAATGTGGATGCACTGTACAATGGGATGTATGCAGTATATTATATTTCTGATTGAGTCAATTGTGGAGAGATAATTGGTGCATATTGCTAATGATTTCTTATTAGCAATGGGTGAGTCTAATGCCTTGAGTATTCCGTACAGTTCGGCTGTGTATACTGCATATGCTACTATTGTATTTGAGGTACTGACGGCACAGCGGACGGCCTGTTCTTCTTTGGAGGCATCTGTGTAGAGAATTTTGCCATAACGCTGTGTCTATATAAGTTCCTTAAATGCTTGTACCAAGAGAGGTTTGGGCATTTCTTCTTTTTTGTATCGGTTCAAGTTGGTAAGGACTTGGTCCATGGGGGAATTCTAAACGTAATAAACGAGGATGTGAGTTTTAGATCTGTGTCTTTTAGCAAAGTTTTTAAAATTTGTGAGAGAGGATGTGCTCGAGGGTGACTATTATCTGGGACAGGATGGGGAGTACTAATTAGTTTAATTACTGGGTTTTTTGGAATACAGAATATATACGTGAGGCAATAGCGGCTTTTGGTGACATTCGAAATAAACTCCAATCATATCATACAATTCTGCATTTGATATACTCATCACGAATTATTAGTACTAATAAATAATTACTAATATTACCAATATTAATATCTATTGAAAAAAGTGCAATCTTCAATTCAAATTGTATTATAACACTTCTTAATGTTTTGACTGCTGTCAATAAATAAACAATATGAACTCCTCGTCAAATTCATTGTCGTAGCCTATTTACTTAGTTTCGAAAAAACCATTTTTAATCATAGGAAATAACAATGGTCAAAATAGTTATCAACATTAAGATTCTTCTGCTATAAAAAAAATTGAAAGTACCTACTGACTTATTTTTAAATTTAATTTATAATACAAGGCGAGTCAATACTATACTTTTAATCGAGTTCCATTATTATTTACAATGAATAGGTGTTTCCGTTAAACACTTGGAAGAAAAACAAATTTTAGTTTTTTCTATTCGAAAGTACCCTCTATCTATAACAATTAAAACTAAATGCAAATATTTTATAGTAGATGTAAATTAATTTATCCACACTCTTTCTAATGACACTAATTTCGTTAAAATCGGTTTATCCAAACCAAAGTTATAGGTATTTATCCACAATTACTTTCCCACTCTCCCCCACCCTTTATTTGAAAAAATAAAAAAAAGTACTTGAACAACTTTGTGCAGAATTTGGGCCTCTTTCTAGTTTACTTATTTAACACTTGGTATAATTGGGCATATTCCCCAAAAAAACTGGGATTTAAAGTTTTCTTCACAGGTTACGCCCCCTAGCGGTTAACCCAGAAACTTGAAAGTTATTTCCAGCAATTTCTCTTGGCCACTTTTACTAAGGAATTTTTTTCCTAATGTTATAACATGAATAGTACAATCGGTACAATCCACCGAATATATTTTCCGGATATGTAGTTTATCTAAGATAGATTAATCCAGATAGATTATGATCGTCAATATGTTATAAGGTCTTCTAAGCTGATACTCACTAAAGTCTGGTATCCTTGCTAGCCTCTGGTATATTGGTTAATTTTATTACAGGCAAGCGTGTATAGTTTTTGGGATAAATTTTTAAACAACAAAATATTTTCATTTTATTTTTGAAGATGATTTCAAGGTTATTATTTAGGTATTTTTCTACGACATTATATATTTCAATGAGCGTTTTTAAGATCAGACGGCAACTTAATAATTTTCGTTACTTTAAAATGCTTTTACAAAAAATTTATCTTAACGTATTTTTTGCTTTTAATGGAGAAACGTATAAAAAGCTTCTTTTAAAGCTTGTTTTGTCTCCGAAACCGCACAAAGAAAGAAAAAACAATTAAAAACTTTCGATAAAACGTTTCTCATGGTTGGTTTTCCAGCTTAAACCATGACTAAGACGGATTTTACTGCTGGAATTGGGAGCATTCAATATATTTGATTAGTTTAAAAGCACATATATAGGCAATTCGTTCTTCTTTCTGTTCAACAATGGTGGCGTTCGCAGCTTACCCTTGTTCCGTCATGCATGGAAATAGTGCGAGGGGCTTTTATTTTGTTAGCCACAAATTGACTTATTTAAAGAACACTCAAAGACTATGCCGTTAGAGAATGGTAAATATTTGTGCCAACTTTTTAGTTACGTTAACTCTGCTAAAACTAAGCAAATAACTGCTTCTAGAGTTAGGATAAAATGTTATTTTACAATTCTCTTTAGTGTCAATCACTATCAAAGTGTTTTTTATGCGAATTAACGTGTCTCGATGACGAGATAATTGACAAGATGACAGTATATTACAATATTAATATATTACAAGTACATTTTTACATTTGACATAATACATATTAATTAATTTTCACAAATTTACTGTTATATAATAGCATTACACTTCAAAAATTTTAAAGCATTTGAATGTCTCTTAAAAATTTAAATAGACTTACATATTTCTTGGTTTCATTCAACATTTCTTTGTGTATTTTGGGTATAAATGGTAGTAGCTCTAAGGAAGGTGTAACTAGTTATAGATCATGTAAGTGCTACAACGCTATTACTTCTCGGAAAGAAGTAATAGCGTTGATTGAATAATCCAAATCATATTGGGTCAATCAAATTTGGGTTATTCAATCAACGGTAATAGATATTGTTTTACCCGTAACATATTTGTAAAGCACATGCGCATTGACAACTACCGTATTAGTCAAAAGTTTGATAGCGACTTTCCGGTACCACTTGATACTTCTACGAATGGGAGAACTGTATGCTGATTTTTGGTCCGAAATATCAATAAAGGCTTTTGCTGCATTGTATTCGACAACAGTCGATGGCTTAGTAACAGGTCCCCGTTTAGTTTCTACTCCAATCATTGAAGGAGGATTCTTAGTAGTTAGAAAGAGAACGTCTCTCTTGTCTTTCCACTTGCTGACGATAACTTTTGTGTTGCTCTGTAAATATTTAATTTCTCCTCGTTTGAGCTTCATTTATGACAGCTTTTGGATTGTGTTTTCTGTTGGCGCGTAATGTACCAACTAAATGTGTGCTTTGTCTGTAATGTAAGTAACTCGCAGGTGTGTTCCAATGAGTTATTCATTAAGTGTTCCTATTTGTTATATGTCATATATACGTTATTTAAACACTTGTTTAATATAATTATGCAGCTGTACATTTTATATAGGTATATTCAAAATATAAGCTTCCTTTACGGCTACATCTGCACCCTCATTTAACACAAGTCCTACAAATGTTTATTATATATATATATATATATATATATATATATATATATATATATATATATATATATATATATATATATATATATAAGCGGGGATCCTACAGCTTCTGCCGCTTCCCGCATTTCGATCGCCATCTTTTTCTATCTCTCCAGGTGTCTTCATCAATGGCTCTATCTTTCATGGTTTCCATAACACCTTGTATCCAAGACTTGGCTGGTCTTCCTCGTTTCCTTCTATTACTTGGATTGTATTCCATAGCTCTTTTTGGCCATCTGTTGTCGTCCATCCTCTGTACGTGTCCATACCATATTAACTGTCTAGTTTCTATTCTTTCAGAAGTTGTATGTACTCTATCTGTTTTTCTTCTAATTTCAGAATTAGGTATACGTTCTACTCTTGATATACGGCAAGCTCTTCTTAGGTAGTCCATTTCAACCGTGTCAACTTTTTTCTTTCCTTTTACTGTCATTTGCCAACATTCTGCTCCATATGTAAGAATGGGCTCTACAATTACTTTGTAGATAGTCATTTTAGTTCTCATAGTAGCTTTGTTGGACCAAAGTATCGAATTCAGAATTTGAACACTCTTCCTGCCTTGTTGCACTCTATAGTCTATATCTCGTTCCGTTGTTCCTTTACTGCAGATAATACTTCCCAAATATTTGTATTCGTAGCACCTTTTCATTTGTCTAATTTCCAAATCCGGGTCTTCGTCTTCATTGCCTATTCGCATATATTCTGTTTTAGACATATTCATACTCATCCCCCATTTTTCGTATTCATCTTTGAGCTTTCTAAGCATATAATCTGCATCTTCTTCACAGCTTGCAATTAGTACTTAATCATCTGCAAAGAACAGCGTTGTCAGATAATGGTTGTTAGGCTTCAACCCCATTCCCGCACATTTTTGTCTCCACTGGTGCAGTGCTTCTTGGATATATATTTTGAATAGGGTGGGGGAAAGACAACATCCTTGTCTCAAGCCTTTCGTTACTGTAAATACCCTTGAGAAAGTATTTCCTGTTTTTACAGTGCTTTGAGGACATTTATAGATGTTCAGTATTGCTTTTAGATATGTTTTACTAAGGTCCGTTTTCGTCAAGACACTAAATAAGAGTTTTAAAGGAACTGTATCATAAGCCTTCTCCAGATCTATAAATACCAGATGCGTAGGGAGGTTTCGAGCTGTTCGTTTTTCAATTACTTGTTGAAGGGTAAATGTGTTGTCCACGCACGATCTTCCTGCTCTGAAGCCGCTTTGTTCTTCAATTTCTTTATACTCCTCTTCTATTCTTCTTTTCAATATACGACCATATAACCTTCCCAGCGAGCTAGTTACGCTAATGCCTCTATAATTTTCGCATTCTTTCTGTCTCCCTTTTTATAAATGGGGCTAATGTGGGCCAAATTCCAATCGTCTGGAATCGTTTGGCCTTCAATTAAGCATTTATTAAAAATATTCACTATGCTTTCCAAAAGAGCATCCGGTCCATGTTTCACCAACTCGATGGGAATGTCTCCAGGCCCGGGTGCTTTTCCATTTTTCATTTGTTTCAATTCTTTTTTCAGTTCTTCTTTGTTTATCTTATGCACCTCTGAGTTTTCTGTCATTGAGATATGGTCAGGTCTTTCCATAAATTCGTGCCTACTTTCTGTTATGTTTATTATATATGTCATGTAATAAAGTCACCAGACGATGATCTGAGAATTCCTTGTATTGATGATAGGGAATCTGTTCAAATTGCTATACTGCGGACAATTGGTTGCAACATACGAAAAGCCTCGAAGATGCCATATAGTTTCCAGGGTATGTGTTACATTCAAACTCCGAATTTGGACAATGTCCGAAATTTCTACTCACTTCGCGATGTGGACAACGTGAATTACCCACGTCGCGGAGTGAGCATTTTATTCGGATATTGGCCGAAACAAAATACCCAGAACGCCTTGTGGGTAAACGAAGTTACTCAATTGCCGAAATAAACACGTGTACCGGAGATTGAGCAAAACCTTAATGCACATAACTGACCTCAGTTGCTACCTAAGTTCCGTTTAGGGACTACGTCTCCAGACCAGTAACCATTGTTGGAAGTTTATGTTGCTATGAGGTGGATCTTCCTAAAATTGTAATATTCTACAAAATTATTAGTATAAGTTAGTGGCTTAAAACATGTGTATCTAGTAGAAGCACTGCAGATGGAATATTTATTCCGAAAACGTTCTGTAGTTGAGCCCGAAAGATTTCTTTTAAATAAAAATACCTTTTATAAAGGATTTTTCAATAAACATTTTTATTTTAAAAGTATTATTTAGAAACAAAATGTTTATCACGTTTTCTGAACTTGTCTGCGTATAATAAATACCAGAAAAGATATAGGAGGAAAAGAGTTACTAATAAATATTTAAGTAAAAATCATTGTTAACCCTTTCGAGCCGGCATCAGGTGAAACGTAGTAGTTTCCCAGTACGGGCAAAGTTAACAGTTGCTGATTAATCCGCTTCCCGATCACAATCAGTAATTATGGTGGTAATTACATATATTCATTTTTATTTATTTTTCTGTTCGTATTGGCGTTATTAGAAAAAGAAACAAGTTAGTTACTAAAACAATAATTTTGACGTGACAACGTCTTAAATTAGGTTGTGGCTCGGAGTCACTCATGAAAAAGTGTAACGCCCGCTCACGTCTGTTACGATGAGTCACCGAACGAGAGAGAGGTCCGCCGGACCGGCGAATGCCTTGCGTCTCTCTCCCACTCAAACATGATCGGTCCGCTGCGCGCGCAGGACTAGAGAATTAGGCGCGTTGAATCGGTGCGTGCTTGTGTCTCTGTCTTTCTCGAGCGTTCTTGGCGTTGGAAAACCGAGAAAGCGTCATAATACAAGTTCACACGTGTGGTTAAAGTATCGTCAGCTGTGTCTGTAGTGAAAATGTGGAGTGCTTAGATTCGTTATTTACAACAATAAAGGTAAATAATTGTACACTAATATTTCATTATCGTAAACTATGATTTATTGATTAATTGTTAGATTGACACAAAAGTTGAGAAACTGAGTTTATAGGTTATGTCATACTATTGACAAATGTTGATAGTGTTAAGTAAATTAATAGTTTAAATCACTCTGCAATCAATCGTAATTCAGTCGATTGAGAAGAAACAGCGCGTTTCAACTGAAAACAACTATTGTGCAATTTAATAATATTCATATCAATAAATATTCTACCGAGAAAAAGACGTTGTCACGTAAAATCTTCGCCCGTAAAACTGACTTTACAGGCAACCGATTTTTTTATTTGAATTAAAAATTAAGAAAGAAACAAAATAACCAAAAAAATGAACACAAAAAAAAACATTAATTCTAATTTTGAAACAAATTCAACAATACAGAACTCAAAATTTTAAAATTGTATGATATCGTTCAAAACAACTTACTACACACAAAATCACATTACACATTTGACACAAGTACGTCGTGTCTTTTCTAATTTTGCGTTTGGCACAAACGACACATCTTTTTGATAAAGGTCGCTTGTTTTCTTGTAACGGATACAACGTAGGAAAATGTTTTTCTACCAACCGTAATGGATGATCACCAGCATTCGGTCTGTTACTTCGTAACAGTCGAGGAGTGCTTTGTTTATATTTTTGTAAAATTTGTTTCACCAAATCCCTCTGGAAATCCAATAGAGGAATGTTTTTCCCAGTTTTGACTTTGTAAATAGCATGTGAATTTAGTACAGCCAGGTCAAGTATATGAAAAAAGACCTTTTTGTACCATTTCACGTTTTTCCTTACGGATTCAGTAGAACTTAGGAGCATGTCTGTTCTGTCGACTCCACCCATATTCATATTGTACGCGATAATACATACAGGTTTTTGAACTTCTTGGTTTCTGCTATTTTTGGTTTTAGATATATTAGCTTCATGCATGGTTGTCAACATTACAACGTCTCTTTTATCTTTCCATTTGAATGCCAAAGATTTGTCAGTAGAAAAGTATTGTATAGAACCTTTTTCCAGAATATTTTTAAATTTTGACATGTTTTCGATTCTGCTTTACAGTTCCACAATAATTAGTCTTTTTTTCGAATAAAGCTTCAGTCAGTAATGGACAGCTGTAGAAGTTGTCCGTGTAAATTTTCTGGCTATTATTCCAATATGGCTCGGTCAGTGTCATAGCGATGTTTTCTGATATACCAAGATTCTCAGAATACTGAGTTATATCTGTATCCGCTCCGGTATATATTATTAAATCTAATATAATATAACCGGTTTCACAATCAACGACAACAAAAAACTTAATTCCAAAACGATGTCTTAGCATCGCAGATATTGGCGAAACGATATATGTCGTTTGAATCTATGGAAATATTTTCAAATGAATAGAAGTTTTTCTTGAAAATATTCCTAAAATAGTCACTTATGCTTCTAATTTTCACAAGACGGTCATTTAAGTTACAGTTATTATTATCCGAAAAGTGGATATTTCTCAATAGCTGAAAATATCTATCTCGAGGAATACACTATTGAAATGTTGGTGTTTCTAGTAAAGCATCTTTGGTCCAATAATCACGCAGTCTCTGCTTTTTTAGTTGTGGCATGAGCAAAGATACGGCAATAAAAACATACATCTCATCAATATCAGTGTTTTGTCAGTTTTTCATGTGAGAAGGGCCAGGAATTGCCGAATTGGCATTATTACCGAATATATTGGTTTGTTCAACGACTTTTTCGATTATCTCTTGTGTAAAAAAGGCTTCAAACACTTGTAGGACAGATGAAGCGTCCAACAATGCTTTAATACAATATCCAGAGGCATCGTTTGAAAAATTATGTATTGTAGGAGCAATATTTTTTTCTCGCCACTCGAAAGAATCCGATTTTTGTTTTGTTTTTCGTCTTTTGGGTTGTGGAATATCAGTAACAACTAGTTCGGTGTCACTTTCTAAACTGTCATGATTTTTTTCACTATCACCTCACGTCGGTTCGCAAATATTTTCCCACCCGTAGCTCTTCTCTGATTCAGCATCAAAGTTTTTGTCTAAATCACTGTTAAAAGCAAGTTCTAATAATTTTTCTTCAGATAAACCCTTTTTAGGAAACATATTGTGAAAAAACGTGCAAATACATTGCGTATGCCTACGAAGTTATGACTTCACTGACGCAAAATTAACAAGGATCGACCCGTATCGGAGCTAGTAAGAATCGATGCTTGCAATCTCCACTATTGATATTTTGCTGGTGCTCTGTTACGTGAATGATCACAGTCAAGTTATCCATGCGCTGATTAATACGTTTTCAGTGTCGAAGTGCATCCTCTATCCCTGCGGACTTATACGTCTTCCGGGTATCGGACTCGTTATGATTTCGCGGATATATAAGTTTCCCGTTACGAAAGGGTTTAAAAGTAGTTTATTTGCAACTGATAACAACTGTAAGGTACTCAGCATGAATAATATATCTGTCGACTTTGATGTTTCTAAAGTGGTTTTCGTTCTATAATTTGGTAATTTCTCTAGCTTAAAAATTTATTTTTAAATTACGCGAGAAGAAAATCAAAGGAAGAAAATAATCAGAATTCGGTTGAATTATGGATTTAAATACAATTCACTTCGTTGACGCCATTCTTTAAATATTCGTAATAAGAACAGATGTTGATATATATATATAGATATATATAACTCAAGCCATGAATTTACCAGGGGTAAATCAATGGCATGCGTGATCATTCTCACAGTCAATTTCTTTGATCTGACATAGGATCGGTATAGACTTAGTAAGAAGTCCAACTTGTGGACGCACCCATGTTACTGTTGTATCGTCTTATAGCTTCAGGCCTGGGAATCTGCACATATTCTTTTCTTGTTTTGTCCCATCTTTTACATTCATTCGACTCTCCAATTCCAATGAAGTTCGATGCTGTTAGTTCTGCCTTGTTATCATACCATTTTGTGATGAAAATACCGTCCTTGCTAATTGAGGTAGCAGCAAAACCACGCTTATTTTTTTTCATTTCTTTAACGCTGGGTTACTTTGGATTGGCAAACCGGTTAGCTCTTATGGTTCCTATACAGTATATAGACTTGGAGTCGAGATTATAGGTAATAAAGAGATTGTCAAAAAATAGGCCGTGGTTTTTCTCAGATATTCTTTCACCAAGTTGAATAACTACAGCAGCTGCCGATCCATATTTCACGTAAATGGGATTAATGGGCGTTGTTGAACCTGGATAAATCAAGAAATCATATATCAGTCCACTATGGCCAGCCAAGATGTAGATTTGGATACACCATTTGTTAGGTTTGTTTTTCATTAATTTTTGTATATTTATTTGTCCCTTGAATGGTACTATTTGCGCATCGACATAAAAGTTAGTTTCTAGTGGTAGCTGCTGGCATATTTTTCTTACTGACTCGTACAGACATCTGACTTTCCACAATCTGTAACAAATTAATATAAATAAAATGCAATTTTTCCGTCGAAACAAAATGAAAATGAAAATTTACCAAAATTTGTTATCTACATACCTACCTATCTCTGTTGTCTTCATTGCGACTCAAAATATCGACCAAATGTATTATCTGTCGCAACTTGTAGAGTCTAGACAGACTAAGGGAATCTTTTACCAATGGTATTTCCATACTACGGTGCCAATACATGCAGACCCTAGGAAACTGTAAGTTTCCCATAAGAATATGGACCCCAATAAAAGTCTTGATTTCATCCAAGTTTGTCGGTGGAAATCTAGCAATATTTTTTTGTGTAACATATAAATTTCTTATATCAGCCATTTGTTGTAGTATATCATTAGGAATATATTTGGTAAAAAATTCAACTGGTGGTGGCAAATCTACAACAGGGGTAGTCGGAACGGTTTAATGCTAATGATTATTTCTTGTTTCGTATTGTACATGTACCCCTTGTATCCAATTTATTTTTGATTTGTCAGTAAGACCATGTTCTTTCTCAAAATTTGTTTGGTTCCTTTTCAACTCATCTTTGTCATTTTTCCCCATATTTTCACCATTTGCAATTAGCTCCAACCTCTCTTCTTCATCTGACAAATCTACATCTTCAACGTTGCTGGTTTCAGGCTGATTTTAATTTCCATTATTTTTATCTATAGTTACATCTAGAATGTCATTATTTCTTTGTTCTCTAGATATTTCGTCTGCCTGCCAACCAACATCATCATCTGACAGGAACTCAATATCTGAAACATCATCGTTCTCAAGATAATAAAGAAGTTCTTCTTGGGTTAGCTTTCTTTTTGAATTTTTTCTTGCGTTTGTTATTATCTAAAAAACACAAGCAAATGTATGAATTACAAACAAAATTAAATATCCATATAAAACTAAAAAAAAATAAAACTTTTAAAAACTAAATTTAGTCAATTTTTAGGGGTGCCCCTCCCTCAACAATTTATTGCCTCTCGTCTTCACCATACCCACACTACTTACACAAAATGGAAATAAAATTTATAACTTTTGCAAAAACATGGTCTAATATATTGTCCACAAACTGCGTTTGTTCATGCTAATGTACATACTAATTCAAACTACATCTGTGGACTTTCTGGTATATAAAACATTATAAATTATTATGGAACTCCAACGCTAAAACATGTACTTACCAATAGCAAATCATAAAACTTCTAACTTTAATAGATTTACAAGAAAACGTAAAATATATGACATAACCTAAAATGCTCCTGTTTGCACAATACGCCACTCACGTTTAAAATGTTGCCTAACGTCTATTGTCAAACTTTATCGCATTTATATCAACCTAAAAGCGTCTAATGTATAAATGTAGATTAGGAGGTAAATAATTCTGAATTTCATATAAGGCAATACAATTCAATGTACACGGTAATGTACAAAAATATTGAAAGGGTTAAAAGTACTTTTACTTTGCATAAATTATTTTTTACCGTATAAAACAACCAGCACTCAATTATCTTGTCAGGATAAGGTGCTCTTAATTTCACGGACAGCAAACGGTCCTCTTCTTTCACCTTCAAAACATCCGTCAAACATACAAAATCTTCGTTTCCGTTCTATTTTTAACCAATGATCTTTTAGTATTTCAAACAAACAAACAGAATTGCCAGTTCCTACGAAATCCATCAAATTTATATTTTTCTTGTTTTCCATACACAACCAACGACATCACATTGACACCTACAAATTAATTGAGAATATGACATAGAGTTTGCAGCTATGTTATTAAATAATTTTGTTGATTTAACATGACATAGACACATACATATACGTATAACAAAAAAATTTATTTCAAATCTTTAGTAAAAGGTATATAATAAAATACCCAAACGGGCTATATCACAAATACATTACAGAACGTTTTCGGAAGGAAAATTCCATCATCAGTGTAACCTGAAAGTATATAACCACTTTACTTAAAAAGAACGTAAAATTTAAAATGTTGAGTAAGGTTATGCAAAATGTGGTTAATACTTACAAAGTATACATGCTATGAGCCACTAAAATATATGGGTGAAAACCCTTTAAATGTTATTAATTTATAGATATGTTACATTATATGTTATTATAAATTAGGATATTTAAGTTACCGTTGGAATTGGTAACATGGCAACGTATGGCTCTACATCGGTTACATGGTCCTGAGACAAGGTGTCTTCGACGACCTGTTGATAACAACTGATAAAAATGACAATATTGACATGTTAGGACGGATGTCGGAACAAAGCAGTAGCACAGACCACTAATAACTAGACATTTCACGCAGGTAGCTCAAGGTCAAACTAAACTAAATGTCATTTGTAGTACCGATACAAATCTTAAGATGTCGCTATACTCTGTCTATAGTCTATACTCTGCAGTTTAGGTTTAGAGCCAAACTAAAAATTATAATTGTCAATCGCAAATTGTCAGTAGTTGATTAGCGTCAATATAATCAGATTTCGGATGGTTATTATTCGTATTGTTTGATTTAATGGTTATTATTGCAAAAAAATCAAACTAAACTTGGTTTAATATCTCTAAGTTATTGTTAGCATCAACCTCAAATTAGTTTGTGTTTTAAATGTTCCTGGACTTCAAATAGTATTTTGCAGATTAATAATAATTAGCTAAATATAGTTTTTCACAATAAATGTTGTATCCTACAATGTACCAATTCGTCAACAATTAGACATGCCTTTCCAAATTCTGATAAAGAGATTATACGATTTAGGAAGTGGCTTAGTGTTTTAAAAAATCCCAATTTTGATATGATGAATTCCACAATTCCACTACAGTTTTTAAAACAAAACGAATATGCCACAGCCACTTTGAAGATAAGTTTGATTGTACATGGAGTCATAGCTTGTACCAAAATGCAATTCCCGAGAACAAATAGCTGATTGATTTTAGATTCCTGCTCTAATCTACATCCCAGAAGTATTTCAATGTTGTATGCGGAGAAGCAAATGTAACAGAAAGTAAGTAACCCTGATATGTAATTAATAAAAATTATTTTATTTGAAGTGAATCATGCTATAAATTATTATATTAACTTTTTGTTTTAGTTAAAAGTTCTTCAACAAGTAGAGATGTACAATCTACACACATGTTTCAATCATTTGAGATACCAAATTGTAGTAACTATTGGGAAGATAACAAATTATTGATTTTCCAATTGGTTACTATTTCATGAAACTTTTTAGTTGCAGAACACAATTATGCACAGTTACCAAACGAAGAGATTTTAATTGTAGAAACTGGTGAGAGTAAGGATTTAAAAGGTAATCGTAGTTAAACAGTACATTTTAAATTTTGTTGTTATTTTTCTGACTTTTTGTAAGCTTTGTCCATAAAATTGTACAATTCTCAGTAGTAATAAAGCATATTTCTATTGTATTCTAAATTTATGTATGTACAAAGTTGTTTTATATGTATTAAATAAATAAATAAATTATATTTTGCCTTATTTTTTCATAAATGGTATCGTGTATATTTTAATTTAAAAATAATTTGCACATTTTAAAATTTTAAATGCATTTTTTTTTTAAATACCAAATTATATTTAAATATTTTAAGCTTTATATAAATTTTCCCACCACAATTAAATTTTGAAATTCCCGCGTAATTTCCCGCTTGAATTAGTTCCGATACAAATCTCTTGGAGCGCTGGATTTCATATCTAACTAAAGTATTGTCGTGAAGCATCTAGAGGTAGGTGATCTGTGAGCAGTAGTTGTAGTAGCAACAGTAGTAGCAACTTACGGTAGTTGTCTAAAAATGACAGAAGCCAGCATTATTTAAAATTGAATAAATTAAAATTATAATAATATAACAATATCAACCATCAATGTTGTAGTCTATAATGTGAATTTGTCCTATATTTATATTGAAAAACGTTAAAAAAATTTGTTTTATAAATTAATTTAGGTAGACTGGAGAACATGAAATTTTGTAGGTATGGATAGGCAACCAACTATACATGTGTCTAAATTTGTTTGTTCTTAACTAAAGAAGTTAGTTGTTAGTTAAGTTGTTCTTTAAATTAATTTATAAAACAAATTTTTTCAATGTTTTTTAACATAAATATAGGACAAATTCACATTACAGACTAGAACATTGATGGTTAATACTGTTATATTATTATAATTTTAATTGATTTAATTTTAAATATTGCTGGCTTCTGTCATTTTTAGACAACTACCATAAGTTGCACTGACTGCTTTGTTCCGACATCCGTCCTAACATATCAATATTGTCATTTTTGTCAGTTGTTGTTATCAACAGGTCTTCGAAGACACTTTGTCTCAGGACCATGTAACCGATGTAGAGCCATACGTTGGCATGTTACCAATTTCAACGGTAACTTAAACATCCTAAACATCGAAACTATCTTACCGATTTTTCTATCAGATGTCGCTATTGCGTCCATAACGAAGCCATGTTATTGTTGCTTCTAATAAGACAGAGAAGATTATTTTTCACGTTAAGAACGGCTATGAATAACTATTCTGATGAGACTTTTTAAGTCGAAATACGTATCAATAGATACATAGACGCTTTGAACGTGAAATCAAATCTTTTCTGTCTTTTTCATTTTAAACATCCTAATTTATAATAACATATAATGTAACATATCTATAAATTAATAACATTTAAAGGGTTTTCACCCATATATTTTAGTGGCTCATAGCATGTATACTTTGTAAGTATTAACCACATTTTGCATAACCTTAGTCAACATTTTAAATTGTACGTTCTTTTTAATTAAAGTTGTTATATACTTTCAGGTTACACTGATGGAAAAAAAAATTGTGATACATGGTATACAGCCAGCTACAGGAACTTAGTTTCCTAGTGGATATACGTATAAATACAAAATACATATACACACATATAAACACCTCAGTCAGCCACTTATCACAGCCCAGTCAGGTGTACCACAACTGACTCTTCATATGGTGAGCTGTGTGCTGCGACTAATGGATTCTCCAATCTCTTGGTATAACATAATTGTGCTAAGAGGATGCAAGGTACAATGAGGAAAGTTTTGCCAACTTCAGAACGCACTAACGTGCCTGATAATTTTTTGACCCAACTCGAGGGAATAAACTGGATATGGAGAAAAAAGTTGACTAAGAAGAGAACACATAAATAAGTGACCTTCGAAGTCTATCAGTAAAAATAAAAGAGGGGCGATCTTTTTAGCATCTGTAAACCTTCAGCACATTAAGGAATCTTCGGCAGAACTTACTGAACAGCAAGGTTCCATATCGAGTTTGTGAAAGAGCCCTAATTACATCAGGTGCAAATAATAGATCTATAGGGTATTGGAGTAAACCCTATATTCAAAGCAGATCTGGAGAAGTCAGGAGGACTTGTTTATTAAATGATTAATGACAAAAGGACAATAAGCTAATTGGTTGCTATATGACCTTTTTATCTATGCAATGGCGTCGAAAAAAAGAGGAAAAATAATAAAATTGGAAACTTAGTACGGAAAATACGTAGTCGTTCAAATAAATGTGCAATAATTAAATATTCAAATATAAAATTTTTCTAATTAAAGCCATTAAAAACAAAATGTACCTGAGTAACACCAAAAGCTTTGAATAATATATTTCCGTTGTCGATTTCCGAGAATTTCTATTAGCCTGTGTCAGATGTGTGCACATACATTGGTTAATTATGAATAAATTTTATCGAGCAATTAAACATTTATTCGAAAACTATTAAATTATTCAATAAATTGAATGGCCAATATTGTAATGCATATTGTTTATTTAGGAAGTTAATGTCTACCTTCGACAAGAACCTAATTACCTCCACGTTTTGGAAAATTATGTAATTATATTCACCGTTTCTAGTTTTGACGTTTATTATTGCAATATTTCTTTTAAAATGTAAATAGTCCTTTGTTACACTGGCTTATTTATATGAGTTGATTATTTGCGGTATGTTTCCAGCACCTCGTATTCCTATTTTTTCTTTTTCAAGAACAAATGCCATAGATCAGTTTTTGCTTGCTATAAAATAGTTTTACTAAAACAGTAACATAAAAGTTGCATAAGCAAACGTTTTCAGGAGATAAACCGACAAGTCAATTGGTATTCTTAGATACAGGCTCTTCCCAAATCGATGAAAGGCCCACTTGATCATGATTTCGAAGCCAGGAAAGAATAAAATGTTTCCGCAAAACTTGAGGCCGATAAGCTTACAGCCAGCAGTCAGCAAGGTCGTAATACTAAGCCGACTACAAGCCAAAATATACGAAATAGGACTAATTTCAGAAGCTCAGTTCGGATTTAGAGCAGAACACACTAGCGAATAAGCAAAGCATTTGACAGAGTCTAGCATAAAGGCCTGATATACAAAATGAGAGGCTACAGATACAGTAAGGCCATGACGAGACTGATCTCTTTGTACTAGAGCAACCGAAGCTTCAGAGTACGAATAGGACAAGTAATATCCGAGCACGGAGCTCCGGAGGCTTTCATTTTTAGTGACAAATTGTATGACATAATATTTCAATTTTGAGTTGTGGCAACAAATATGAGGCATTTGAAATATTATTAAGAAAAGCAGAATTTAAACTTTGACATTACACATGATCGCATGTCATGGGAAATGCCTCCAGAAAGACGGTTTTGAGTATAATTTGTACAGAAGTTAAGTGCTTTTGGAAAACGTGCTAGTATAACTGAAAAATAGCAGTTTTAAACGTTTTAGATCGTTTTTAATGTGAAAGTTTAAATTCATCGTATTTTAATCATAATTTAAGTGCCACACATTTGTTCCCAAAACTCAAAACTAAAATCATGCTATAAACTATATAGTGAAACGGAAAAATTGTATGGATCTCACGAGGATAATTAAAAAAAAAGAAATTGCGCCACGGTTATATATTCAACACATTTATAAAAACTGTGGTTATAAGCGGCAAAATACAAAAACGGTATACGAAATTCATTTTAAAATGCACCTTTATTTTTGTCGATAGGACGTTCGGATTAAAAGATATCTATCGAAGTTCGACCGAAACAAATTGTCGAGCTGAAACACATTTTATTGAACATTAATTTCGTGCGCGTAACTGACATTCAAAGTCGCTGATTGCTTCAAGCGTTGTTTTTAAAAGAACAGTTCATTCTACACCAAAAATGCTTATAAGCATTTTTATTGAAAATTATCTTAGCTACATTTTTTTTTTAAACTTTTCTTTCTATGGCGTATAGATTCTTAGTAAATTGATTTTTTTTCCTTTTCCCCGCTCTACGGGAGTTTTTAGAGGGGAAGCCCCGGAGTAAAAGTGGTAAACTTTTTTGCGTCCTAATATTGACATTGTCTGCAAAATTCAGCTTGTTCACATGATTTTTAGAGGTTCAGTGGCATTTTGGTCATTTTTGGAAGGAATTGGTTTTAACACTTAAAAGAATTTTAATTTTAGACAAAATAAAGCGAGTAAAAAAGAAAATGATAGATGACTTTTGTATGATGGCCATATTCGATTTTATTCGATAATTATCAATACTGAATCATTACTAAATCGACATATTAAATTTAAGTTTTGAGCTATTTTATATGAATATGATTACAAAATATTGCAGAATTTTAATTTATGACATGAATTTAATTAATATTAACGTAGTTTTTGTACAATATTTTAAACAATTAGATAAGATCAAATTTAAGTGCATTCGAACAAATAATCGATTATTAACCACAGACATTCAATTTTAAATCAGAAGATGGAAACGGAAAGTATTCTCGAAGTTTGTAAACAATTTTAATTCCTAGCTGAGCGGTTTCGGCTTACAAAACCATCTTCAGAGCTATGCTCAAAATGAACAATGATGTAAATAACTAATTTTAATTTAACAATGATTTACTTACGTCAAATATTAAAGTATCATGCTATAGTAGAAGCCATAGAAGTATAGGTAAGATAGGCAATGTATTTCTTACGAGAGAACGTTGCCGGTTTGCCGTGACTCGCGCGCCGCGCATCAGTGTGTGCAAGTAAAACGTGTGGTATTAAATGTATTTAAGTATTATTTAAACCTAAAAAATGGTGACAACTTTATTATTACTCTGAAAAAGTTTCCAAAATCTTCGGTCCGCGAAGATGCCCCGCAAGACGAACTTAAACCGGTACAAAAAAAGAAAGAAAACCAGTTTTCAGTCCAATTCACGTGAGAATACTTACGATGGGGGAGTGAAATCTTGAATAAGGAAAATTTTCTATGATTTTGTTTTTTTTGAAAACATACCACCAACCGTCGACAGCATAATGAACAGAGTGAATGATGATAAGAACTTTCCAGCTATTTCAAAAAGCACATTTGGTAGGCTACTTAATAATGTGGCTTTTGAATATGGTAAAAGAGGTCGAGATTCGATAATGATGAAAAGAAAAGATATCATACCCTGAAGACACAAGTAGCTCAGACTAAGAAAAATATTGAAGAAAAAGGATAATGTAAACCTTGTTTATACCGACGAGTCTTGGACTAACGTCGGTGCTTTAGTCAAAAATTAATGGAGGGACACAACGATCAAGAATTACCGAGATGCCTTAAAAGCTTCAACCCAAAGAGGTCCTTGGTTTGTTCTTCTTCATGCTGGAATCGAAACTGGTTTTGTGGCATGGGCCGAATTAACTTTCTTGGCCAAGAAGGGAATTGCTGATTACCACGACGAAATGGACGGAGATCTATATAATAAATGGTTTAAGAAGACGTCATTTAAAGACAAAGAAAACGTTGTCGTTTTAGATAACGCATCACACTCCCACAAATTTGATTTTCCGAAAAAATTGTGAAACTAAAAGCAAATCAAGGATTGGCTAATGGAAAAGAACGTTTTCTTCGAGGATGATTACCTAAAAAGTTAATTATTGGATACTGCGGCCGCATTTAGAGACAATTGTTGTCTCTAAATACAAAAAGTTCAAGTACAAAATTGAAAGAATTGAGGAAAAATATGGCGTTAAAATTTTGACACTGCCGCCTTACCATTGCGAGCTGAAGCCAATTGAGATGGAGTCAAATGAAAAGTTATGGGGCTTAAAACAACATCGATTTTAAAGAAAAAATTATAAAATAGTAACAATTTAAATATCATAGATTTAATGCTTATTTGGTTTTTAGTACTTTACGTACAGTACATTTCACCCCATACAGTCTGTCCTATAGGGTAAACTACTTGCTTTGTTTTCGTATATACATATAATATAAGAATTTACAAGTTATAAAATATATTATGTATACAGGCATTCTTTTATAGAATTATATGGAGCCTTATATCGAGTTCTTTTAAATACCCCATGATAAGATCGATTTATGGCAACGAATTAAAAAAAACAACTTTCTTAACTGCGAGTATTAATTTTTTAGTTTTAAATAATTCTAAATTTTTAGATTTTATTGTTTAGTCAATTTTTCAAGGCTTAAAATTATATTTCAATATACTTGTTATGGCTTCAAAATATTAATAATTAAGAAAAAAGTGACGAAAATGGTTTAGGGTGTTTAGACAAAAATTTTTCCAAAACTTCTATAGAACTGAACCGGTTTCAGCTCTGTAGAGAAGAGGAGGGTGAATTATGTGATGCTAATCTAAGACACTGAAGATTTTAGCCTTGGAGACTAAAATGTTCAAAAAAATTTTTAGCTACATAGCAGATACTCTAAAAAACTACGACATATACATCTATAGACTGTATCTATACAGTGCTTTTCAGATAAAACTAGTCACCTTAAATAACTTTTGAACTTCTAATTTTTAAGAAAGGCGCAAAAACACGTCAAATAATATTTAACGGGAGAGACATTATGTCATATTTAAGGTTAGAAAATGCATCCTCTTACCACCTGTATCATCCCTTTAATTTTTTTAAGTACTTTCCCCTTTCTTACATCTGGATTCTCCTTCTTGTACTGATTTCAAAAATTTATAATACATTTGGCTTGAAGTAATTACTTTATAAAAAAGACAATTTTTTTAACAAGAAAATATCTATCCTGTGGACAATCTACTCTGTAAAGCTGAAGAACCAACCTTAAACCTAAGAAGAAACTACTTAACTCTATCGTATTTCTCAAATACAAAATCTAACCCAAAAAATCCAAAAACAGCTTTCAGAAGGTCTATCAAAAAAGAAATAGGGGTTCTGTACATTTCTATGAACGAGCTAATAGATACCTATTAGAATTTAATATTGAACTACCTCCCATTTATCCTACCTGTGAAATAAATTTATGTTTTTCTTGGGTTGTTTCCTCTCTGCTTTGTAACCTTAAACTTACAGCATATAACAAAAATAACATGATACCCAATTTTTTTTTTAAACTCACTTTCTTCATGTTCTCACGCAGTATAAAAGTTATCATCTTATATACACGGACGCATCTACGACCATAAATTGAGTAGGAGCATGCGTTGTGATATCACATGAACATTCCATCCATAAATTGTCTCCTGAGACAAGTATTTTTACAGCAGACCTATTTGCCATAATTAAGGCCCTAACCTTTATTCCAGAAAAAAACCTTTCCAAATTTCCTATAATCTGATTCACTTAGTTGTCTGACATTAATTTCTAAGACTTATCCGTCTCATCCAACATTACAGCAGATTAAGTTAATTTTATACCTTATATACCAAAACAATTTGAAAGTAGAGTTTATCTGGGTACCGTCACATATTGGAATAGATGGAAAATCTAACGGTGCATCTAGATTTTAAACCTTACTTAAAAGCAAAATTGCACGATGATTGACAAAACCAATGGAATAAAAGTACCACTAAATTAATAGAAATCTTCCACCCTTCCATGGAATTTCTGGACTTCAAAGCGACAACATCAAGTCCTAATAACACGTCTCAGATTAGGACACACTTCTACAACACACGAATACTTGTTGAAGAGAGAAGAGGAACCAGTGTGTGTTGTTTGTGAATGTAAAGTGACAGTGAAGCACATTTTGACTGTCTATTCAATACACTCAGCTGAAAGACTATATTACCACATTCCAAAAACATTAAAAGAACTAGGACAATCTAAACACGTAGCTGATTTGATAAAATTCTTAAAATCTATAAACTTTTTTAATAAAATTTAACACAATACATCAATAATTAAAATATATATTGTATACCTTATTATGTAATTGATATTTTGTATATGCCTATGTATGTCTTTATTACGTTTGTATTTTCTTATGCTAATAACCCTAAGTGGTTGAAGCAAAATAAATAAAAAAAAAAGATAATATCTCTTTCACCTTAATTGACTGTAACAAAATAGGTTGTGCATAATTTAAACTTTTTAAATATTGAAACGTACTATTTGCAGCACCTTCAAAAACCAAGAAACAAAAAACTTTACTTTTTATTAAGGTTTTACCAAAAGTTTTTGATATTATTCGGACATTATCTTAATCGATTAATAGCCTATGACAATTTGTTATAACTTCTAACAGACTATTTTGATACTTGTGCAATTTGATCGCTGAAACGGTTTACAACTTGCAAGAAAGAATCGAAATTGCAGGTTTATACAATACTACAAAAATAATAATAAAAGCTGCTGCTAGAATTTTTATTGGAACACACCGCAATAGACATGCAAGTGATTAAATTGATGAACAACTTTAGAGCAACAGGGTCAGTTTGCAAAAAAAAACATAACCGACACGGACTTGTAAATAACGAAGCAATTCAAGTAGCCATTTTAGGGCAAGTTAACTTAGAGGTTGAGCAATCAGTCACTGTCAACAATAAGCAGAGCAATCGGTGTTTCATTTTCTATAGCCTTCCGAGTCCTTCGTAAATTTAAGTTTCATCCATACAAAATTTAATTGGTACAAGAGTTAAATGAAGAAGATTTTAATCGTCGTCTCGAATTTTTCGAATTAAAGACACAATGCATCATTAACAATCCACAATTGTTAAAAAATATTTGCTTTTCGGATGAATGCTCATTTTCATTAAATGGTTTAGTGAACAGACATAATTGCCGATACTGGGCTGAGAGTGATCCACATATTGTGCGTGAATTTCACACACAGCTGGTATGGTGTGGTATCCTAGGTGATCACATTATCGGATCCTTCTTTATCACTGGAAACTTAAAAGGTGCATTATACCTTGAGTTACTTAGGCAAGTGGTTAATCGTATTAGAAATCAGTAGAAAATAATGATTACCTTTCCGAAGATTTGGTTGTATTTCAATATAATGGAGCTCGTTCACACTTTGCTCTACCTGTACTATATATAAAAGAGGACAGATGATGGATTAGCCACTTAAATCACCGGATTCACTACCTCTAAACTTCTTCTTATGAGGGTATTCAAAATAAAAATTTATGCTACTCACCCAGAAGAATTAGATAATAAACGACAAAGCAATGTCAGAGAAGAATTTCAAAATAAATTGTACTATTATATGGAAGCGAAGAGCAGTCATTTTAAACAATTATTGTAAAAATTTATTTTTAGTGAAATGTTCATTTTAAATGTTTGTAATAAAAATGTTAAAAAAAGAACTTTGTATTTATTTTTCTCATAAACTAATCACTTTAAACATGACGTGTTATATATTTCTGAACCCAGTACAAAGAGGAGATCCAAATATGAAAGAAAAAAGGTAGAAGTAATTTAAAAATAATTAAAGACAATACAGGGGGCGAGATGGTGCATTTTCCTGCAAGCTTAAACCACCTAATGTCTCCCACTTCAAATAATAATTGACGTGATTTGCGATTTTCCTAAAAATTGGTAGTTTAAGTTTCATCTGAAAAACACTGTATGTATGTATGACTATCTAACTCTAAATTATATTTTGTATTTATATTGTATTTTTCGATTTTTTTAATATATATTACATTATTTTATAACTTATTTGTTATTTTTACTCATGCGGTATTAACATTGTAATAAAACTTATTAAATACTGTCATCGAAATGTCGCTTTTTATTAAAAATATAACAATGTAAATATTTTCCGCTGGCAAACAAAGACACTCCGCTAATTAAAAATCAACCTACTTTTTAGTTTTCCTGCAGGCAACTCGAACATATAGCTAAAATCGTTGCAAATATCGGTAGTTGATGGAGAGGAGAGGTTTTCAAACAGACGTAAATAAAACGGTTAATTAAAACGATGCTTGCATCATGGATGTAAAAATTGGCGACAATATGCCCGGAAGGTATAAAAAATAAACCAGTGAATTCTATCAGTACATATGCCTATAGACGACGGCGACGGTTGATTTCCCATTGCCATATTAACGCTTTTAGAATTTAATTCAAATATACCTTTCAGCAGTAGCAAATATAGGAAATAATAGTATTACAGAATAAAGATTTTTTAAGAAGAAATTATAAAGGAGTAAAATTAAAATATAAAATTTTCGGTATATACAGGGCGGTCCTTAAGTAATTGTACAAACAGAAACCGTAGATTCTGCACTTTAAAATATTACGATTTAAGCCAACTTGCTTCAATAAAATGTTAATAATAAGAAAGATACAGGGTGTTAAAGTGGAAATTTAAATTTTTATTTTTCGCTATAACTTTTATGTTTGTAAATATTTTTAAACAATAATTTACAATTGGATGCTTCTAAGTAGGATAAATTATAATTTTATGCATACTTTAATGTAACTGATAGAGGGCGCCACATATGCCACATGTGTGGCATAGATTTGCGCTTAACTTTTTTGTTCTTTAAGTTAGCTCTATTTGTGTTAAAAATATTAAACATACATTATTTTTACAAAGAAGGTATACTTGTTAGTAACCTTAAAATTTATCCGTTTTCGAGATAATTGCATTTTATAAGTCAGCTGCATAATAATTCTTAGTTGTGATATTTGTGTGGTAAAGTACTGAATACCTGTAGATAAGCATAATTCAAAGTATTCTTATTAAAACAACTCAAAGATGATAATGTAACATTACAAAATTTTTGTTATTGCTGCTAAATGTCTTATTGAAGAAAATATTCTTTATCTTCTTCTTTAGGTGCCGTGTCCGTTCAGATGTTGGCCGTCATCATGTCTACAATTTCCCTTTTCTATCGCTTCTTAAGTTTCTAGACCTACTGGCGTTGTATTACTTTTTCCCTATTGTAAAATGCTGAAAACCCAAAATATGTGGTTTATGTAAGATGGTAAACCATCACATTCTAGAGAGAAGGCAGTGAGAACATACTTAAATATAACTTTTCTGAACCTTAAATTGGTCGTGGTTGTCATATTCCTTGGCAATGTGGTGAGATATTGATATAATTATTAAATTTATAAAAAATCCCAAAAGAATACTTATTATATGTATTACGTAAATTGTTTACCCATTTTTATTAAGACAATTTATTAGAAACTAAAGCACAGGTATTGAATAACACATATGTGTCTTGTTTCATAATAGTTTTGCTACAAATCTAACCTTAAAGACTCAACATTTTTACAAAAACATGAACGTTGGCCTAATAACCTAATACCAACGGTATCAGACCGTTGGCTTAATACTATATTTATATATACTATATAAATATAGTAAACACACAGGTAGTTTAGTTCAGCATATTAGTTCGTTAGTTAATCATAATAGTCCATTTTTTCGAGATGTAATTATAGTTACTCATAAGCTGTAACGTAATCATATAAATCAGTACTGTCATCGATAGATTATTCCGTGTGTGTGTGTGTGTGTGTGTATATAGGTAACCAATGCGTGAGATACATCACTGTTTAATACATTATTTGACCTCTGTGACAAATAAGATATACTAATATACCATGTAATATATAATTTGCATATGTATCCAAAAGAATATATTCATCCATTATACATTATAGCCACCTCATAGCCCAGAATTTAATCCGTTTGATTTTGATGTATGGGGCGTATTAAAACAACGTGTCTATAGGAATCCCATAAACATTCGCAACCAACTATAGGAATAAATAAATACTGCAGCATTTTCTTTAGAACCAATGATGCTATTTAATATGAGACGATCTTTTATGGAATATATTGACAAATGAATTAAAGAAAATGATGGACATACCGAACACTTACTTTGACAAAAAGTTATGTTATTTAGTTTAATTATTTCTTAATTTGGTTTGTAAACAAAATGTTTTGATTATGACTTTAATTTAACATAAAACGTAAAATGTTTGATGGAAAATCCTATTATTCTGTTTTTTGTCAAATCCTATTATTAATTATCCTGCTGATATATTTATTTTATTTAATATTTCGTTAACTATTAACTTTAGTTAAAGGTATTTTATATAAAAATTTTGATTTATTATTGTTTTTGTCTATTTTTCCTTCGTTGCCTGGAGTAATTGCCTTAAATCAGAATTATGCAGCTGATATGTAAAATGCAATTATCTCGAAAACTGTTGAGTTTTGTAGTTATTCACAGGTATACCATTTTTGTTAAAATAATGTATCTTTAATATTTTTTGTCAAAAATACAGGTAACTCAAAGAGCAAAAAAGTTAAGTGCAAATTTATGCCACATATATGGCATATGTGGCGCCCTCTATCAGCTACATCAAAGTGTGCATCAAATTATAATTTGTCGTATTTAAAAATATTCAAATGTAAATTTCTATAAAAAAATGTTTACAAACGTGAAAGTTAGAGCTAAAAATTAAATTTTAAATTTGCACTTTAACACCCTGTATCTTTCTATATATATATATATATATATATATATATATATATATATATATATATATATATATATATATATATATATATATATATATATATATATATATATATATATATGTATATATATATATATATATATATATATATATATATATATATATATATATATATATGTATATATATATATATATATATATATATATATATATATAAACTCCTGGACAAAATTAACGCACCACTCATATTTTTCTCAATAATCTTTATTTATTGATACTTTACTGTACGACAAGTTGCCTTTAGACCTTGTTTGACAGTGACAGTTGTTATGTAAGCTAATAATAGTCTTGTTTTAACAATAATTTGTATTAAACTTCGTTTTAGACTAAAAGTAAGTTAAACTTTTCATAAAAAGTGCCGATTAAAGCAAAGTGCTTGTGAGAAACAAGCTTTTTATTGTGATATTTTTCATCACATAGGTTCATTTGCATAAAAATCGAATAAAAAAATGAATTGCCAAAGAAATTTGTCAATGGAGGGGCAGTGCGAGCATCGGATCTCCTAGATGAAGGATATTCAATGCGATACGTTGCAGGTTTTTTAGGAAGACACAATTCCAGCATCAGTCGCAAAGTGAGGCGATATAATGAAATAGGGTCGTGCCATCAAAGACCAGGGCAAGGGCGAAAACGTTGCACTAATCAAATTGGTGATCGTTTTTTGAGACAATGTGCTCTCAGAGATAGGAGAGTCACCAGCAATTTGCTAAAAATAAAAGTAGCCGATGTTCGAAATGTCGCGATATCGTCTCGAACAGTTAGAAAACGTTTACATGAAGCAGAATTAAGCAACAGGAAACCGGTCAAAAAACCCTTGTTTACCAGAGAACACAGGGTTCAGGGATTGAATTTTGCAAGATTGCATCAAAATTGGACCATCGATGATTGGAAACGAGTTCTTTTCTCCGATGAGACTAGAGTAAACCTAAAAGCTCCAGATGGTCGTGAGCGTATCTGTCAAAGGCGAGGAGAAAGGTTTGCCAGCTGCAATATCTCTCCTATAGTACCTTTTAGTGGTGGCTCTAAAATGTTTTGGGTGGGAATTTGTTTTGAAGCTCGTACGGAGTTGGTCCCCATACGTACGAGGTCTAGAAATGCCCATTATTACTAAGACAACATTATTGTTGAACATGTAATGCCTTTTGCTCTGTTTCTTGGACCTAATTTTTTATTCATGTAAGACAGCGCTCGTCCTCATGTGGCTCGATAAGTTATTGGCTACCTTAATGATGTTGATATTCAATTATTAGAGTGGCCACCTAACAGTCCGCACATAAATCCTATAGAGCATCTATGGGACTATCTCAAAAAAAAGATTCGAAGTCGTAGACCCCCTATTGCCAATCCCAACCAACTCATTGAGGCCGTTATTGAAGAATGGGAGAATATTTCGCAAGCTTTTGTTGAGCATTTGATATCAAGCATGCTTCGATGCATAAATGCAGTCATAAGAAGTAGAGGAGGGGCTACACGGTATTAGTGTTGACCCAGATGCATTTTATTGTGTTACTTTACTGATTTTTTTCTTTTTGCAATTTGGAGTTATGCTAGCTTATTTACGCATTTCGGGCAAAACCAAATTTTTAAAGAAACAATAAGGCAAATTATAGTCACGATAAAGTCATGTTGGACTAATTTGTAGGTGTTTATTAGTATTTCAATGTAACTTAGTTTTATTTTGTGTTCATATTGTAAATATTTAGATTAATTAAAGTGGTGCGTTAATTTTGTCCAGGAGTTTATTAAAAGTGATTATTTCGACCAAAATATAATTTATAAATATGTAGGAACTATCAGGTACAGTGGTCTCTAATAAAAATCTTTGTTTTTTCTAAGACTCAATATTTCGCTATTTATTTGATAGCTTCATCGGGAATAAAATCTAAAACAATTAGATCCTTACAAAAAAATGATGTACAAATAAATTTAAAAAACACTCACAGAAATTAAAAGATTTCACAAAGAATAACTGACATTGAAGTATGTAAAATATTGAATGTCAAGATTAAACTGTCTTAAGCACGTTCGTCACAGCAATACGATAAAAAAATTAAAATTACTTCAAATGTAAAAATAAAAATAACCATAGAAGAAACGTTAAAAGAATGATATTCCTTTGATGAATTATTAAGGTTAGTTGTTATTAAGGTGAATGTTAGCTATTTTGAATATTTATAAATTTCGTTCAATATATTATAGTATATGTTGCTTAACTGTCCAGTGTCCTTGTTAAAAAGTATAATTTTTTTTAATGTGATACATCTAAAGAAATAATCTACTTTTGTAGTTATTAGTCTGTGCCAAAATGTGAGCATAGGAAAAGTAATGTTAACGGTAGCTATGAACAAACAGGAGTATATCGACAAAACCTTAACGTTATTAAACGACAAATCGACATATGAGGTTTTGAACAAAGATTCTACGTCAGTGATACAAAAAAACTATAATGACTTAATAAAAACCTTAAAAAACCAACATCAACTTACTGAACAAATTGCAATAAAGTTGATAATTTATGTCTCATGTTTCCCTAAACTTTATTGTTTGCCTAAAATCCATAAATTGGACATTCATCTCGAACCTATTGTAAAATCTTTAAAATTCACTACCTACAACATTTCTAAATTGCTTACTGATACATTAACATTATTGAATATCACAATAATTATAATTCTAAGGATATATTTACCTTTGTCAATGCTGTTGGGGGAATGCAGTTACCAAATGATTATGTTTTAATTTCTTTAGATGTGATGTCGTTATTTACAAACATTCCACTAAATATGTTCATCGACATTATCGAATCAAATTATAGAACCTAAAAGACTACACGGCATTATCAAAAGACAATTTTCTGCAAATTCTTAGGTTCATTTTGACAACACTTACTTTCATTTTAATGGTAAATTTCACTCTCAAATTTTTGGAACACCGATGGGTTCCCCGATTAGCCCAATCCTTGCAACTATTGTAACTGATCATCTCTTAGATAATGTGATTACGCAATTTCCTTTTGAATTACCATTACAAAATACTACACTGAACATTTTTAATTCATTTAATAGACATCTTCAGTTTACAATTGAAACTGAGACAAATTTTAGTATACCAGTTTTAGACACAAAGGTAATAAGAACAAATGACAATATTTTGACATTTGATTGTTACCAAAAGCCGACAGCATCAGACAGGTATATAAATTACTATTCAAATCATACCAACTGTCAAAAATATAATACCGTACTAGGTATGAAAAACAGGATAATGTCCATTATTAATGACAACTTTTTACAAAAAAATCTGGACATATTATACAAAGTTTTTCGTAACAACGGCTATCCCAAACAAATTTAAAAAAAAAACTGATTTACAGCAGTAATTTCTAAGATGGTCCTGATAAAAATGATAACTCTGGCAGGTCAAAACAGCCTTCTGGTAGTGTAATTTGTTTTCTGTTCGTCTTAGTACTTTCTTCATTTAGGCTATTAACAGTATGACGATGTAACATCATTCGAAGGTAATGAGAAACGATGCTTAGTTGCCGTACAGGTCATATTTTGAAAGGACAACTTTTATTTCAAAGAAGAAAGAAACTTAGTCCATGATTTAAATATTTCCTGGTTCTCGCATGAAATAACTCTAAATGGTGTTGGTTTGGATCTGGAGTTTTCAAGAATTTCGTTTTTCTCGGAAGGAGTTTTAACCACAGATTTTTGACTGATTAAGCCCATGTTCCTGTCATACTCAAGGTACGAGTGGCTTCTGAGTGGAAAAAACATTATTATTTTATCAAGTCTCTTAGTATAGTGTACAGTGTAGTAAAGCATACGGAAAACGGCGTATGTTTTGTTTTGACCTGCGCAGTAATCACAGAAAATTTTAAGTTCTTTTACTTGCACGTCAAGGTGATTAAAAATAAAATCCCAAAGCAAAGAACAAACCTCATCTCCTCGATTCTTGTCATAGATTTCTGCATAGATATAAAAAAAAATTGTGAGCCTGAAAGTTTATGTATGTTGAACATGTAAAATGATAGTTGCCTACGATAATAAATATTGTTAGTACTAATGTTTGGGACAGGCAGATTCTTTTGGAAATCCATTGCAGTCACTTCGTTTTTTGTTTTGTCTTTTTGCGCTTCAAGCCTAGCACTTTTTTTAATTTTATAAAAACCAACAGCTTTTCATAAATACAATTTTTTTTCGCATAAGAGGTTTTAGTTTACAGTTTAGTTTTGCAAGATCATTGTGATTATCAGCTGTAGCAGGTAGGGTTAACTTAGTTTGTATTGCGTCAATATTTACTGTAAGTTCATCACAGGTTCTGCAGGTGTCACACCTGCATAGGATAGCCAAAAGACAGGTTAAAATTAGAATTAAATATTTGGCTCTACTTTTTCAGAGATACTTTATTGTTTGTATAAGATATTTTGTATAAATAAAACATTTAACTGACATTAAGATCTTCAGGTAAGTATTGTTTTTTGAAATTTGCTAACCTGAAGTGTGAGTTTCTAGTTTTGAAGGATTTAATGTGATCAATTACAGAGGCAATAATATTATCTGGAATCTTATTAGGCTTCGAAAAATGCTTTCCTCGCATGCCCAATTGTGCTACGCCTGTTGTTTTTAGGCTCTTTTGTAAATTCTGTTCTATTTTGGCTGTGATGCCGTGAAGGGACAGAAACGCTTTATAACATACAGGTATTTCTACATATCCTGCTCATTTTAAACTACTTTTACCTTGTATGTATAAGAAAATGTGTAAAAAACTGCTACTTTTTAGTCGTATGTGGCACGATAGGACAGTATACTATAAGTCCACAAAGATACACTGATTTTTTGTCATGTGATGAAAGCAGGTTGAACTTAAAAATAATATCTTATCTTTTACTTAAACTTATGTTTTTAAAGCACTCATGTCTTAAACACTGGCATTCGGGTCCTAACTTATGGCTACATAACCTGAATTGTTTCATTGCGTCTTGCATGCGACCAAAATCTTCTCTTTTCCTTGAACAGTTTTCAATTGCTGCAGAATATTCGTTGTCAGACTTTTTAAACAACACAGTACTTTAATAGTAAAATAACACCAATGTACATCAGAATAACATAAAGCTGTAAATAAACACAAGTATGTACGTTTACACAACATCTGGGCAACAAACAGCACTAATAGTAGAGACCTTTGTGGTCACTAATGTGAACTAGCACCTTCATTCTTTTAGCTCCTAGAAGACGTATTTTTCAAAGCCGAATAGCTTGTACATGAGGGTATCATTGAGATACGTGGCAAGAGAGCAATTTCTCGTTTAAATCGTCCAGTAAAAATGGTTGCTTTAATAATATTTCCGGTGATATTTTTAATGACCAAACGTGTGCCGTTGCATATTCTGGGTGGGTTCGAATTGCGTAGCAGAATAATTGGTAAACAATTTTTCAACTGAAGATTGTGTAGTTGCATCCCTGGTATATCCAGAGAATCTAAAAATTCTGTTGGATACTTGACGGCTACGTCTTCATTAATAACACAATCGATTGATTTAAAAGATAACAGATCGTCTGGTATCAATCTGTAAGTGACTGTGTAAAAAAAACACGGGCGCGGCAGTCGACCACCATTTAAAAACGGCACCATTCTGACTACCCAAATGTCAGGGTCTTAAGGCAAGAAAGTAGTTACAAAAAAATATTGTTTTTGAAAATGTGCCACATCAATAAAGAAAAAGAGTCAATAAATTACAACGCAGACACGGGGCAGTTAAGCAATATTTACTGTAATATTTTAAATAATTTAAATTAATTTTACTATAACATTTTAACCATCCTGTATATTTTTAACATGTGTAAAACTGACTATTTCTATTGCTTGTTTTATATTATGTACTTGTGTTTTTTAATCACTAATTATAATTATACACCCAAGCGATATTGTCCGTCAGTAATGTTTTGAACATGGACGTTCTGTAAGTTTAATAATTTATAAGATCGTTCTTTTTATTATTTTATTTAAAATTATACTGTTGTTTCTCCTGATTAAAATAACAAACAATTAGAGAAATATAGAGATGTAAAGAAAAAAAAAAGGCTATGTACAAATAATATACTGTAGCGTGATTAAATAAAACGAGCGGTTCGAATTTATATACATATATTTATTTATAACTTTACAGTTCGGTAGTATCTTAATAACAAACTCTACTTCTAACATTGTTACCTATATATACCAAAAGTATTATGTTCGAGAATATTATGACGTAGTCCCACCTCTAATTCGCCTACGTGACCGGTTATTCTCTCTCGCACTCGATACATCGCGAAGCTTTGAGAAGGGTATTAGAGATGCAATGCAACCGTTACCTGGGCCATGCCGAGAGCATGTTCGTAACAGCGCTCCCCTCTTAAATCTGATCGTCCCGATCAGCAACTCTATATGTAGGCACAGGATGGCGGAATCTACAGGACTCTCCAGCTCTGCATGAACCTTTTAGAAAGAAATAACAGTCTACTGACTTTGAAGGATACGATCTCATCGGGTTAATGCAACACACGGTAATTCGTAAGCCGGTTCCTCGGAAGATTACTTCAAGCATGCTTCTGACAATCTTCCAGTCCATATTATCTAGTGCATGGCCTATCTTGGGTAAGGCCAAATTCTTGATGTCGTAATTGCACACAATTTTCTTCAAATTAGTTAGAGCACGCCATATATCCTCGTAGCTTGCCCTGTCTGTATACGACTTCCTGGTCACCATATACAGCAAAGATCGAGAACCATCTTCTAATCTCAGTACTCTTCCAACTTTAGGCTGCTGGTTTTTTAACTCGTCCAAACGACCGAATTTCTTATAAAATACGGATGAGATTCCTTTAGTCATCTCAAGATCTTGGGCAACACAGTGGGCTAGAGAGACGTTATGCGGAACACTAAAAAGATCCTGCTGAACTTCTGTGGTCACGCCGAATCTAGCACTCTTTCTCTCTGCGTAATTTGACATAAATTCATTAAAGCTTGGTCGCCGGTCATCTTTGATCTCATGTTTTAGGGTTCGTGCTTCTTCTGTTTCATTTGAGCCAGCATATGGTGCAAGACGATTTATGTGAACTACTTTTGGTTTACCTTTCGGCAACTTCTTAATTCGGTATATTACGTCATTTATTTTCTTTTTAATTTCATACGGACCTTCCCATTGTCTTTGCAGTTTGGGAGACAAGCCTCGATGACGTTGTGGATTATATAGCCAAACAAGATCACCTACTTTATAGCTTTCACTCTTGCATCGAGAATCATATTGATCTTTCATTCTGTCACTGGCTATCTGGATGTGTTGTCGGGCAAGTTCATGAATGTTGTTCATTCTTAACTTCAGGCGGTCGACATAATCTTCGCTTGCAACATGTTCTTCGGAAGGTCTGCAGCCAAACTCTAGGTCGCAGGGCAAACGAACTTCACGACCTAACATCAGACAGGTTGGAGTCTGGCCTGTAGTTTCATTCACGGCCGAGCGGTAGGCCATTAGGAATAAATAAATGTGCTGGTCCCAATCTCTTTGATGTTCTGATACAACCTTGGACAGGTGTTTACCCATTGTTCGGTTCATTCTCTCGACCATTCCATCTGATTGAGGATGCAGGGGTGTCGTTCTGGTCTTATTGACACCAATCAATTTACAAACGTTTTGGAAAAGGGTTGACTCGAAGTTTCACCCTTGGTCGGAGTGGATCTCCAAGGGAACACCAAATCGGCTAAAGAATTCTTTAACAAGTACCTCTGCAACGGTAGCAGCTTCTTGATTTGGTATCGCATAGGCATTAGTTCATTTCGTAAAATAATCCATGGCTACCAGGATATATTTATTTCCATCATTTGTCTTTGGAAGTGGACCTGCAATGTCGATTGCTACTCTTTCCATAAGACTACCAACATTGTACTGTCTCATGGGTGCCCTCTTTTTACCAGCTGGACCATTACTGGTTGCACACAGTTCACATTTCCGGCACCATCTTCTTACATCATCTTTACAGTTCACCCAATAGAACCGTTCTCGAACCTTTTGCAGAGTCTTCGTGATACCAAAGTGTCCACCTGATGCACCGTCATGCAACTGACGCAATACTTCGGACACTTTACTTTTAGGTACAAAAAACTGAAGCTTAGTTTCTGTACCATCATCGTTCTCAAAGGTTCTATACAGAAGATCATCTTTCAGCACTAGGCAATTCCATTGGCTCCAGTAACACTTGACTTCTGGACTATATGCACTAATGTCTTGCCAAGAAGGTCTTTTACTTCGACGCATCCAATCCAATACTCTTTTTATACATGGATCATCTGCTTGAGCGTCTTGTAGCTGTTGAGGCTGCCATTGATCATTAATGACGGCGGTTCGTCTTACGGGGCAAAGTTGTTCTTCTAATTCAAGACAATGATTACGATTTGCACTGCATGGCCGTCTTGACTAAGCATCAGCATTTGAATGTCTTTTTCCAACCCTGTGTTTGATTTGTTCTAGCTTTCTGACTGTTGTATTATTTTCTTGCAATTTACGACGAATGTGACCTACGTCGTTACCATTCCAACATCTGGGTTCACGTCTCTTCGGCATCATGTCACGAACTACTTTCCGTACGATTTTCTCCAGACGTTTCTCGTTTTGTTCGTCGCTCTCTTCAGAGGTTCGTACTCGAAAGCTCCGTGAAGTTTGACTAGCTGTTTCATGTTCTAAGGCAATAGCGAGCGCTTCATCTAAAACTTTCGGTCTTGCTAGTCGTAAAGCTTTCTGTAGTTCAATGTCTCTTAACCCATTGACGACGGCATCTACAGCAATTTCTTCCAAAATGTTGTCTGGTGCCTCTGGATAGGCCCACAGCGCTATACGAGCAATATTTGCTTCAAATTCTTGCAAACTCTCACTTGCTCGTTGGATTCTACTTCTTATTTGTACTTTTATAGACTTGTTGTAGATGGGCATCTCCGTAACATTTATCTAGTCGATTGAACAAGGTCTGGTAACATTTTTCTTGACCCTAAGGAATCGACCTTAGGATATCTGCAGCATCACCTCGTAAGGCAGCAGTCAAGGAAACAGCTTTTTCTTGTTCTGTCCAATGATTGGCTGTCGCAATAGCTTCAAATTGTCTAAGGTATATGGACCAAGAAGATTTTCCATCAAATGGTGGCAATTTGAATCTCATATTATGTGTCATTTCGTCTCTAGCTGATTCTTCTTTCACTACCGGATCTAAAGCTACTGTATTAACTGGTGGTATCACTTTCGTGTTAATTATCATGATCTCTAATTGTTTGATCTTCTCTTCTACGTCTCCTATTTTTTCGTTTACATTTTTCTGTATCTTATCGAATTTTCTCGAGACTTCTTCAAATTTCTCATCGTTTTGAATACATATTTCTTTAATTATTTGTAAAGTCTCGTCGAATCTTCTAAATACATTTTCGAATGTTTCATCGCATCTTTTGGGAACATTCTCTAATTTATTATCATCTCTTTTAGAAGATTCTTCTATCATTTGAGAGACGTTTTCAAATTTCTTATCATTTTTTCTGGAACTCTCTTCGATCTTCATTAAAACTGCTTCTTCTGTTGACTGAAAATAGAATGTCTCTGGGTTATCTCCATTCTTGTTAAGAACATTCTTCAGTCGTTCTTGGAGGATCTTCTTGGACCCGCTGCAATCTTCATCGCGTTCTTCTAGCTGCTCACGCAACTGTTTTACTGAGAGTTGTACTAGCAACATCTTTAGTCTGGCACGCGTACTTGTTTAAAATGTTCGTACTTTTTCAAAAGTCACTGCTGAATTTATTTTTAAATAAATTAATTATCCTCACACCGTGACACCAACTGTAGCGTGATTAAATAAAACGAGCGGTTCGAATTTATATACATATATTTATTTATAACTTTACAGTTCGGTAGTATCTTAATAACTAACTCTACTTCTAACATTGTTACCTATATATACCAAAAGTATTATGTTCGAGAATATTCTGATGTAGTCCCACCTCTAATTCGCCTACGTGACCGGTTATTCTCTCTCGCACTCGATACATCCCGAAGCTTCGAGAAGGGTATTAGAGATGCAATGCAACCGTTACCTGGGCCATGCCGAGAGCATGTTCGTAACAATACCATAGACCCGCATTTCTGCTAATTCATTACAAAATTATTTGCTTATGTTTCGGTCAATAATTCAACCAGTTTTGACATGTTACCTGCATTCAAGCACCCTTTGAGAATCTTTCAAAGTTCTTAAAAAACATTATTTCAAATATAACAAATAGAAATCTTTATTATATTAATATAATAAATTTTTTATTACTTATTGAACCTAAACCCAAGAAGTACTAATTTATATATATATATATATATATATATATATATATATATATATATATATATATATATATATATATATATATATGCATATGTATATATATATGCATACATATATATATATATATATATATATATATATATATATATATATTTATATATATATATATATATATATATATATATATATATATATATATATATATATATATATATATATATATATATATATATATATATACAGGGTGGTCCTTAAGTAATTGTACAAAGAAAAACCGTAGATTCTGAACTTTAAAATATTACGATTTAAGCCAACTTTCTTTAATAAAATATTGATATTAAGAAAGATACAGGGTGTTAAAGTGAAAATTTAAAATTTTATTTTTCGCCATAACTTTAACGTTTGTAAATATTTTTGGACAAAAATTTACAGTTGGATGCCTTTGAATAGGATAAATTATAATTTTATACATACTTTATTGTAACTAATAGAGGGCGCCACATATGCCACTTGTGTGGCATAAATTTGCACTTAACTTTTTTGATCTTTCAATTAGCTCTATTTTTATTAAAAAATATTAAAGATACCTTATTTTTAAAAAGAAAAGGTGTACCTGCTAGTAACCTGAAAATTAAACCGTTTTCGAGATAATCGCATTTTATAAGTCAGCTGCATAATAATTCTTAGTTTGATATTTGTGCGGTAAAGCACTGAATACCGGTATATAAGCATAATTTATTGTTTATTCTGATTAAAATAACTCAAAGATGATAATGTTATATCACAAAATGCTTTGTTATGGGTGCTAAATGTCTTATTGGAAAAAAGATTCTTTATCTTCTTCTTTAGGTATCGTGTCCGTATTCGGACGTTGGCCGTCATCATGTTTACGATTTCCCTTTTCTATCGCTTCTTTTTAAGTTTATATAATGGCGTTTTATTATTTTTTCTCTATTGTTAAATGCTGAAAACCCAAAATATGTGGTTTATGCAAGATGGTATACCACCACATTCTAGAGAGAAGTCAATTAGAACATACTTAAATACAACTTTTCTGAACGTTGGATTGTTCGTGGTAGTCATATTCCTTGGCAATGTGGTGAGATACTGATATGATTATTCAATTCATAAAAAATCCTAAAATAATACTTAATATTCATTACGTAAATTCTTTACCCATTTTTATTAGGACAAATAGAAACTAGAGCACAGGCATTGAATGACACATATGTGTCTTGTTTCATAATACTTTTGCTACAAATCCAACCTTAAAGACTCAGTATTTTTACAAAAACATCATCGTTGGCTTAATAACCGATATTCTTATAAATATAGTAAACAGACAGGCAATTTAGTTCAGCATAATATTAGTTCGTTAGTAAATCATAATAGTCCATTTGTTCGAGATATAATTATAGTTACTCGTAAGCTGTAACGTAATTATATAAATAAGTAATATCATCGATAGGTTATTCCTTGTCTATATAAGTAACCAATGAACGGGAGACATACATATCACAGGAGTTTAATACATTATTTAACCTCTGCGACAAATAAGATGTAGTTCCATATTATAGCATAAGATTTGGATATGTATCCCAAAGAATATATTCATCCATTATACATTATAGCCACCACGTAGCCCAGAAAATTATCCGCTTGATTTTGGTGTATGAGGCGCATTAAAACAACGTGTCTATAAGAATCCCATAAACATTCGCATTCAACTATGGGAAGAAATAAATACTGCATCAGTTTCTTTAGAAACTGCTGCAGTCTATTTAATATGAGACGATCCTTTATGGAATACATTGACAAATGAATTAAAGAAAATGGTGGACTTATCGAACACTTACTTTGACAAAAAGTTATGTTATTTAGTTTAACTATTTCTTAATTTGGTTTGTAAACAAAATGTTTTGATTATGACTTTAATTTAAGAGAAAACGTAAAATGTTTTATGTAAAATCCTATTATTCTGTTATTTTGTCAAATCCTATTAATAATTATCCTGCTAATATATTTATTTTATTTAATATTTCGGTAACTATTAACTTTAGTTAAAGGTATTTTATACCAAAATTCAGAAGTATTAATGTTTTTGTCTATTTTTTCTTCGTTGTCTGTAGTATGTGCCTTAAATCAGAATTATGCAGCTGATTTGTAAAATGCCATTATCTCGAAAACTGTTGAGTTTTGAAGGCATTAACAGGTATACCTGTTTTTTGTTAAAATATTGTATCTTTAATACTTTTTGTCCCAAATACAGGTAACTTAAAGAACAAAAAAGTTAAGTGCAAATTTATACCACATATGTGGCATATGTGGCGCCTCCTATCAGTTACATCAAAGTGTGCATCAAATTATAATTTCTCATATTTAAAAGTACCTAGTTGTAAATTTTTATACATTAATGTTTACAAACATGAAAGTTATAGCGAAAAATAAAATTTTAAATTTGCACTTTAACACCCTGTATCTTTCTTAAAATTAACATTTTATTAAAGGAATTTGGCTTAAATCGTATTATTTTAAAGTGTAGAATCTACTGTTTCTTTTTGTACAATTACTTAGGGACCACCCTGTATATATATATATATATATATATATATATATATATATATATATATATATATATATATATATATATAAATATATATATATATATATATATATATATATATATATATAATATATATATATATATATATATATAATTTTACCTCCGATTAAAATTTAATTTACTATTAAATTAGTACCTTTAAGGAATATAACCTAATCACTAATAATAAATTCTAACATTTTTAAGAATTTAAAAATCTGGATATTTTAATTCGATATAAAGATACATGGTATATGTATTTAGAGAAAATCCTGTACATACGCTTCTTTTTTTGTAATTCAAATTGTGAGAGACTCCTTCCGTCCTACTCCTCGCGCTTTGACGTCGCCACCGCCATGCCTGCGGGTATTTAATATTCAATACATGATCTAATAAAAGAGCTTTCATGAATATTTGAACTGAGCAGAAAGCTTTTATTTGTTCAGCTTTTAATCAGTTTCTGAATATATTTTTTAGTATAAATATCTAAACGTAAACAGTGCAAATCAAATAAAACAAGAAGTTTTAATAAATTTATTTTCGAAACTTTTTGTTGAATGTAAAATTGAAAAAACGTGTTTCATAAAGCTGCACTGCTGGTTTATTTAAATGTGAGTATGATTTGTATAAGCTTTAAAAAAATAGTGATATCCGTATTTTATTTTTATATATATATTTTATATATATTTAATTTTAGTTAAGCTTTTTTGGAAAAACTTTTCTTACTTGATGAATGGGAATAAAAAAATTAATAGACATCGAAAGGAATCGTAATAGGAGATAAACTATGGAATGGCGTGTCTACAGGGGTCGACAGTATCTTGGCACTATGCTGAATTTTCACTATGACAATTTGACATTGTCTTTTTTCTTTTTTTTTTGCTTTAATATGTTTCTGACTTTTGACTCGGGACTTTGTGTGTTACTTGTAGTACTAGAATGACGCTGATTTGCTCTGCTTAACTGCTTTTTATACTTGTCGACAGATCTTGTGAGGCAATCTCGATATTTCCTAAAAACTTTTTTATCTTTTTGCTGAAGAGTGAGGGTCCGTGATACCCTTTGCCTCTTTCTGTTCCAAAGCTGGTGGAATTTAAGGACTTCCCGGTGGAGTAATTAATTCCAGAAAGCCATTTTCACCTTCTTGAGCTTTTTCAAGAGCCTTTTTCGTTGTTCATAGCGCCTAGACTTTTCCTTTCACTTTCTTCGAGTTCTGCTTTGGTCTCTTTTGCTCACTTCTTGAATATTAACCTTTCAGAGTTAACGTGCAAACTATGAGTCTTCTTGTCGAAATATTTGTCAATTTCTGACGATTAATTATGATTTATGATTTAGAAAAAGAACTATTGAGAACAGTCAAAAGAAGAAAAACCAGTTATTTAGGGCATTTGTTGCGCAACGAGAAATACTACATCCCTCAGTTGATAATAAAAGGCAAAATAGAAGGAAAGCGAGGAATTGGAAGAAAAAAATTGTCCTGGTTACGTAATATCAGAAACTGGACAGGACTTGGATTTGAGGAACTCTTAAGAACAGCTGAAGATAGACAAACGTTTGCCACCATAACCGCTAACCTCCATTGATGGAGACGGCACTTGAAGAAGAAGAATTATGATTTCGGTCGTGGCGCGCACGTTAGCTTCAAGCGAGGACATACTCTTTTTAGTACAGTTGTAAGAGTTGTCTAGTGCATTTAGTACTGCTGCTATATTGAGTTGCGGAACATGAGTCCGCACGTTATACAAGTTGTCACAAATTCAATTTTACAATATTTTATTTCTGAAGTAAATAAAAAATATTTATGTAATTTATAATTGGGAGTGATCTACTGATTATGTTTTCTATATATTTGATTGATACTTACTTACTTTCCGTGTCCGGAACACCAGCAGCTTTAAATTATGCGTTTCCAATGGTTGGCCACATAGATGGCCCTGTCATTCGCTAAGAATAGGTCCTCTTTTGTGCATGATAGTAGATGGTGACTATTTTAAACCGCGCCACAGTCGCAGGGGTCCTCCTGATATCCCCATTTCTTCAGGTTACTAGCACAACGTGAAACGCCAGTTCTTAGTCTGTTGAGCGCTTTCCATGTGTCCAATTGTTTGTTTTCAAATTATGTCCAGCGGCCACTTCATCTAAGGAAGCAAAATTGTTCTAGCAAGCTGATGCTTGCCATAGGTGTATTCGGCTCGTCTTTGGCTCTTTGGGAAGGGATCGTAATTTTTTCAGAAAGCATTTCCGAGATCTTAATCTACTTGATTGAACTTGGTGGTCATACAAGGAGTGTCTTCGATCCGTCTCCGGCTTCTTTTGTTCTATCTCTAACGTGACCTGTCTTCTGATAGCAGGTGGAGCGATTCCAACTATAGGGTAGACTTCTTCGATGGGTGACGGTTTCAGGCAACCAGATATTATACGAACCGTTTCATTTAACGCAACATCGACGTTTTTAGCGTGAGCAGAGTTTTCCCATACTGGTGCTCCAAACTCGACGGCAGAAAAACATAATGCTAATTTGATTGATATATTTGTGATCTATTTTTTTACAGTTTTTTGAATATAAGTTTTGAAAAGCAAACAAGCATATCTTGAAAAGCTTCTTGTAGAATTTCTTTCTGATTGTCAGCCAGAAGATGAAACTAACGATGACGATGCTGGTTTGGAAGGAGATTTCGAAGAGATACAGGACCATGACACTGACATGAAAGAAAAAATTAAGGAACCAATCTTAGAAGTCTTGAGTCTTCAACAATGAGTGACGCATTTCATTGGTAAGGATGGAACTAAATGAAAGAAACATGTAGGAAACCGCTGGATATAAACTCGCAGTGACAATTTAATTGACTTAATGTGAAATCGGCAAAAAAGACAGATATTTTAGAACTTAGGGCACCATTGGGTCTTTTATATTTAGATAAGGTACCCAAACATAACCATAGAAATTCAGATCTCTTTAGGACAAACGGATCATCGCCAGAGATTTTAAATTGACAATGTCCCTTGCACGGTTTAAGTTTTTGCTCAGATACATCCGTTTTGATGATAAACAAATACGACTAGAGAGGCAAAAATATGACAAATTGGCAGCTGTGAGATAATTCGTCGATTCGTTTAATTCAAATTTACCTTAACATTTTTCATTATCAGCATATACAAAGGTAGATGAACAACTGGAAGCTTTTCGTGGCAAGTGTGGATTTGGGGTATATATTCCCAATCAACCTAATAAATACGGCATAAAAACCTACACATTAGTAGGCGCTACGTTTCTTATAACAATTCTAGCAATTCTAGATGTATACGTTGAACAACAGCCACTTGGCCCATATACTGTTAATACGAGCAATATTTTCCTCGTTCCTAGCCTCTGTAGTTTTTTATCTGGTTCTTACAGAAATGTAACAATGGACAATTTTTTTACGAGCCTCAGCTTGGCCGATCTTCTTTTAAACGAACATCATCCTACTATGATGGGCAGTATAAGAAAGAAACCAAAGAGAGCTTCCACTTCAATTTACTAATCCTAAGAGACCAGAAAAAAACACGTATGTTTGCTTTTACAAGAAAAATGTACGATTGTGGCGTATAGACCCAGAAAAAACAAAAACGTTATTTTACTCTAAACTATGCACCACGACAATTTGCTAGACGAATTAACGGGCAAGCGAGAAATTATCATTGACTATAATAAATCCAAAGGTAGATCTAGTTGATAAAATATGTTTCGCCTACAATTGCGCTCGAGCCACTCGTCGATGGCCTACGGTAATTTTTTATTCTGCAATGAATGTAAAAGGTATCAATTCATTTGTAATAAACAAATTTAAATCTAATGAGATAAATAAAAGACATTTTCTAGAAGCTTTTGGTATGGAACTAGTAAACGATCATCTACAACGTCGATTTTTAAATAGACTTATTCCTAGATCAATTGGCTCCTAATCGTCGAGGTCGTTGTTTTTATTGTAGTAGACAAAAAAATAGGCCAACCAGATATATTTGTTAAAAATGCTAAAAATTTGTATGCTTAGAACAAGCAAAATGCATTTGCTACGGCTGCCTACAGGATGGTATTTCCGAAGACAGCAGCGAATATTGACTTATTTCCGTTCATTCATGTACTTATCTACTTTGCGTATCTCAAACATTTGTTTTTTATTTATTCTTTGTTTAATTTTTTAGAAATTGTTGTTTTGTATTTGTTTAATTTGAGTTTTTGTGTTTTATAGTACTCAAAATGTGAAAAAAATAATCTGTTAACTTTTATTTTCAAATCATGAGTTTAAATACAACTTATCAAACATTTGCGAGCAAATGTTTTCTTTTGTCTATTTTAATTAAATATTTTATTCCAAAAATATTTGTTTTTTGGACCTTTTCTAGATTTGCAGACTGCTAGTTACATTTTGTGTACCATCATGTCATATTATCCATGAAAGGTTAATCCGACTTTTCTTCTTACGATATCCGTCCTTTTTTTCTTCGACATGGCGGACTGGATCACTTCTAATTTTTTCTCTGGCTCGTCTCATACTTATTTTGTTAGTTTCTCTTATTTTTTCTAACTCTCGACTATTTTAATTTTTTGTTTTAGTCATTTGAAATCTAAAAAAAAAATAAATAAAAAATATTGTTCAAAATACATATGTTATTTGTAAAATGAATCACGTCCGTGAAAATTCTGCAACGCCCGTAAAAAACAAGCATCCACAGGCGTTACGAATAACACGTTAACCTTTCAGGAGACAGTTTAATTTTGTGTGTTAGTAGTGACACAAGGTCTACTACACCGGTTATAAAAATAGTCCTCTGGATGCATTTTGTTTAAATTTCAATACAATAACATATTGCTTGTAGTTTTTTTAACATTATTCATTATTATTGACATATTTTCTTTATTTGAAATGTTTATTTACCTAGCAAAAAAAATAGTCCACAATTTTTTTATTTTTTTTACTAAACAAATTACAAATATTTTAAAATTAGAACACAACATATCAGTCTTTAAGAACTATCTTAAACAAAAATAAAACATTATTTCATTAAGACTTATCATAGAAAAATATAGGAGATGGCAAAAAAAAACAATGAAATTAAGCCAGACTATTGTTACAGTCATTGCAAATTGGATTTACATGTTCCAAACATAAATACTTTTTACAAATCGAAAAAAAAAAATCGATTTTCGACTCTTTTTCCATTTACAGTCACCATACCTCGTGACGTTATTTTTAATTTAAGCGTCGTGTATAATACTCTATCTGGTATGCCCTTGGTAGATTGTATTTGTTTAACTACTTTTTTATTTATTATAAATCCTACTCCATTGTTGGGGTTTTCTTCATTACCTTTATAGTATAGCAAATTTCCTGATTTTAGCTGTATTTTGTGTTCTCATTTTCTTCTTACTTCGGATATGCGGATAATATCCCACTGTATTTTAGCCAGTTGTTCCTCTAGTTCGTGGATTTTAGTGTCTTTGTTCATGGATCTGATGTTATACGTTCCTACATTTATTTTTGTCGAATACTTGCCTTCCCCAGAATCGTTAAGGCAGACCAGTTTCCCGGTGTGGGATTCCTAGTTAGTAACTCTACCCGCCTGGGGTCCTATTCCGTTTGTTTCATAATTTGACATGTTTCCTGAAGAGGGTTTTTTGGCATTTAAACATTGGTGAGTTCTGTAGTTGCCGTCCACTCTGGATCAGACACTAGGGTTTTGCTAGTTTTTGTTTGTCAGTTCGCATTGTCATCGAATGCGATAGTCTGTGGACTAGTACACATTTCGATGCGCATCGCCTCGCCTCGAATTTTCCCATTGGCTCTTGACCTGGAAATCCCTATTTATCGCTCGAACAGCGCATATAAATATTGGCGATTTTCAGGTGAGTCCCTCACGGGCTCTCCGAGAGCTTAGTGCTCTCGGTGCTCTGCTCCTATTCTATTTTCCATACTCTGTGGCTGAGAGTTATTTTCAACTTTAACTTGGTGGTTTTATTTCGACAATCCTTTGTCATGTAAGAAAATATCTTGTCTTTCTCAAGACAAGCCATCGGAAGACCACAACCTAATGTACCATTTTCGACGAGGAATTTGTTGTGTAAGAAATATCTTGCCTTTTTCAAGGCAAGACACCGAAGATATAAATATTTTCCAAGTCCATAACCCTAAAATGGACTTAAGTAGAGGAGCTCTCGACAGTATATTCGAAGCCCTCTACAGAGCACCCGGAGACAACAGAAGGTGGTTAGACCCTTATTTGTTCCCCCGAGGTGACATGGCGCCCGACAACGTGGTTAAAATCCAAACCCACGACCCAGCACGACCTTCACAGAAGGCAAGACACCATTGATTTCAACATGGGTTGAAGTCAAGAGAATAATGGGGAGAACCACGTAGTGTTAGAAAGCAATACTCTAACACTCCGACATCGAGGCCTACTGCAGACCTGATTCCTTCGACGTGTAGACACCTTTGACGAGCCAGGCTTCTTCAAAGTTAGAAGCCCCAGATGCCGATGGAAGTCCCGGAGTAGACCCAGTCATCGCCTCGCTACCGAAAGTGGTCGGATGACCACGTAGGCTTCGGCACACTGGTACCCTACGAAACCCCGTTGGATATGGCAGATGGGATCCGGACGACCGAAAAGAAGACGAACCCGTTAGAGGAGTTGGCACACCGACCGAGGATGGACCTGTAGGAGCTTGAGATGCCGTCATCACCACCGACCTCCCCCCGTAAGTGTGTTGTGTGAATTATTTTGAACATTTTTACTTATATTTTTATGCATATTTTCTTGTGTATTTTCACATGTATTTTTAATGTATTTTTTATTCAATAAATATTTTTCCCAGCCGCAGAGTCTCCAGAGGAGGGGGGATGTCAGCGAATGCGATAGTCTGTGGACTAGTGCGCATTTCGATGCGCATCGCCTCGCCTCGAATTTTCCCATTGGCTCTTGACCTGGAAATCCCTATTTATTGCTCGAACAGCGCATATAAATATTGGCGATTTTCAGGTCAGTCCCTCACGGGCTCTCCGAGAGCTTAGTGCTCTCGGGGCTTTGCTCCTGTTCTATTTTCCATACTCTGTGGCTGAGAGTTATTTTCAACTTTAACTTGGTGTTTTTAATTCGACAATCCTTTGTCATGTAAGAAAATATCTTGTCTTTCTCAAGACAAGCCATCGGAAGACCACAACCTAATGTACCATTTTCGACGAGGAATTTGTTGTGTAAGAAATATCTTGCCTTTTTCAAGGCAAGACACCGAAGATATAAATATTTTCCAAGTCCATAACCCTAAAATGGACTTAAGTAGAGGAGCTCTCGACAGTATATTCGAAGCCCTCTACAGAGCACCCGGAGACAACAGAAGGTGGTTAGACCCTTATTTGTTCCCCCGAGGTGACAGCATGTACCTTAGTAAATTTCTGAATCTTTTGATGTTTATTGTCCGTCGGAAAACCTCTACACCAGTGCCGTCCGTTTTTCACAAGTTTGTTGTATTAAGGTGACTTGCCTTTTTTTACACCTGCAAGATATAAGAGACGTAAAAGGGACACGAATTTCATCAATGTTTGTTGGGTATATATCTCGATCGCGACTGAACTTCTGCTTTTATTTTTGTATTAGTCTCATCAACAATTATTTGCAACATATCAGTATCAAATAGATTGTTCCAGATATCTAAAATATCGGTTTTTTGTCTGACACATTATTTTTAACCCGGATGTTGCAGAACAATATTTTCACTTTGAGTTCTGATGTTCCTAGTGGCAATACGTTTAGCCCATTTTGTTATATTATCTTTGCCCAAAAAAATATGGACCAATGGGAAAATCTGTATCATCATCTAATTCCTCATTTTTCTGTTCCGTATCGCTTCCATCTAGGTTTTCTTCTACATGATTTTCTTCTTCTGATTCCTCTTCATCATCATACTCATTACACGTCGAAACTTCTTCAAAAAGTGCTAACAATATTTTTTGCTCTTTTTCATAATCTATAATTTCTAAAAAATAAAATTTATTATAAAACAATTATTTACAAATCACAAAATTCTATTACTTTTAAGACGCACACGGTCGACTTCACCAGTTTTACAAATTACAAACTTACAGTTCGAGCATCAACACTGCAATACTACAGTCGATAAATGTACCTATCAAAAGAAGGTACAGAGCCGAAGAAACTCGAAAGCTTCCGATATGCTTTAGAATTGACCGTCATTAACTGCCACTCCCACCGGTCTCCTAGAGAAGATGCGTCTACTGAAAGGTTAATAACTAGACTTCGGCAAATATGCATATTGCATATTTTGCATATTGTGCATATTTTATGCAAATATTTCATATTTTGGCATATTTGTATAAAAGTTTGCATAAAGTGCATAAAAGTTCAGATTTTTATACTGTATTTGAAAATTTTTAAACATACCAATTTATTTCAATTCTTGTATAAAATTTTGTAGTCATTTTAATCAAGAAATGATCTAAGTACGTAATCTCTACAGGTACAAAACATTTACAATTTCAAAGAAGATCAATTTAAGTAGCCCTCAACATTATTAGAAATCGGTCTCGGTCACTGAGGCATTCAGTTATTGGATAATCGCTAAGTGTTCGCTCATTTGCATTTTATGATCTAATCCCCAAATCTATCTACAATTTATTGTATCTTAACAGCAGGTAAACGGCTAATAGTTTTGTTCCTAATTTAGAGATTTTCCAAAATCTCCCAATTTATTGCATTAGGTACCTAAACATTTCTAATTTGATGCTCAGATTTGTAAATCATTTTTGTTTTGATATGCAAAGCGTAAACACTCGTTGTGCGTAACAAAAAGGAAGATTGTGATTTTATAATGCCTAAAACAACCAGTGCTTCAACTTGGATTAAACCTTATAAAGAGCTGTCTATGGATATGGGAAAAATCTACTGTTCAGTCTGTGGCAAAATTGTAAGTATCTAATATTTTCTATTAAATATCTAATATTTCATACATACAGGGTGTTTCCAAATGACACTTACAACGTTTGACTGTAGATACTTCTCGAAAAATTGAACAAAACGATATAGTTAATGAGGGGTCAAACTTGTTTACTTTTCGAGATACAGGGTGTTAAAATTAAAAAAAATTAAATTCTTTTAGTTAATAACAACAATAACTTTAAAACCAATAAACGTATTTACTTGAAATTTAGTACTCGTAGGTTGTTTTTAAATGAAAAATAGCTTCCTTTAGTGAGAAAAAATTGTCCATGGTACAATACAATGGTGTGTATTTAGAAAAATTTTTCACCTTTACTTTTTTTTATGAAGTCAGCTATTCTAAAACACAATTATTTTTATTGTAATTGAATTAACAAAAAAAAACTTTTGTTGAATTTTAAAATAAGTTATATGATGTACTAATGGTTAGTAACAAAAACTAATTTGTGGATTAGTACTGCATTTAAAACACTTAGCGAGTGTTTTTTTTTTCAAACCAGTTATTTGATTAACCAAAAACACCTTGTATATTTTTATATTTTAAAGGTTGGGTTAAAATAAAGGTTTTTATTTTTATTTATAGATAGCATGTGAGAAGAAATTTCAGATAGACCAACATGTGAGAACTGCTTTACACATTGCAAAAAAAGGAAAAATAGGAGGAAAACATCAAACTTCAATGGCTAAATGTTTCCAATCTACTTCAAAAAAATTAGATGAGCAAGAAACTTTTAATGAAGACTTGTGTCGCGCATTAGTTTCTGCAAACATACCGCTTTCAAAATTAGCAAATGTAAATTTTAGTTCGTTTCTAAAAAAATATTGTAAACTTAATGTTCCAAGTGATCGGTCTCTAAGAAGAAATAATGTGAACGGGCTATACTCGTCGGTGTTAATTAATATTAAGGAAGAAATTGCAGATAATTATTTTTACATATCTGTAGACGAAACCACTGATTCCTCAGGAAAGTATATTGCTCATTTATTGATTGGTGTTCTTAAAGAAGATACCTTACCAAAATCTGATCTTATTTCATGCCAGCAACTTGAGAAAACAAATGCTTTAACAATTTCGAGTTTTATACAAGAAACATTAGCAACTTTTTTTCTTCCGACAACTATTCCTTCTAATAAATTACTGCTTATTTTATCGGATGCTGCTCCTTATATGGTGAAAGCAGAACAAAATTTAAAAATATTTTTCCCAGATTTAATACATGGTACTTGTGTAGCGCATGGATTAAACAGAGTTGCAGAGGAAATACGAAAAAAGTTTCCTCTTGTAAATACCATGATATCCAGTGTCAAAAAAGTATTTCTTAAATCTCCTATAAGAATTCAACTTTATAAAGAAATTCTACCTAACATTCCTCTTCCACCACAACCTATTTTAACGCGATGGGGAACATGGTTAGAAGCAGCTAATTTTTATGCAGATCATTTTGTTAAAATAAAGAACATAATTGATACGTTAACAGATGAAAGTTCCCAATCTCTTTTGGATTCTAAACAAACTTTTCAGAGTAACTTGCTTCAACAAGAACTTTCATTTATAAAATCAAATTTTAGTTTTGTTCAAAAAACAATTACTCAGTTAGAATCACCAAAACTGTCATTGTTCGAAAGTACAGCATTAATAAAAGAATTTGCGTCATGTTGTAGGAACGTTAGAGGTAATATTGGAAAAGATATTTTAAAAAAATTTGAAGCTACTATGGAAAAAAATAAAGGTTACCATATTCTTTCTGAAGTAGTCAGTGTTCTAGCTGGAAATATTTCGGAAACAATTAATTTAGAACCAAATGTTTTGGTTAGTTTGAAAAATGCTCCCGTTACATCAGTTGATGTTGAACGAAGTTTTTCCATATATAAATATATGTACTCAGACAGAAGCCACAAGTTTTTGTTAGAAAATTTTGAACACCACTTGGTCATTTATTGTTACCATAATTTTAAATAAGTTTATTCATACTTAAAAATGATGTAGTTACTTAAAATAAATGTAAATCCTAATGAATAGTAGGAAATATTTAGTTATGTACACTTTTTTTTAAAATAAAATTGTTACTATTTTACGATTTTTTTATTTATTTGTATGCATATTTTGTAAAATATTTGTATATTTTCTGGTAAACACGTGCATATTTATGCGCATATTTTCTACATTTTTATTTGCATATTTGCCGAAGTCTATTAATAACACACATTTTTAAGGTTAGCAAATATTTTGGCTGTGGAATATAATCAGCTTTGTATAATAATAGTAGGATCGTTTTAGCCTGCCGCATAAGTAATAAAAATGTCTTTTCAGATTTGCCTCAGGTAGTCAGTGGTTTATAATAATAACTCAATAAACATTGAGTATGATATACACAGGGTCATTCACGCAACATGTTGGTTAAAAGTTTTCAAATTTCATTAAAGGTCTTACTTCATCAATAACTTGTTCTATTTCATATGACCCTAAATTTTTTTTTTCAGTATGCTCAATACATTTCCGCCATTGTTCCTCATTGACTTGGTTTAGTGCATCTTGCCAGAGTTGTAAAACGCTGGCTTCGTCGGTGGTCTTACATGCATGTTTGTCATAGTAGTTTTTAGTGATGCCCCACACCAATTCAATTGGATTGTACTGGCAGTGATATGGTGGTAGTCTTAGAACCTCATGACCATATTTTAGTGCCATTTGGTCAACGACAAATTTTTTCTCAGTAATGTGTTCTTTGCACTTATTTAATAATTTGGTTTTAAAACTAGATGTTCGTGTTCTATATTTTTCTCCGACAGCCACTTCCTTAAGTCTTCTTTTTTCCAGCTGCTTTTGGGAACTTCCTCCTCTCTGGTGTGATACGAAGCATTGTATAAGACTATTAGTGACGGATTTTCCAGATTTTTTAATAATTTTTCCTCAAACCAATTAGCCCAGTCTGGTTAAAAAAAAAAAGGTGGAAAAATGTTTCGCAGATATTAATTTGAAGCTTTTAAGACATAGGTGGGGGATACTAGGTGATGAATAGATGAAAAGATACTCCTAGTTTCACCTTGCGTTTTTTTTAAGCAATAATTTATGGTCACAATTTAATTTTTTGTCTATAAATTTTTTCCCTTATATTTTAAATAAACAATATTTATGTCATTTTTTTATGTCAAGAATATCTTTATTTTCCCGTTTTTTTTTAATTAAAATTGATAAATAATTTACAGAGCTATTTGCAAATAAGCAGTTTTTTTGCACTAATTTATAAATTTTATTAATTTTTTTATTAACAAAATAAAATGGTATTAATACATTTAAACATCAAGGAATTACCATTTTTTAGATTTGTGCGAAATTTCCCCCCGATCAGTCAAATATTTTATAAATTATTTAATTTGTTTATCCCTGAGGCTAATTATTTAAACTATTGAGCTTGCCCTATGCATGATGCTAGGACAAGCATTCAGCAAATTTCATAGGATTCTTTAAGACTTAGACTATCTCAGAAGTTAAATGCATATTAAGTTTTCATCGAAATTATTTACAAAATAAACGTTTGAAAAAGGGATATGTTTTTTACTTATAAACAATTGTAATAACTATATTTTTCAAGCTACAGACTTGTACGTACAATTATTGGATAGCTGGTGAAAAAGCTCACATTAAAAAATAAAAAACCTTCTATGACCAATAGGTTATAGTTAGTGACTATTTTTAAAAAAATCATATCTCTATTGTTTATAAACATTAAGAAGTAAAATTTGCACAAATTTTGAATGAAAATCTAAACTTTATATTGAAACTTATAGCTATAAAATTTATCTAATTTTTCGAAACGACGGTACTTTCGAAAGATCGACATAGAAAAGTGGAGAGGATATCTGTTTCAGCTCCGTTTTTTTTTTCGGCATCGGAACTTCAAATTGCAACACGTAGGAAAAATTTACATTATCTCGGCTTCCTTTGGAGCTGCAAGCCTCTTTTTTTATTCTGGGGTAGCTCGTCGAAATATGAATAACTACATAGTTTTAACTGGCCGGAAAATATGGGAAAACTCGGAAAAATTGAGTCCATTTGAAATTCACCCTAAATACTTACTTTTTTTTAATTTGCTCGAATAGTCTGTCGCAGTATTAATAATGATGACATAATTTTCACCCCCCATAAATCTCGGAAAATCTCGGAAAATCAACATATGTTTTTTCATTTTATATCAATGATGAAATAATATACATTTCATCTTATATATTTTATAAATTAAATTTCAGGTAATTTTTTACACATTATATTATTATATTCCTTATATTAATTATAATTGTTTGTATTTTTATAATTAACAATATTGATTTTTATTCTATTTTTCTTACAAATATGATATACAATATTAATCTAATCTGCCTTACTGCTTTGATAAAATAAGTCGATGTTTTCATCACTTGAGTTATTAAATTTTACAATATTTATTGAACTTTACTTTTTTTATTTTCTTTACATACATTGGTTTAAAAGTTAAAATTTGGTTCATTTATTCGACTTCACTGTCAGGTCTGAACCTTTTTGTTGCATGTTGTTTGACTTCACTTATTAAGTCAGTCTTTCCATACATTAACATATTAATGGGCGATCTTAATGCCAAGGTGGGTCAAAGGTAAGGTAGGAGAACAAGTAGGAAAATATGGGCTTAGAAACAGAAATGCAGAGGATATCGATTAATTCAATTTTGCCAAAGTGAAGACTTCGTAATAACTAATACCTTTTTTAAATTACCTCCTCGAAGGTTATGTACACGGACATCTCCACAACATACCAAAGAAAAAATAGTGAGAAATCAAATAGACTACATTATGATAGCAAGAAGGTATCATAATGCTGTTAAATGTACTAAGACGTACCCAGGAGCTGATATAGGCTCAGATCATAACCCGGTAGTTACTGTGATAGAGGCGAGACCAAAAAAGATTAGAAGACCACACAGAAAGGCACTAGATTTAAATCAACTTAGAAACAAAAATATACGATAAGAAACAGGAGAAGAAATAAATGAAAACCTCCGTTCAGTGCAGCAACAAATTAACGATACAAACAACGTTAACCAAAAATTAAAGTACCTAAATACAGCTATACAAACAGCAGGAAAGAAACATCTTACAAAAACAACAACAAAGAATAAGGGGTGGATGACACAAGATATACTAGACTTGATGGAACAAAGAAGAAAGATGAAGAATTACCCAGACAAAATAAATACAAAGAAATAAATAAACACTTAAAAAAGAGAATAAAAGAAGCCAAAGAGAAGTGGATTAAAGAACAATGTGAAGAAATGGAAACCTATGAGAAAAAGTACGATGCGTTCAATATGCACAAAAAAGTAAAAGAGATAACAGGAAGCATAAAGAAATGCCAAATAGGTAAACTTAAAGACAAAGATGGAAATCTTATTGTAGATCTAGAGAATAAAATAAAAAGATGAACAGAATACCTGAATGAATTATTTGAAGACAATAGAAACAACTTAACTCAGATAATCAATGCAACTGGGCCAGACATATTAAAAGAAGAAGTAGAATACGCAATAAGAAATGCTTAAAATGGAAAAGCAAATGGACCTGATGAAATTCCTACAAAACTGTTGAAGCTTTTGAATGATAAATCCGTAACCATAATATTAAATTTTGCAGCGAGGAGCTAAAACAGTTTCCAGCTATCTAATGGTTGTACGTACAAGTCTGTAGATTAAAAAATATAGAAGTTATTACAATTGTTTATAAGTAAAAAGCATACCCCTTCTTCAAACGTTTATTTTGTAAGTAATTTCGATGAAAACTCAATATTCATTTATCTTCTGAGATAGTATAAGTCTTAAAAATCCTATGAAATTTGTTAAATGTGTCTAGCATCATTCATAGGGCAAGTTCAATCATTTAAATAATTAGTCTCAGGGATAAACAAATTGAATAACTTTTAAACTATTTGACCGATCAGGGGGAAATTTCGCACAAATTTAAATGACGGAAATTCCTCAATGTTAAAATGTATTAGTAACATTTTATTTTGTTAATAAAAAAATTAATTAAATTTATAAATTAGTGCAAAAAACTGCTTTTTTGCAAATATCTCCGTAAATTATTAATCAATTTTAGTTGAAAAAACGGGAAAATAAAGATATTCTTGATATAAAAAAATGGTATAAATATTGTTTATTTAAATTATAAGGGAAAAAAATTATAGATAAAAAATCGATGATTTTTTTATAACCAGACTGGGCTAAATGTTCAAAAATATCGGCGTCCATATTTCCGTGGTAAACATCAGTTTGTTTTTCTAAGAAAATAATAAGACTAGCATTAGGTATAAAACCTTCCGTATTTCCGGCATGCAATATAATATATCTTCTGCCATTACTCGCACTAGTACTCGAATAGCATTTGGTAGAATAATCTTGCCAGGATGATTTGTTATTATTTCCTTTCGCAAAAATCTCGAGATATATAAAAATTTTTTCAATAAATTATCATCACAAAGCATTCAATTTGCGTTTTTTCATGATTTATAAAAAAATTGTTTTGGTAGCGCTGATTTATCCTTAAGTACTACAGCCGACCAGTGGGAGGTTCGGTACCACAAAGCAGGTAGAAAAGGGAAAGCATAACAGAGTGGCTATAACTAAGTCATAAATTATTTTTCGGGCGTTAATCCGAAATACGACAGGGTAAAACGACTTATATTTTAGTTACAGTGTGATCTTAAAATCAAAATCTAAAATTACACTTATTTTTTTAAGAGTCCACACATGTGACAAAATATCTCGCCTAAACAAATTTCACCAAAAAATCAATCTTAATACGCAAAATGTCTGTTGAAATAACTTTACTAATACTAATACAATTTGTTTAGTTTTATGCTTGCCTCGCCATCTGGTACACATTTGTGGAAATTTAATATGTGTGCGAATTTTTAAATGTATTAATTGGTTCCACGGACATGACGAATATTTTGTGACAAGCTTTAAACCTATATTAAATTAACATATATAATCCAGTGAACCTAATTTTATATCTACGACAGATTAAAGAACATAAAAGCAAGTTGTTTATCTACAAGTATTTTTATTTCTATATTGTTTAAAAATAATGTATAATGTATAATGGTTAAGTAATGTTCAATGCTATTCACTACAGATATGATTGTCCACGGACGTGATAACTTCCGTTTCGTGGACATGATAAAAACGTAAAAAATGATGCTTTTAAAAAATATATGGATTACAACGCTTTTGAAATAAAGCAAATTTTGTGTTTAACTATTAATATATATATATATATATATATATATATATATATATATATATATATATATATATATATATATATATATATAATACTAACTATTTGTATAAATTATTTAATTTACAACAGTATTAATCTTGGCTCTAGGATTAGTAAATTGTAGTAAGCGCGAAAATCTTTCGGAACATTTTTATTCGCCACTACAGGGAGGAATTTTACCAGCTCACCACCTTTACCAAAGGGAATATATATGTAAGGAATATTTCATTGTTAACCCTAATAGATACACTTCTCTTCAAACAGATATTCCTAAAACTCCTTGCTATAAGTTTTTTAATGTACCTAGAAAATATGTTATCACGATCATTAGACTGAGATTCGGACATGCTTGTTATCCCAAACATTTATTGAAACTTAAGGTTTTAGATAATGATCGATGTGAATTTTGTACAGAAGACGGAAACCTAGATCATATTTTTCAGTTGCCCCAGAAATACTATAATTTCATCCAGATTAATAAATAATTTACATAAACACAATATATTAGCCCCTTGCAATCTTCAGTACTTATTATCACTAGACTCGAGAACAGTGTATGATTCCTTAGTTATGTTTTTAAAAGATAGTAAAATAACCATGTAAATAATTATGCATTACAAATATTTTACTTATGCATTATTTATGCATTACTTAATAACGTAACCTTTGTTTTTAACCCAATTGTTAAATTCCTCTCTTACCGTGGCCTAGTATTGTATGTCCTTAAAAAAAATGCTTTGATGGGACCCTAGGCGAGAAGAAAGTGACCCTGAAGAAAACAAATCCTCAAATCGTATTAAAAACAGAAATAAAAAGATGAGAATAGGGAAACAGTTTCGTGGTAGAATATAAAATGCTTGAGGTTTTAGAAGGAAAATCCCGAAGCAATCTTTTACAGATATGACCATTCAAGTGATTATAAAAAAGTAAATATCTCTGGACCTAAACAATAACCAGTTCAACTGAAATCTTTATATCAGCAACTTTTACCGATTTCACGTAAGAAAAAATCTGATCTTTTAAAATTACTAATATCAGGACACATACCAGAAGAAGCAGCTGCCTGGTATTCAAACTTACCTTCAGTTGAAAAAACAGGCTCCGATCGTTTACCGGAACCTAATCATAGTGACTCTCTGAAGACGAATGAGTTCATTTATTCAGCTTTTTTTTAGTTTTTGTTATAAAATCTCATTATAATAAAATCGCAATCCAGTTCATTAATTGTTTTATTTAAGGTTTTAGCCAAGTTATTTGCAGAAAAATATCATTAAGTACTAAAACTCCAAAAACTTCATAGATATCAACAACAGAGGTAAGTTATTACCTTAGTATTATAATTAGGCAATGTTACGTCACAACTTTCAAGTTTTATAATAATAAAAAAAAAATGAAATTTTAGTCGAATAAAAAGTGTTTAAAGTCCAATTTTGTCAGACAGTTTGTAGCAGCACTTAGTGCCTTTTTTCTGTCAGCAGATGATATTATACTAGTGTATAATTATTTTCAGAGCTTTTTGTTTTTATAGTTACCATACTTAGAAATTGTAGGTTCCAAATAAATAAATTTTGTTACGAAATTAATTTTTTAAAAACCCATTTTCAGCTTTGATATTCGTAACTTGTGTATATGTATAGTATTTATGGAATGAATACGACAAAACATCAATTATTCAAATTATTCAACAACCGCTTACTACAAATTAGTATATTTGCGGATATTTTACAAAATTGGACGGTCGGCAACAAAACGTAATGTACATATTTGATTAATCTCATAAATTGTTCTGCATCCAATTTAGGGTCTCTTAGAATTACTAGTAGTAGCCTTCCGTGCCCATAATAAAATAAACCTTCGGAAAATGCGGTGGTGGTCCAATGTAACTCGATTACGCACACACACTCGCCATTGCAAAACGCCATATTTTACTTTGATTGATGGCGAATGAAGTTATTAAATTATACGCTGATATTATTAGTAAAGCCATGCGGTTGTGGTGGCCACACTGTACGACTCGTCCATTAATCGGGTCCCGAGAGAAAACGAATGCTGGAACTGCAAATTATTTGCTAAATTAATGGAGTTTGATTTTAATTGAATTTATAATCAGTCGAGGGATGTAAGAACGAATCAGCCAAAGGGTGAATGAGTGATAATTGTTATTGGTGACTTGTAAACAGATGAACTATAATGTTGATTAAAGTAATTACATAGTGCAGATATGTTCCATAAAAAGGGAATAATAGCTGGGTGTGCTCGAATATGGAGCAGAATTAGAATTATGTTTCACTAGGTTAACTCCTGTTACACGTTTACACGGTTACAGTATTTCCGATTTTCGAAAATTGTTATTGCAAGCCAGTTGAAATCAAATACAAATTGTATGTTATTAAACAGCTAATGTATAAAAAGAAATGTAGCGCAACATAATATATGTAGTGACACTAAGAATGTGTATAAAAACAATTTATAAGCGAATAAGTGAAAATATATATGGCCGAGAAAAAAATTTGTACTAATTTTTTGCTCGTTTTCAAACTTTTTCAAAAACTTACAGTTACTTATTGTAGCTGTCAGACGATTTTTATTTCCAAATAGCCATGAAATAAACACACTGTACACAAAGAAGAAATAAATAAGTATGGCTTTACATGATCAGTTTAACAATATATTCTAGTTGTTAAATTAGGTTTAACAGAATTCATTGAAAAATATTCGTATACAGTTTGAACCACAAAAAGATTACGATTTTTTCATATTTTTTTAATGTAACTTATTTCTGTTCCTTTATACTTCATTTTTTTTTTCACTTTTTTTTAAAAGATTGCGTTTATCATGCTTTATGAAGCATTTCATGATAAAGGTATAACTGACAAAACTCTGGATATGACATTGGATACGAATAAATTAAACCAAAGAATGAAAAGAATAAAACACATAGACACATCAAGTAAGAAAAAAAAGTATGAATGTTAGTAACAGCAGCAAAGAGATATAATTGGGAAAAAATTCGAAAATAAAATGGAAGAAGATAGCAAAAGTGACCAAAAGCTATTCTACAGAAATATACATTCTAAATTAAAATCGACAATTAACAGAAACAAAAGGAATAGTTAAGAGATGGGAATAACACTTTAAAGAACTGCTAACGGATATAAACCAAGACGACATTAATGAAGATTAAAATAATATATTAAAAAAAAGCACAGGAAAATGTAATAAACCAGTAAACTAGAAGAAGCAATAATAACGTTGAAGTATGGAAAAGCTCCTGAACTAAATAGAATAACAACAGAAATTATAAAAAAAACATGGGTAAAATGGAGAACAAATATGATTAAAAATATACTACTACTACTAAGGATTTCCACAGTTTTCACTGTCTTCCTTCACTCAACCGTTTTCTCCAATTTTCTCTGTCATTCCAGTCTCCATCTCGCAGGGTTCTTTTCTCCATAGCCTCGTCGATTTCATCTCTGAATGACCTTCGGGGTCTTCCTCTCTTTCTTCTTCCAATCGGACTCCATTCTGTGATTTTGTTTATCCAGCGTCCTCTGTCCGCTCTTCTGACGTGGCCGTACCAGGATAGTCTCTTCTCCTCTATATAGTCGATTATGTCTGATTGCACTCCCATTCTCCGCTTAATCTCTGCGTTTTCAATTCTGTCTCTTTTTGTAAGTCTACAGCTTCTCCTCAGGAACTCCATTTCTACTGCTCTTATTCTACCTCTATTTCTCTTGTTTATTGTCCAGTTTTCGGACCCATATGTCAGGATACTTCTTGTCAGGATATTATATATTCTCTTTTTTGTCTTTATCGTAATGTTCTTATCCCACAACACTGAGTTTAGTTGTCTTATACAGTTTCTTGTTTGTCTCAGTCTGTTGTTTATATCTTCTTCTGTTGTTCCCTGGTTCGATATTATGGTTCCTAAATACTTGAATTTATCTGTTCCATTTATTTGTCTTCCCTCGTCTATCTCTAGGTTTCTCATATCCTTGTTTTCTGTTGTTAGGTATTCGGTTTTCTCTATGTTTATTTCCATTCCATTGTTTTTATATTCTCCTTCTAGTTTTCTGAGCATAAAACTGAGATCTTCTTCATCTTGTGCGATGACTACTTGATCGTCGGCAAAACTTAAGGTGTATAGGTATTCGTCTCTTACTGGTATGCCCATTCCTTCGCACTTTCTAGTCCATGGTTTGAGTGTCTTTTCCAAGTTAACTGCTTTTATTAGTGTTTGTCGGATTCCGAGATCATTCATTGCTTCCCATAATTTGACTCTAGGTATTGAGTCATATGCTTTCTTTAGATCAACAAAGGCCAGATGGACCGGTCTACCTTTTGCCATTTTCTTCTCTATCAGTTGTTCTAATGTGTACGTATGATCTAGGCATGATTTTCCTACTGTGAACCCTGCTTGGTCTTCTCCATCTTCTTCTGATTCAAAATAATGAATAAAATATGAAAGGGAGTTAAAATAATAAACAAATGATTAAGCATAATGACAGACCAAACAATAGACGAAGTACAAAGTGTACATAGAAGTGATAGATGTATATAGGATCATATATTTACTTTGAAACAGATAACACAAGAAGCAAGAGAAAAAGAAAATATAAGTAGAATTTTTTGACATATAAAAAGCCTTCGATAAATTACCAAGACAAAAACACATGTGCATAGCATCTATGGTGAAGTTTCTATTTTGGCCTGCATAATTATCTGACCATATTTTAAGTTCTTCTATATTTGAATTTAAGTTAGTTAAAGCCCACCTGAAAATGCACGAAGAAATATCGTGAGGGTTAATGTCCATAGTTTTCTCAAATAAAACGACTGAGTATTTGTCAACAATGGAGTTGGTAAACATTTTTGTAAACCTACCATTATAGTAATTTTCTTCGAACCAGTTTCCTTAGAAATATCCTTATATCCAGTTCTTTTTAGATTATATCGGAGACTGGGTTCATGTTCCTCATATCGTGTTTAGATGACTTGTTTTTCACCTTCCTCATCCTCAGTATTTTTAATTTTCATATTAAAATGATCACATGTATCGCATGTATCATTAGACGGTTGTTTAAAGGATATATTTAATTTCGTATTAAAAATTTTTTCGTATAACCATTTTTCGCAATGAGACATATATAATATTTATATTATCAGCTATACATTTATCATTATATAGCGAGTACATCTTTGAGATATTTAAATCGTTTTTAGAACTTAGCAAGAAAGACAAATTATAGGAACGTTATTTTTGTATATTATATTAAAAGATTATCACCACTCTCATATAATGAATTTCATTTTAGATATACGGCCTGTATTATCTGAAGATTAAAATCGCAACTGTAAATCTCAACACTATAGGTGAAGCAATAATTTATGAATTATATATTACGAATGAGATATTGAGTTTAATAATAAAAATTACTATGTAAACATAGACTTCTAAATTAAAGTTGATTTTTGAGGTTAGGTTTCTAAGAATTCAAAATATCCTGAAAGCTGCAATGTATTACAAAAATATTATCTTTTATGACTTACCTCCATATCCAATAAAGCTAATTTCAGTATTCTTCGAATTTTTTCCCATATTTCCGAACTTACAAATTCTTTTTAGACAACACGCAGCTAAATTGAACAGTTGAATAATGGTAAACTATCGTAAATGCCATTACGTTAGTTAAACACGTAAACAGTTCCATATTCTGGGCAGAATTGTTATGGTAAACAAACGTAACGGCCTTTGCGCTAGTTTAGTACTGCAGTACCAGTACTTAAGTAGTTGTTTTCACATTGTGTTCTAAACCAGAACGAAAAGTATCAGTTTCGATACTTGTACCCCCAGAAAATTCGTGTTGAGATGTATCTATTAAAAATATAATCAGAATACAGTGAAATTTGCAGATACGGTAGTTTACCTTTGAGGTACTGGTATATATATATATATATATATATATATATATATATATATATACATATATATATATATACATATATGAATTTATATAAAATCCTAGAGAGACTAATAGTCTGTCTAGGATTTTAAACGATCCCCCATCAGAAATAAAAACAAAAGAAAGATAATGTAAAAAACTTGTTTTTCACAGTATTTAAATAAGTCAATAAAGCATGAAATCATCCTCAATAAACATAAAATGCATCCGTATCGCAAACAGCTACATCAAGAATTGAGAGTCGATGATTACCATCGCAGATTAGGTGTCTGTCAATGGTCGTAGCAGCAAGTGCATAGCCACCGATAATTTTCGATTATATGCTTTTTGTTGATAAGGCTTCATTATTTCACGAACATGAAACAGTGAATCAGCATAATTTTGATTACTATAAATTAAGCAATCCCTACTGTATTAACAGTCATAAATTAGACATGGTGCAAAAGTTTTCGAAATGTAACATACAATAAATATTAGTCTGTTACTTCAACTACGACCTGCGGACTCACTTTTCTGGTGAATTTTATGCATTCTCTCAGAAGGTCTACAAAATAGGAATCCCAGATATTTTAATATATTTACTTTTGTGGCAAAAAAGGCATAGAAGAGGAAATCTATTTTTTTGGGATTTGTATTCATAAGTACTCATAATAAAACGCATAAATAATAATTAGAGCCTAAGCACATCCAAACACCCTCAAAGATATATTTTTAGAATTAGTCGCTTATCTTGTTAAAAAAATTTAGGCGACTTCATGAACACATGTCCATTTTAATAAATAAAAAATTAACCAATTTAGAGCCGACACAGATAAGGTCAACATGGCCTTATCATTTTTATTTAATTAAATCCAATTAAGTACATTTCTCGCCACACTTCGGAGAACTTAAAAAATTATAAGGGTTTGGAGATAACGTCAGACTTTGATAAATACACAATAATTAAATATTTAGTGAATAATAGACTTATTAGAGATTACTATTTTATTGGGAATAAGTTACAATTGAAGGTTAAAATAAGTTTATTGACGTTTAAATCTCCACTTCGGAAATCGTTCTCAATATACAAACATAATTAATAAATTAAACAAATTTCGTTTTTTATTAATTGCATGAATATTTCTTCTAATAATTAAAATTTATCTGACTCATTTAATATTGCTGAGTTGCGTTTATGAGACGATTTTATTGTAAGATAGTTCATTCGATTACATGAAAAAATCAACTTTAACTTGAGAATATCTGTCAGAAAAAATCATAGCATGTAATTCTTTTTTAAAAAGACAATCACATGCCATGATGTCAGTAAAATTCTCCTGTTAGTGATTCCATCGTAAATTATGAGGAAAAAACTAGGAAAAAAACCTCATAATTAGACTTAAGCAAATATGCAAATAAAAAAGTATGAAATATGCGCATAAATATGCAGTATTTTATGCTAAATATGCATATTTAATAAGGTATATGCATAATAAGGTATACCTGAAATTTGCAAAAATGATAATTCCACACAAAAAAACTAGACACAACGAAACATATAAGCGCACCTCCGTTATCAATTTATTATCAAAATGTTGGTGGATTAAGAACAAAACTAAAGTCTCTGGAAATTGCCATAGCTCAATGTAATTATTATATAATCATTTTGGTTTAAACTTGGTTAACTTGTGAATATGGCGATGCAGAATTAGGACTTATTGGTTATAACGTGTTTAGAAATTATCGTAATCCTGCTTATACAGGAAAAACTAGGGGTGTAGGTGTGCTGATTGCTGTTAAAAACGACATAAGTGCGCAGAAAGTGATAATCCCCGATTGTGAAGTAGAACAAATTTTTGTATCACTGAAAGTTAATAATAAGTGCATAGTTTTGGGTGGAGTTTATATCCCTCCTGCATCCGACCTAAATGTATACATGTTGCACTGCAGTTCAGTTGAATATGTGATGGAGAAGTGTGAAAACTTGTTACTGTGTGGTGATTATAATTTGCCAAATGCTTCCTGGAGTAATGACAACTTTGGATTAAATGTTGAATGCCCTGAAGACTATCCTGCTGTGTATTTGGCTAATTCTTTTGGTTATTTTAATATTTTTCAAATAAACAATTTACCTAATAGTCGTAATGTCTTTCTAGATTTAGTATTTACTAATTTAAATAATGTTGATGTAGTTATTCCACTTGATTTACTATTTGATAATAGTATCCACCATTCACCTATAATTGTAGAATTAACTGGTTTTGAAAAGCATGATCAACTGAACTACGAGGAATTTTATTATTAAAAATGCAAATTATATTGGACTAAATGATTACTTTGCAAATTTAAATTTGGACTTACTTTTATCAGCTGATGTGAATTACAGCTTAGCAGTATTTTATGACTTTATGTTTATAGGTTTTGACTTCTTTGTTCCGATCAAAAAATTTAAAACAAGTTCATTTCCGATTTGGTTTAATGGTAAATTAAGGAAGTTGATATATTTAAAAAAGAAAATACATAAGCAGTATAAATTGTTTGGCAGAAGGGATGATTATTTAAGATTTTCTCAGTTAAGAAATGAATGTAAGCAAGTCTCCTCTCAATGTTATAGTAACTATTTGAATAATATTGAGAATGGGATTATATCTAATCCTCGACATTTTTGGAAGTATATTAATAATAAATGTAAAAGTTATAATCTGCCATCTAATATGTTCTACGGTGATAGTACAAGTGATAATGCTCAAGACGTATTTAATCTATTTGGTAAGTTTTTCTCAACTACATATCCTAATTCTAAAATTAATCAGACCCCAATTTTTAACTATCAGCAGAGTGTATATGTGAATAATTATAGTATTGAGGTCTCTGACATAATTGATAGTGTTTTAAAGATGCCTTGGAAATTATCGCTTGGACCTGATTGTTTGCCAGCTTATGTTCTCAAGCATTGCATTTTCAGTCTTGTAAAACCTATCTGCTTCTTATTTAATTCCTCATTGAGTACCGGCATCATTCCTGATCTTTGAAAGACTAGTTATCTAACACCAATTTTCAAATCTGGTAATAAAAATGATGTTGAAAATTATCAAGCGGTTTGTAACCAATTTGTATTACCGAAACTTTTTGAGTGTCTTGTAAATAACTTTTTGACATGGAATTGTAAAGATTTAATTAATGTTGGACAACATGGCTTTTCTGAAGGTAAGTCTACATGCACGAACTTAATATTGTATACGAATTTTATAGCTAATTCAGTGGAACAGAAGGGTCAGGTTGACGACACAGTATCTACACAGACTTCTCAAAAGCCTTCGATAGAGTTAACCATGATCTGCTTATTGCTAAATTAAATGGCTATGGATTTGAAGGTAAAATAATTGAGTGGATAGGTAGTTATATATCTGGTAGATGTCAGTATGTTAAATATGGAAATTGTTTATCCCAACGAATATCTGTAACCTCAGGAGTTCCTCAGGACCTCTGGACCTTTCTTATTTAATATATTTGTTAATGATATATCCTCAGTGATTAAAAATAGCAAATTTCTAATGTTTGCTGATGACCTTAAAATATTTCGAATAGTTAATGACCTAGTTGATGCCTCTTTGTTACAGAATGACATTAAAAGCTTAGCTAGTTGGTGTGAGGTAAACATGCTATACTTAAATATACAAAAATGTTTTAAAATTACTTTTGGAAGAACAAGAGAGTTTGTAAATTATGATTATTGTATAAATAATGTACCTTTAGAGGCACGTCATAATATTAAAGATTTAGGTATAAATTTTGATTCTAAACTAACTTTTAAATATCACATTAACGAATCTTCAGCTAAAGCTTTAAAAATATTGGGATTTATTCTTAGAAACTGTAATCAGTTTTCAGTACAAACTTTAAAAATGTTATACTGTAGTTTAGTTCGATCAGTTTTGGAGTATGGTTCTTTCATTTGATCTCCTTCATATAACAGTGACATCTACAGTATCGAGAGAGTTCAAAATAAATTCTTGAGGGTATGTGCTTACAAAATTGGTTTTATTAGACATCACTACACATATGATGATATACTGTCAATACTAAATATCCAATCACTACATGATAGAAGATGTCAAGCGGATTTATGTTTCCTTTTTAAAATTATAAGCTGTCTTTTATTAGTTACTATACCAAGAATTTGAATACCAAGTGATTATAAAATAAAATTAAATATTGGCATTTTCATGCTCTGTAAATTTGAATTTAAATTTATATAGTTTTTAATATATTTAATAATTTAATAGTCATAGTCATAGTCATAGTCATCTCATTTATAGAATAATATGCTTTTCTTAAGAGTAAATCTTTAACATTTTTGTTAAATTTAGAGATAAGTGGTATTTCTTTCACAGTTTTTGGCAAATGATTGTATAAGGTCAGTCCCATATATCTGAAGCAAAAAGTAAATCTATCTCTAGACAGTATCTAGATAGTATCTCTTTGACATAAAGTAAACATTTATAAATATATAGGCAGTAGAAAGTTAAAATTTGATGTTTAATAAAAACTGGTTTTAAAATAAGCATCAAATTTTCAAATTATATGCACTTTATGCTTACTTTTATAAAATATGCCAAATTTGACATTTTTGCATTTTTTATGCATATTATATGCAAAATATGCAATTTGCATATTTGCCTAAGTCTACTCATAATACCATCCCGACATGTATTTAGTGTTACATTTAGTTCACTCTCAATAAACACCAAATTCTTATTTTATATGTATTTTCCTTTTATTAACTTCCTCTCTTATTATGGGTAACCAGATCCTACTGCATTCTGCTCAGGAATTTGCGACACAATTGGTCTCATTTAGCATAATTAGAGCCGCTTCTTTGATTTTTCTTTTTTTACCATCTGTTTCTTTTAGAACTATACTTCCATTCCATTATCATTACATTAAATCCTATGTTCATTTTCCCATGCGTGTTTACCTATTTGAGATCTATCAAATTAACTATTTTTAATATACGATTGATGTTCACTTATTTTATCATTTAATGGTCTTGATATTTCACCTAATTAAAACTGATCGCATTCGCAGGGTATTTCATAAATAATATTCTTTGTTCTTTCTTGTTCATTGTTAGGTTTAGTTTTAGATAAAATAGATTTCAATATGTTTGTTGTTTTAAATGTTGTTGAAATGATGAATTTATTTCCTATTTTTTTTTTCTGATAATCCTTATATGTATGGTAAAAATATTACCTTCCTCGTATTATTCCTTGTGTATGCTGTAGGATCTTGTTCTAAGTTGTTCTGTTCTAGTCGGTCGATTATTGAAAATTGCCTATTTATAAACGATAAAGGATAATCATTTTTTAATAAAACAGATATTAACAAATGTTTTTCCTCTAAGAACGAATTTTCGTTAGAACAAGCAATTTTGGCTCTATCGTATAAGGATTTAGTAATTCCCTTATCGATATTGATATTGTGATTAGATTTGTAATTTAAATATTTGTTGGTGTGTGTTGGTTTTCTGTACATCTGAGTCTCATATCCAGTATCGTTCTTAGAGATTAAAACATCCAGAAAAGGTAGTGTGTTATTATATTCCTTTTCTTGGTAAATGTTATTGTATCATATTTATCGTTTATATCATTTAGGAAAGTGTTCAACAACTCTGATCCATGAGGCCATATTGAGAATACATCATCTACATATCTCCACCATGTTGTGGGTATTAAATTTTGTTTAGAAATATTATTTGTTTCACAATCTTCCATAAATATATGGGCTAATAATGAAGATAAACTAGATCCCATTGCTAGGCCAAAATTTTGTTTATAGAAATCATTGCACCCCCATAAATCAACGCTATTGTATTGGGCTCTTGAAAGACCACGATTTTAAAAATGGTTCTTAAACAAGATTATATTATAATAAGTAATAAAAACATTGAATGTAAAATATGTAAATAAATACTAAATACTTTCCCAAACAGTTGGAAAGGAATTTTTTGAGTTTGTATAAAAAGCCATTATACCAAACTTTGTCAAATTATTGGGAGATGCCTAAGAACATTTTATAGCAATAACGTAATGAGGTATTATTTGTTTGTCAATTAATATTGGTTCTATTCTCGATATTAACAGTTTTTCCAATACTATAGACATAATGGGGTACACGTTAATAGGTTTGCAGGCATTTATTTCTGCTGGGGATTTTCCAGGTTTTGAAATTAAGATAATTTACACTAATTTTTAAACTAGTGGAAAATATTTTGTTCTTAATACAACGTTATACAGTTGTGTAAGATAAAGCTTGACTTTTTTTGGTAATTCCGTTATGATTCTGACGGTAATTAGGTCATACCCTTGGGACTTTTAAGGTTAAATCTAGAATGGATATTACTGACTTTATTTAAAGTAAATATTTTAAGAGTAATTTAAAGTTTATTGGGAGATTCTAGACACATTTGGATTTCATTATTTATATTAATATGTTCATCTTCGGGAAATGCTTGGAAAACCATTATGGGACAACGCAAGCAAGCAAGCAATTTAATTAAACCAACCTGTAAGACATCCCAAGAATTACGTTCGGGTTAAACAATTCAATGAAGCGAGGTGTATTAACTCGAGTTAAAAACAGAAGTTACTCCACCGCGCTCCAATGCTCTACATGTGAGACTCCTGGGAAATAGAACTTAAACATGGTTCTCTAATCGATGCAAATTCGAGACAGCGTGACGAGCTTTGTTCCTGTTGTCCTCTAGTGACTGGTCAGCGAATTTAAAATTGCTTGCTTGGGCCCCAAGTCTCCTCTTCGGACTACGTCCAGTTCGGAGACTTGGGACTCAAGTGTTTGTACCCTACTTACCCGTATTTTTTGTGTTTTATATATTTTTTTGATTGGCTTTCCCCGGATTTTTTATAAGTTTTTTAAATTTTTTTTGTTGACCCAAGCCGTTTTTTTATATTTTTTTTTATTTTTTTTTGGTAGAATGTCTATGTGAGGATCCTATTGTTTTTTTTTTGGTCATCTCCCCTTGGGGCCCACACAGTGCGGCGATTTGCAGTGTTTATCGAATTTTTAGAGCTACGAACTATCCTCTGTTGGTTTATTTATTTTTCTCTCTAGGCTTTTCTTTTTCTCTCTGGTTATTTTATTTGTTTAATCACTTGTTTTGATTAAATATTTAACGAAACTTTCGGCTTTCTCTTTATTGTTTTTTGCCCATGAGCCATCTTCAGTTCGGATTGAAGGGTTGAAGAATTAAGGACGTTTTTTTGCCTGGTAGCTTTCCAGAGAAAATACTCGTTAGCGTTAATAACGCTAAAATAGGATCAAATTCTGGCCGATACACAAAACTTTTCTTTTAGAACCTCTTACATAACTTTTATTTTATTTAGTAACATTGTAAGGATCTGCAAACTGGTTATAAATAAAACTGAGTTAACCATAAATTTAAATAGCTCGAAACATTGTGTAACGTATTTTCTTAAAAACAGTCTCTACGATAAACTTAGTGCATTCTATCTTTCCCTGCTGTACAATTTTGCTCTGCCGTTTAAATTTCAATTTATAGTTTCAATATCCAGGAAACTAACACTTCTGCCTCTGAGATTCTCGTAATAACCGAATATAAATATGAAACCTCTCAAGGCTCTAGCAAACCATCATCCAATCTCTTGAAAACGATAAAAGTAACTGTTACAACTCTCTTCCCATATCTCGACTTGGTATGCTGAAGTTTTAGCTACTATATTTCAATTTTTTAGTGGAAAACTTGAGCCAAGTTTGGGTATACGTTAAAAAGATGGATTATGTAAAACGTTCTTCTATATTTAATAAAGATGGTCGTGTGAGTGCAATAAATTTGATGTAAGTTTACTTAGATGTAAAGCTCTTTGGCTTTTTGTTGTGTGTGTTCGAAATTTAGAATTACAGCGTTAAAATGTTTTCCAACTAAAAATTGTGTTTAAAATAAATCAAAAAGTATGTCAATTTGTTTGGAAGTTATTTTAGTCATAATAAAAAAAGAAATAAGTTTTATAATGGTCAAATCAACTATATTCTGATTTACTAGTAGACTGAAAATTTTCATACCAAAGAAAATGAAAATTTTATATGATAAAAAGCAATTGAAAAAATCGTTATCGTTATTCAGCGATTTTACAAAAATACTTGATGTCAGTGATATTTATGTCATTATTATTGTCAATAATGGTTATTTATAAACAGATTGTTTTGAACATTTTTATTCATCATCATGATCATCATACATTATTATGCGTCCACTGCTGGAAATAGGTATTCCTCAGCTCTTTCTGTTTCGTGCAGCTTGCATTCAGTTATAGCTAACACGTTTCTGGTCGTTAGTCCATCTGATTACAGGACGTTTTCTGTCTATCCATTCATCTTCTTTGATGGCTCTATTTCTCATTAATTTAAACCTTTCTTTGGCCATCTATCTTCATTCATTCGCTTTACGTGACCATACTACACTAGTTGTCTCGTTTCAATTCTGTCTACACTGGAATATACAGTATTTGTCCTCCTTCTAATATCTTCATTTTTGATATGATCTTCTTTGAATAAACCACACGCTCTCCTTAGAAAATCCATTTCTACTACTTCTATTCTTTTTCTGTCTTTTTCCGTGATCTGCCAAACTTCTGCCCCATAAGTCATAATAGGCTCTATCAAGGTTCGATAGATTGTCAATTACGTTTCTTGTCTAATATCTTTAGACCATAGTAGAGAGTTTAGAATGTTCACCGCTTTTTTTCCCTGCTGCGTTTTGTTTTCAATATCTCTTTTGGTAGTGCCTTCTTCAGATATTATAAATCCAAATTATTTATATTCATTACATGTTTTTGTGTTTCTAATTTTTAACTCTGGATCTTCCATCATCTCCTATTTTAAGATACTCTGTCTTTGACATATTTATATTGAGGCCCCATTTTTCATATTCTTTCTTTAGTTTTCCAAACATGTAGTCCATGTCTTCCTTATCATTCGCTTTGACTACCTGATCATTTGCGAAAAATAAAGTTGTTAGACATTTACCATCGCCTATGTCTATTCTCATTCCGGATACTTGTTTCCTCCACTGCTCTAGCGATGATTGAATATATATTTTAAATAATGTCAGAGATAGACAACATCCTTGTTTAAGCCCCTTTGATATTGGAAATGATTCAGATATAAAGTTTCCTTTTTTAACGACACTTTTTTGCATTTTTGTATATACTTGCGATAGCATCCACATACTCTCTACTGAGACCTACTTTCGTCAATGTTTGAAACAGTTTTTTTCAAAGGTACCGTATCGTATGCCTTCTCTAAATCTACAAACAGTAGGTGGGTAGATAGGTTCCTTGTCTTCCGTTTTTTGATTACCTGCTGCAGAATGAATATACCATCAGTGCACGATCTTCCTGCACGCAATCCATTTTGTTCTTCTATGTTCTTCATTCTATTACATATTTTATATAAATATATTGGTTATATTAATTGGTATTTAGTTGCTATTCGGACACATATTAGTTCTATCGGTGAGACTCTCACGCCTTTGGGTCTGCTAGGTAAGGTATTAATTTATTGTAACCATAGTTGTTCTTTTCTTACCTTTAATGCTTTACCTAGTCTAGGTTTACTTTGTATTCTAATACTAACCTTTAGTGCTAAGTTATGTCGCTTTTCTCCCGGACTTAAGATTATTGTTTTTACTAATACCCTTGTTACTTGGCACAGTAGTGGCGGTGTTTTTATTTATTCGTGGCTATTATGCCCTATCTTACCTTTACACCCCCACCACTACTGTTATTTCAGATTGTCTTTTATATGTAGGTAAATTATTTAACTGTGTTTAACAAAAATTTATAAATATAGTTGTCATTAGTAGTTATCTTTTTATTTCAGTTTCTACTACCTAGTATAGTATAGCAATACAAGGTAAATAGTGGTTTTTTTTAATACTTGCAGGTTATTGTATCAGGTATACCTGTTTCTTGTTTTTTCTCATTTCTAAATTCTTAAACTAGTCTTGAGTGTAGACCACATTCAGTACCTTTGTTTATTTACTTATAGTGCCTTCAATACAAGATTAGATTCCAAGTTGTCCTATTATTTCATTGTCTGTAGTTTAAGGTCTCATTTTCTCCCTTGTTTATATAATTTTATTATCCCATATATTGGTCTTTTATCCCAAAGCCAATCCTTAGGGTAGAAAAGCTAGCCTGAATTTTCCCTTTATATTTGGTGTCTCCCTGGCCCTTTAAATTTATTCCTCTGAGTTAAGACATTCTTTATTAGTACATTCAATAACTTTACTCCCAATTCTCCTTCTTGTCAATTCTCATTCCTAAATTACAACACCCCAGAGTATTGGGGTTTCAATGTGATTATCTCGACAGTGTCTGCTGTTTTTGTTCTACGACATATTCCTTCATTTGGGTTTCGGTCTCTCAGAGGGGCACCCAACATCTGACGCTCCATAGTTCTCTAAGCGATGCAAATATTGCTTACTAGCCTTTTTTGTAAGTGTTGAGATGTTTCCCCACCATAAGTGAGTAGAGAAAACACACACTGGTCAAATTGGTCAAATATTTTTCTTTTAAAGTTTATGGGTAGATACGATTTAATAGATAGTTTAGAATTCATCAAACGTTACCCAGGTTAATTTTAGCGACGCGTGACGTGGGAGCCCATATGTTCGGTTATCTCTACCCAATTTCATTCTGTAAGTACATGCAGTCTACACAATATCGTTTTCATAAAGAATATTGTGATTAGCCAGATTAGCCATTATTTGCGTCTTGCTCATATCTTTGAGCAAAGTATGGATCGCTTGGGGCAGACAGTGTGACGTTACTGTCGGTAAGCGTTGAATCTGCATTATCGGCCGAACATGAACGTTAGCCAAGACCGGAACCATTTGTCAACTGTCAATTCTTTTTCTTTTTCGCCTGTCATTTGTCAACGTCAGTTCTTCTTTTTGTCTGTCATCTGTCAATGTCAATTTTTCGTTTTTGTCTGTCATCTGTCAACGTCAATTCATATCAAATCTTTACTCAGACCTGATGACTGACGTTCTCTCTAATTTATGTTAATACCGTACTTATTCAGATCTTCTTTCTTACAAGTATGTTCTAAAAATAAACCAGCAAAAGAAATTTGGCACGCAAAAACCCAAAAAAGAAATGAGAAAGGTAGACCACTACAAACATGGAATAGAATCCTAGGAAACATTATCGAAAAACAGGGAAGAACATGGACAGAAGCAAGGACGCTGGCCAGAAATAAGAAGAACTTGTACATAATGTAAATACAGAGTAGAAAATAGCTAAGTTTACAAATAAGATTAAGTTTGATAATAATATTGAATTGTATTTGTATTATAATATATGGTCCCTCTACATCACTATGTAGTATAAGGGCTTTTGATAATATGTGAATATGTGCTTTTGTAATATGCATTCTAAAAATGTGAATAGCTTTGGAGGGACGGTGTCTGAAGATTTAATTGTAAGGTATTTAGATCGATTCTTATTTTATCTCATTGAATAGTTACTGAAAGACATTTTTGTTGTTTCTTACTCAGCTTTCATATTTATTTCTACTAAGAGACATTTGCATTAAATGACCTTTGTCGTCTTTAAAAAGCTACCAATGAATTTATCCTTTACACCTTCATCAATTTAGTTTTATCCTTACTTTATTTTTTTGAAAAAAAAATTAGACGATTTTTTTTCGATTTCTTTGCCATCCCAATTGTCATTGACAAATTGTCTTACCTCAATGTCATCTTTGGTTTTAATGGTCTCGCCAAGCGAATATTTTCTTGTAGCATAATTCCTTAGTATTTATCTAGAAAAAGATCAAGCACTTTTGCACTCGGTAGACTTGTAAATTAGTCCAGTCGTCAGAGATTTAACCTTTAAAAACCATACGAACGAACTAAATTTTACTAAGAATGTCAATTTTCGGTCCTAAAAAAAAATGAAAATGATTTGCTAGTTCTACCCCTGGGATTTCCCCAAAACTACCTCTTGTAAGGAAAAAAGCGGAAAACATCGATTTACCAAGACTATGTACACCGTAGAACAAATATTTTCAACAAGAAATATAGAGATAATTTTTAACAAAAATGTTGCTAAGCAATTTTGTATAGAATGAATCGTTCTTTCAGAAACAATGCTTTACGCGAACGGCGATTTTAAATGTCAGATACGCGCCCGAGATCTTTTGATCAGAGACCTTTATACACAAAAACTAAAATGGGTTTTAATGGTAAAGAGTGATTTCGTATGCAAGTTTTACATTTTGCCGCAAATAAAGTCAATGTTTATAAAGATGTTAAATAAATAAACGTTGCGTGCTTTTTGCCATTTTTACGCCTTTCATTTATCACTTCCATTGACCGGTGGTTATAGATTTTCCATTGTTAGAGCCTAATCTTGAAAACCTATAACAGGAAATTTCGATTTTGAGTTTTAGCAACAAATATAAGGTACCTGTTTGAAATAGGCATACGATACGTTTATATTTTCACGATTCATAAAGAACGATAAATGAATATTTTTTTTTATTTATTATTTTCAGCATATAATCTAAGGGTTATTATACTTTGAAATTTTCGAAATTTTTAACCCTTTTGGTTAATTTAAATTTATAATATAATATATTATATATAATATATAATAAACAAAAACTCGGTTATTTGAATTTGTTTGCAATTTGGAGGTTATGTGAAAAAAGTGTAAATACAAAAGTTGTAGATCTTTTTTTAATCTAAAACTTTTCTGATCGCCCGTAAATTGTTTTTTCTTTAAGTTTTGTTATAATTTCTTCCTTTTTGCAATTGGTTCCATCCTATGTAACGTGTGGATTGTCTTAAATTTAAAACTTCTGACGGTTGTATATTAAAATATTACGTAGAATTTTTTTGAAGTGAATACTTCTTATCGCTCGGTATAATATTTTGCAATGGCCGAAATCATATTTAGCGTGACTCGAAAAGTTGAGAAGGGTGTAGTAACCTTGCGGTATACAAGTATATAAATAATATACATACATATATACTTATTATAATTTTATAATAAATATTATTTGAAAAAATTAAATAAAATTAAAATTAAATAAAAATAAATAAAATGAAATAAAATTATTTAAAATAAACACACATTTTCTATTCGTTTACAGATAAATATTTACAAATGGAGTACAAACAAAAGGTATTAATTAAAATTAATTAAGATACTTTCCCATTATTTATGATTATTTTTAGGCTAGAATGATAATCAAAATGAAATAATTAAGATTTTTTTAAATTTTAAATTATTTAAATGTGAAGTGTTATTATAGAAAATATTAACAATTCAGTATCAAGCAAACATTTTATTAACCTGCATATAATAATAACACGCTATAAGAAGTATTCACTTCTGTCGACACTCCCCAAGTGCCACGCTTCTTTTTTTTTGAGACTTTATTTTATTATAATAATATCTTATAGACGATATAACTTTTTTTAATTATTTTATTAAATATAATAATCTCTTTCTTAAAAGTTGGTCGCTTTTAACATAGCGATATGCTCCAAGTGCTTCAGTTATGAAACTTATAGATGTTAGTTTTATATCTATTAGCTTATTACTAACATTACATTTTAAAAAAAAATCAGCAGAAGTTGATCTTTCCAGTCGTTCCGCGTAGTCGTGTTCCATACCTTCAAGTGAGATTTCATAATCTAGGTATTATTATTTGTATTATCATCGTCGTCAAAGGCACCGGTTGTATTTTCATATATCTTGGATTTAAACTGATTTAAAAAGACAACATATGACTTTCTGTTGAATGAATCCTTTTTTTGAGTTTTCATTGATTTATAACAAGAATCTTAATCTATACATTCTTTGAATTTATAGATCACCTGATTCTTCTAAGGAACTATTTTTCAAAACCTGTTAAATTTGTTAGACGACCTGCCCAATAAAAGCAGAAAGATTCTATTAGGTGACTTGAATAATAATTACGCTATTGCTTGTGCTACCCAATTATCCTTGGTCAATATATTTAAATCGTATGGTTTCACAATGCACGTTAATTCTCCTATAAGAATTACTTAAACAACATCTACCATAATTGATTGTATTGTCTCAGATTTCTCACCCCTTGATGTATGTTCTACAATTAATAATTCAGGACTTTCTGACCATAAAGCCAGTATATACCAAACAATCCTCAAAAACACAATGTTTAGGTAGGATTTTTTTCGCTCAGAACTTTCGTAAATTCCAAAATTTGTGCTTGACTTCTGGGAGGCACTTTCCCTCTATGGACGTGGACTATAATTACAGTCATTTTTTAGATAAGCTTGTCTGTATTTTCAATAAGGCATTTCCTTTAATGACAATTAAGTCAAAACATCACAAAACCTGGACTACCAAAGGTATTCGCATGTCAGCCAAAAATATGCGTTCACTACTGTACATCAAGAAATTTACTACCAACGTCTTTGTCACTGAATATATCTCCAAGTACAGAGGAACCTATCTAAAACTTATTAAAACAGCTAAAAAAATGTACTATTAGAATCGTCTGTAAAGCTCTTAAAATGTTGCAAGGGAAACTTGGTCCATAATAAACGATCTTCGAAATAAAACTAACACAGCTCAAACATTTTTTTTTGCATACACTGAAAATTTAAATGAATATTTCGTAAATGTGAGTAAAAATATAACATCAGCTATTTTTCCACAAGATCCTATTTCCTATCTCCCCAAATCAAAAAAGGTCTCGATTACATTCTTTATAACACCAGTTGATAAATCTGAACTGATCCAAACAATCAGTAGTATTAAAAGCAAATCTTAGTACTGATGGACTATCCATAATTTTTTTTTAAATCTCCAAAATAATGTGTTGAAAGTCTTGGTCTCACTAATTAACGAATCCTTTGAAAACGGTATGTTTCCAGAGTGTCTAAAGACAGTCATTATTATTCCTCTTCATAAGGGTGGTGAAAAATCTAAAATCTGAAATTGTAGACCTATTGTCTTACTACTGGTCCTATCCAAAATTATTCAGAGACTTAAGATAAAAGCCCGATTTATGTCCTTTCTCGTTGAAAACAACATTTTATCACAAAGCCAGTTTGGCTTTTTATCTAATGAATGTAACAGTGATGCTATGTTTTCTGTACTACATGCATGAGGTCTATCAAGCACTAAACAATAATCTTTATACTGTTACTGGTTTTTGTGACTATGCCAAAGCGTTTGATTGTGTAAATCATGACATTTTAATAAAAAAGCTAAATTTCTACGGAATTCGAGGTATTTCTTTGAATTGGTTTCAACCTAACTTGAGGAATAGGAAACTACTGCTTAAAGCAAATGATACCGGCACTAGTAAAAAAGCATTGTATGTGGAGTACCACAAGGTTCAGTACTAGGTCCTCTACTTTTCCTTATCTTTATAAATGACATCACTAACTTAAAAATCCATGGCAAAATTTTTCTTTTTGCTGATGATACCAGTATTACCTGGAGGAACTCTAATATTGCAATTCTTCATGCAATTATAACTTCTGATCTACTTAAAATAAAAACCTGGTCCGACTTTAATTTACTCTCTTTTAACGTGGATAAGACAGTAATATTATCCTATAAACAAGCACTTTAACCCTTGCTTGGAAAGTGGAAATTAAAACGTCAATAATCCCATTTAAATAGTAATTACTTTAAAATGCCATAAGAAAATAGCTTTAGATCAATATTGTATACCATCTATAAATAATTACTTCGTGCGAAATGCCTATCTGGGAAAAAATCATTGATTCCGCGTAAAAATCTTATAAAATACCTCTAGAGTGACTGTTTGGGCTAGCACAGGTGTTTAAATACGTTCTCTGGGATAAACAAATTGAATAACTTATAAACTGTTTGGTTGATCTGATTGAAATATGGGATACTTTAATAATTTAGTAACTGTTGCAATTTTAGATAGTTATATTATACATGTTTATGCAAAAGTTATTCACAATTATAAATTACTATAAAAGTGTTTTTGATAATTATCTCGGTCAATTGTTTATGTATTGTATTTTGGAGACCCTCAAAATAAAGAACTTTTGATGATCTACAACCTTTATTTGAAATATTTTTCTCTAGAGTGCATAATAAACTTTTTATACGCAAAAAACTATGTTTTTCACTTTTTAAGATTGATAAAAAAAACCAAACAAAATCAGCTGTACGTTTTCGCGGATTTACCCCGCCAAGCTCTAGGGTTAATATAAACAATTCAACGATCCGTATAAACAGTAACTTCATCATCTAACTCTGATGTTCTCTTTTAATTTATTTGTATGACTCAGGATTTAAAATAAAAATTCCAAAACAAGATACAATATTCACAAAAATCTCTAATACAAGAAAATTTCTTAATCAATTCTCTTTTATACATTTACTCTACAGGGTTTCCCGCTCGTAGTTGTCGATGTCGACACTATATTCTGAAGTACATGTAACACCACAGTACGACGTCTCAACTTGTCATGTAACAAGGTTTGTTCTTTTTAATCCAACTAAAAATTTTAAGATTTATGGATGTGTTCAACAAATGTGTCATATATCACCAACCAGTTATTCGGGATGTTACAACGAATGTTGGGTTAAGACATCAGAATAATTTACTAATAATAGAGTTTACAGAGTCTGGAAGGCAGAGGTTTAGGCATTTTTTTTAAGGGTTTATTTATAGAAAGAAAATAAAACGTAATAATTGCGTTAATATTAATTACAAAGTATATGATATAAATTTAGGAGAAAATGTATCAATCATATCATCATTGGCAATTATTTTCAAACAAGGGAATACAAATATGCTTTATTGTCATTGATAATTGTATTTTATGGACAAAGCTTACAAAAAGTCAGAAAAATATCAATAACAATTTAAAATTTACTTAAAAGATAATAAAATACACAATCCATTGCAATATTTAAATAAATTGCAAATTGTGTAATAAAACCTTACGAACTAATAAGTTTAAACCATATAATATATATATATATATATATATATATATATATATATATATATATATATATATATATATATATATATATGTATATATATATATAAATGTATATATAAATATATATATATATATACATCTAGCGGTTAATGTAAGCTCCGTTCTAAAACGGTATTATACTAACTCCAGTAAAATATACACCGTGTATACTATTATCTGAGTAGCGCTTTATGTAGACTCCGACCAACATGTAGGATTAAGTGGACTCCACAAAAGGATAAACCATTTATGGGATCCGTATTTACCATTCTGTGTACATTTCTTAACTCCTGCGATGTTGCCAATAATTGTATTAGTAGTAGATTTTCAAATTTTACAGCAGGTACACTTTGGAACTTGAAATTTATTTAAATATCCATCAATTTAGTCATGGAGGAATTTCAGGATTATTTGGCTAATGAAGTTAAATATAAATTGTTAACCGACACATAACTTTAGTTTACTTTTTAGTTTTAATAAACAAGACGGTAATTTATATTACTTGCTTTATATATTTTCAAAAATAAAGTGTCTATTATAAACTTGGAAAAGTTAAGTTTCCATTTTTATTAATTAGTATTTTTTGTTAAAATGCATTGGCACTGAAACATTTAGTCCATAAATGTACGTACATCGGATAGAGTAATCGTGTAACAGTTTATGAAAGTAGAAGCCCCTTCGGTAGGATTATAATGTTTGTTACCCTATTAATTCAAGAAAACTGTACAACAGGAAGGTCTTTGTAATTTTTCGATTACTGTAGATTATGACATACAATATTTGTTTCATATCGTAGTTGAATTTAAACTACAATAATTTATAAATCAATCTTTAATGACATAATTTTTTACTGTCTAATTTCAATAGGTATGTCGATTTTTAATTAAAATATTTAATGCATTAAAGTCGCGTAGAGATTTTCACTAAACATTTAATTTTAAAGATATTATTATAAAAGTCCAAAAAAAGTATAAAAGTCTAGGGAATTTAATATCCCACTATAGATTTGTTTTATAGATTATCGTAAAGCGTTCGACAGAGCCAAATGGATACACTTATGACTGATACTAAAAGAATTAGGTGTACAACAACACCTAATTTTGCTTATAACTGAACTGTTCGAATACACTACTGGACCATTTAAACTAATATTAAAAGAAAATTGAACTTCAAATGGTAGATTAGCTAACGAAATATAAGTATCTGGGAAAAATTTCTCAAACGATATTAATATTGAATGAGACTTTAAAGAGCATCTGACACAGCATGCTAAACCGTAAGGCGCCTTAACCAAACAATATGGATATTTGAGAAAAATTATAGCTCGTTTCAGAAAGAATTGTAAATATAACATTAATCTAGATTAAGAAGAAACGCTGAAGAAAAAAACAGTAGCGGTTAGCCTAAATAAAGAAAGGCAAAAATAGATTATATTTGATGTTTTGAAAAAATCGATCCGAAAACCGTATGAAAAACATGTCATAGTATGGACATCGTGCGCGGCGATGCCTCTGCCGTCTGCCTATATCGGAAACTTTTACTACCATTTGACTATTTGTGTACGATTTTGTGTAAGGTTAAGTGGCACACCACAAAAAGTGTTTTTATTTTCTCTTTTGTTTAATAATTAAAATGTATTGCTATACTTTTAGATGTTCCAAAAAAAACAAAGGATAATAAACATAAATTATGTGGTACAAAATTCTATTATTTTCTATGCGTAAGTTATTATAGACACATAGGCTATCACACAGTTAAAAACTATGAAACCTACGAAAAAAATACAGTAGACTATGACTACATTTGTGTTTTAGCACTATAGTAAGAACAAGATAAAAATCTAAATACCTACATAATTATATTAACGAGAAGTTAATAAAACTTTTGATAGTTATCAGTAAGAGAAAGCCCATTTCAGACTAGATTATGAAAAATGTTGTTGGTTTTACAATATCAGGTACATTTATATAATGATAGGAATACAAAAATAAAAAAACAACTTGCTTTTTCAAAACAACAATCAATCACTTCATTTTATCACAAAAACTTTAAAAAATTGCAATGTAATCGAACCCATTTTGTGAGCTATAACACTCTTATGCGCTTTAGGAGCACAACTATCAGCTAAATGTTCTTCATGTGGGAGTCCTGAGTAATAGTACTCCAACATGGTTCTCCTGTAAATTGTCAAACTTAGTCTTAGATAACAACGACAACCTTCTTAGTATTTATGTACAAGATACCGTCTACAATTATGTGATTATGTGTACGTGCCAATATTCTTTTAAAAGAGATTAATAAAATTCGCGGGTAGACACCGCGACATCGGTATGTCCCGTAGCGATAAATTTACCATTTTATTGTAATTAGCATTTAAAAATGAAATTTTCATCTTTCATACAAACATCGATAGTTTTTAGCTATGGATGTATTTGGGTCACACAATCCTGTAGCAGATTTAGTCTAAAAAGTTTTATTTTACGCACAATTAGCACATTGGCTCTGGAAATGACCTATACATATACATTATTAATTATTTCCAATCAAGATTTTTAAGCAGCTCTGCACCATTGGTTCATTTTTGTTGCTTTTTTATTTGCCCTTTCTTTTTATCGTCATCATTACATAGCGCTACAACACTGGGTGAGTCTTCGCTAACTACAACTTTTCTCCACGTTGATCGGTCTTCTATGAATCTGCAATCAAATGAAATATTAATTTTTTGAGATATCCGATTTTGTGTCCGATCTAACTTAGTCAATAAAATTAATTCTCCTGGACTTATAAGAGCTTTCTTCATTCAGTATCTGTTCCTAATCTATACGGATTTGTAGCAGTATAGTAATAAAACCTTATTTGTTTTAGTCATTCTTCATAATTCGCATCACTATATTAAAATAGGTCTGAAGTTGTTCTTTATTTCTTCAGTGGCTTTATTATTAACTGTGATTATTGATCCAATATATTTAAAGTCTTCCATACTTTAAAAAACGTAGTTGTTGACTTTAATGTTTTATCTAAATTCATTGAATTGGTCTCTTCTGTGTATTTGCTTGTATTTGGTTTTCACCTCGTTGATTTTAAGTAAAACTTTTTTCATGCTCTCTGGACTTTGTTGAAGATGTCGTTTAGGAACGGGAGAGAGTTTCCTATGAAATCTATATCATAAGCATCATTCTAGGAGCTGCTTTGTTAATTGACCGTTAATGGATTACGTGTTAAAAGGACGTTATTTCTATTTTGGTAAGCTGTTCGTTCATTTTTGATTTATTTGAATCGAGAATCTGTATTTTATTAGATCTCTGGTTTATTTATTTATATCTCTGGTGTTTTGTTTCCTGTATCGTTATTACAAGGAGTTTGCTGGATACCGAAATAGGGAATCCAGTGGTACGTACATGATCTTTTGATTACCAACATTAGAAAATTTGTCTTACTGTAAAATCGTGATGATTTTACTAGAAAATATAATGTTGTTTAATAATAATGAAGTTGTTTCGCTTTGCCTTCTCCATCGAGGTCGCAGTGAGACTGCTATCGTTATACCTTCTGGTATTTAATATTTTGCCGGTCAAGCAACAATTCCAAGAGTTATTAACTTGGTACTGATATCTCTGCTTCCCGATTTTAGCAAGCCATTAAAACTGCTACATTCATGCTTTCTATTATCCAACGGCCAGCCAGACGATTATATATAATAGCCAAGGAAGGTTTTGGCAATTTAATAGGTTTTTTGTGTGTTAGAATATAATTTCTCCAAAAAAGTAAAGATTATCTATCCGCTATCCGGATTTAATCCATCGATTAAATATTAGAATACTATTGAGTAATGCTATTACATACCAGCAAAAAAAAACGGTATAATAGTCAGTAACGAGAAAACCAGATAAATGTTCATTAAAAGACAAAAGAGACGATGTAGAATAGGGCATATAACGTAACAATAGACCCATATAATTTTGAAAGGTTTGAAAATTTAAATCCAGAAGTGTAATACAAACTACTAAAATCAGGATATAAAAAAACAATGTAAGTAAAACTCACAAGAAAAGCCCCAGAAATGTTTTACGACCGGGAACTAATGCTAAGGTCAAACAGGAAAATAAAGATTGGATTTAATTTTTTTGCTTAAAACTTAGCATTGCCAGCTTGTATTCTGTTATTCTCTTTTGTAGTGTTTTTGTTAAAAGTGCTCTTAAATCCCAACTATTTAGGCTGATGAACCATTTTAAAGTTGTACTGGTCTATTAAAATATTATGTCCTATTCTGTTTCGTAGTGCTCTTCTTATGATAGCCATATATTTTTTTTATTATCGTTGATTTGGAGGACCCTTTTCTGCGCTTTTTCTATTGAATGTATTAATGTTTTTTTGTTACTAATAATTATACTCGCTACTATATTAAACTCATCCTCGAAAGTCCGTATAATCTGAAGACCTTGATTATTAAACTGTGAGATTTTCTGTATTAGCTTTCAGGGCGATGCTTTCCAAAACGATCGTAAACACGATTGGAGATACGGCATCTTCCTGTTTGAGGTAACTGTACATTTGAAAGTAAGTTGACAGTTATTTCCTTAGGTATGCCTAGTTCTTCCATAGCATTTTAGTTACAATCTTATAATTATATCATATGTTTGTTTAAAATCTATAAATAACTAGCTTAATGTTTTTTTATTCCCATTTCATTTCCCATAACATTTTTCATTAAGTATATAATGTTCCTAACTTCACATTAATCTTTCCTGATTTCACATTTGTGGTTGCTGTATGTCAAAGAAGACACCATTTTCCATAGCGGGTGCTATGATTCCAATGGGATAAAGTACAACCTACATATTTATTGCCAAAATTACTTTGCTGCTGTATCGAGTACCGTTTACTGGTATATGAATTTTGTTACGAATTTATCTTGTGTGCTGAACTCTATCAAATCTTTTACCGCGAATTGAAAAGCACCTTTATTTATAACATTTATTTTTAACGTTCTGTGGAATATTTTACGTTTATCTAAATAAGTATTTACTATAGTGTATAATAGTTGTAATTTTATTTTACTATTTGTATCTATATAGGTATAATTTATAATATATGAATTGTCTTATATTATACAAAATCATCCTATTTGTGTAAAGTGATATTTATGTGGCAATTAGTTGTAAAGTCATTAGTCTGTCCTGTCGTATCAAATTTTCCTGATAATTTTTGTAGACAAGCGGTTTAGTTTATGTAATATAATATCCCCAATTGTTCTCATAATATTTAGGTTTCAAAACAGCTGTTACCTACGCTAATTCATTCACCTTTTTAAAGCACTTTGTCCAGTTTTCTGTAAAAGCATATTTATTTTACTTGTAGATTACTCCTTGTTAAAATTAATTTCTTAGGTAAGCCTTGTTCGGCATTAGTATTCTATGGTTTCATTCTTATGATTATATCATGTGTTTGTTTAAAATCTATAAATAACTAGTTTAATGTTTAATGTTTTAACTGCCTAATAGTGAATAATTGATCAACGATTTATTAAGTTTTTCTAATTCCACACTAATGGTCTCCTATTTGATAGTTCACCTATTCACTCAATCGTTCCAGGTGTATTAGAAAAAATACTGTATATCCTAATTACTAATATATAGCTTATATATAGCTTTTACCGCTACAGTTTGTGCAGTACATTTTATCATCACTTTTGTGTATGGGTATACTTTTCAGCAAGTTGGTACTTGCTCTTACTTCTAAATTGACAGATCAGCTGTTTAACTGCCTGTACTGAACTTTCTTTTTCATTTTGCAAATATATATAAAAATTAATAAAAACCACTCTGACATACCGTTGATTGAAATATTGGATACCCTATACTATTTATTCAACGGAAATACTAAGATCACACGGGGAGAATATTATGGGTTATTTCTGGTTTGGTCAAAATTTACACTGAAATTACTAACAAGAGAGTGCTCTCACTTCCACATGTTGAAATTGATATATAGTACCAACAGATGCTAGGCATATACCACCAGCACTAATAAAATGGAAACTATCAAATTAATGTAAATTTCATTTAATTTCATTTAAGGAAACACACCTCAAAAATATTGAAAATAAATTAAAAATAGCTTAAGCGTTATAAAAGTAACAGAGCAGCAAAGCTCACAGCATGAGAATAGTGCCTCGTACTTTTATATAGAAATTTGTTGACAGACAAATATTTATTTTTTTATATACTAGGTTCTAAAAAAAGTGTACTCAAAACAAATAAATATTATCTAACAAGTGTTTTATTCCAGTTTCATATGAAAGCACCAGATATTAGAATATATAATTTTCGTCATAGGTGCAAATTTGAAATGAAAACCAAATGATAGAGCATATAGTGAAATATAAATATCTTAGCCCTCTATTGCCCGACTTTTTTGTAAACTTTTTTGTTTATAAAATGTTTTAATTTGTATATGTGCTCAAATATCCATTTACAACAACTATTAATTTTTTTAGATTTTTTAAATTTCGTTTGGGGAGAGTTTTGGGAGTGTTTACCAAAAACTAACGAATTAAGTTTTATACTTATTTATTATGCAATTCAAAAAAACAAATATTTGTAGTTGTAAAACATAAAGCAACTTTACATTTATCGCACATTACTTTAGAAGTATTACAGCATCCTGGTTTTTCGCATCTTCCCTTTTTTTCAGAAATTACTGGCCAGTGAAGGGTTTGGTCAAGCCTAACTTCCTTTGGTAGGACAATAGCAGTAGATCCTCTCCTCTGTTTTTTTACAATTTCGTTCTCAATTTCACTGAGCCTGGGACGTCCTTTGTTTTTGATCTGGTCGTTGCTTGCTAACAGTACGCTACATAAGTGGTACTTAAACTGTAACAAAGGCAACTTCTTTTTAATTTCAAAGTAATTACAATCACGACAGCAAGGGTAATCACAATCACGAGGATGCAACAACCAGCTGTTAACAACAGCTAAATCCAGAAGGTGAAAAAATATTTTTAGATAACACTTTTTAGATCTTATGTCTGTTCGGTAAAAAGCAATTAGTGAATCCATAAGATCGACACCTCCAATAAATTTATTATAAAATTGCACTGAATTTGGACAGCATACAATAATTCTTGATTTTTGTTTCTTATTCCACATCTTGACTAACGAAGTAGGCTCAGAACCAACAAATGTACTAAGCAAATGAACCGGTTTATTATCGTACCACTTTAACGCTGTTTGTCTTATGCCATCTACTGTAGCGTGCTTTTCTTCTACAGTACCTCTGCTCTGTTTCTTTATATTCTTGTCATCAGAAAAATGGCAATAAGGCAATCTGTTTGGAAGAACAGTTCCCAAACATTGCAGTTCACGTTTTTCCATTTCAATCTGCAACTGAATGCTATTGAACCAGTTGTCAAAATATACTTTATAGTATTTGTTTGGTTTGACTATCTCACACAATCTTATTACTACATTACCGCTGGTGTCTACATTAGGCAAATGAAGAGGATGTTTAACAGTTCCTGTATATAATTCCCAGTTATAAACAATACCGTTGCTATCACACAAAACAAATGCCTTGTATCCCCATTTTTTGGGTTTGTTCTTCATATATTGTTTTAAAGAATGTGCCTCTTTGAATGGTATCATTTGTTCATCAATACACAATTTTTCACTCATTGGAATACTTTGAAAATTTTAAAATAGACCGTTGATGAATGGTCTAATTTTGTATAACTTATCATTATTGTTGACCATATTTTCGTTATTATTGAAATGCATTTTAGTTTTTATTTCTTCCCAGCGATTCCTAGATATAGTATCGACTATTTAAGCAACACGTGTTTCCTTCTGCCAAAATGATCTTGTCCTTGGCAAGCCATATATTGACATCAGTAGAACATATCCAATAAATTGGTTTAATTCTGCTAGTGTCATATTCAATGGTTTATTTATATTCTTTTGCAGTGCATACAAATTACTTTGTTCTACTATGTTTTCCAGCATATTGGTAGATATCATCTTTTTAAAATAATGTAGAGGGGATTCCGGTTCTAATAATTTGCATGTTGGTGAATTACCTTTCCATTCTGGAATTGGAAATACTGTTCGGAAACCACTCTTCCACTGAATGTTTTTTACGATCATTTTTGACCTTTTGAGCACATTTTGTTCAGTGTGTTTTTCTGTTTTATCGGTATCGCCCTCATCTTCATCTTGGTCCAAATCTAAATTGGTATCCTGGTCTAAATTTGCTTCGTACAAATCATCTTCATTTTCCATTTTATTTGATCCTGGATCGATTGATATCTGAGTACCTCGAAAATTCATTATCACTTTCTTATTATCTAAGCAACATACCTGTTTTTTATCACAGTACTGAAACAACACAATAAAATAAACAAATGTCAACGGTAATCAATATCTAAATGCTGATATAATGCCTCTGTATGTATTTTAAAATATATTGTACACAATTTATAACAATAAATCACGATCGAAAATACAAACTAATAAGGCAGTCATGTCCATTTGACATACTGTTAAACATTTCCATATAGGTTTTGTCATAGGTTCATCGAGTGTATTAAAATGTATAACCAAATGTTGCCTGAAATTAACAGAGGGCATACTAGAGTCGTAAATTGTTTTAAAAAAGTTTTCTGCATCAAAAACTCCTTTGTTGCCTTGAGTACACACGGGGCTATAGAGGGTTAAAATAGCTGTATTGAGCGAGGATAAGGTTATTGATGAGGAAAAAAAGACCTATCGCTGAGGAAGTGAGAAAGTAATTGGCAAACACAAAGAGCACTTTAATTACATTAAATGAAATATGCATTACAATCTATCATGACACACATATCTTGATACACATGAAACAAGACAATTAATAAACACGTTAAGAGAATCTTAAGAAATAATAACCAAAATTTAATTTTTAGTACACAAAAGAAATAATGATAAACAGAAGATACACAAATTAAAAAAACGTTATCCCCTTATTGTACGCAAGAGAGATACCTCTAGGAAAAATCAAAACGATCGAAAATATATACCAAAACAACACAATAAAAGTAAAAGTAGAAGAAGAACTAACCGACCCTATTAAAGGTGACAATGGGATAAGACAAGGATATTACCTGAGTCCTCTATTATTCAACCTGATTATGGATGAAATAATAAAAAATAAGAATTAAAAAGGGATACCAAATGGAAGAAAAACAAATTAAAATAATCTGCTGTGCAGACGACGCAATACTACTCTTTCACAGTGAAAATGATTTACAACGTATGCTGCACCAATTTCATATAACCGCCAGAAAATTTAACATGTTAATTTCCCCAAAAGAGACAAAATGCATGGTTACAAGAGCAAATTTACTAAGATGTTAATTGGAGCTGGAAGGTCATATAATAGAACAAGTGTTAGAGCTTAAATATCTAGGCATCACATTATCTAGCTACGGAAAGCTCGAAACTAAAGTGGAAGACCCAGTGAATAGAGCAAACAGAGCCACAGGCTGCCTAAATGAAACATTATGAAGAAATAAAAATATCGGAAAAGAAACGAAAGGCAGAATTTACAAAACAGTCATCAGACCAATAATGACATACGCGGCAGAAACAAGATCTGACACAGAGATGACCAAAAAGATATGAAACAGCAGAGATGAAAACACTTAGAAAAATTGATGGTAAGACACTATGGGACAGAGCTAAAAGTACAGATATACGACGTAGACGCAAGGTGAAGAACATCAAGAAATGGAAGAGTAGAATGAAACGATCGTATAAGCCGAATGACAACAAATAAAACAATAAAGACGGCAAGAGACGGTTAACCCATAAGAAGACGATCAGTAGGACGACCACGAAAACAATGGAAAGGCAACTTACTGGAGGCACATTGAAAAACAGACAGAGTTATGTCTATATAAAAAGAAAAAGTAGAAGAAGAAGAAGATACACAGGATAAACATTAAAATAGTTGCAAGAAAGATAAAATAAATCAGTCATATTAATGTAGAATATCAGAGGACAGAGTGTTTAGAGAAAATAATGAATGTCATATTAATGTAGAATAGCAGAGGACAGAGTATTTGTCATAGCTTTGGACAAGTGCCCAATTGAAAAAAGAACACAGATCGTTCAAAAAAGACGGAACTCTAGAAAGAAAATAGAATAGATTTAAAAAAATAAAAGCATAAACATGTCTTTTTCTACTTTTTTAATATTGAAGATACGTAAGTAGAACATTGAATTAAAATGTAACCTTTGATATTTGTGATAAACCCATCACCTGAACAGTGGCGCCGATGTATGTAGTTAAGATTGTTTACAATTATTTTAACTGTTTATTTTTTTATTATCTATATATGAGTTGTGACAGATATCACAAACTTATTTATTTTCCACAAAGAGGCTCTTTAGAACCTAAAATTATTACTATACAAATCTGATTCGACATATCTTCAAAAAGTAATACACCGCATTTAAAATTTAAATTTTTAATAAAAAGTAAAAGATTACGCATTACTTATGGGGTTTAAAAAACGAGCCTTTAGGTAGATTGAAGTACTAATAAGACCACCGCAATCGGGCATACCCCGGGTAATGATTAATTAATTAATCGGCTAATTCTTCAGTCACCCCCTTAATATGATTTGGTCAAATTGGTCCTTTTTAGAACCAACTATTCTAATAACATATATCTATAACTGTTAAGGGGGTAAATTTAAAAATCAAGACAGTTTACTTTACTTAAACTTATCAGACATATGAGCTAAACACGAATCTGACTAATTTCTAGTACAAGAAACACATATAGGGCCTAACCTAGGGTATTTGGTATATAGCTGATCGCTGAAAACCACATTATAGATATAGACATATTATTTCTATCGGAAAAAAAGCAAAGAATAACTCAAAGTAAGAAAGGACAAAACCAGTCAGCTGAGAGAACCTTTTAACGATTTTGAGCTTGGATCCACCATCTATATATTTAATGAAAAATAATACAAATACCGACATTGAGGACCTGAGCACAAAGCTTATTACGACATCTGGACCAAAAACACTACAATGGCTTATCCAGATGATGAACAACTGTATTCAAATTAGGAGATACCCAAAGTCTAGAGACATGCTAAAGTTGTTACCTTGCTTAAACCTGGCAAAAACTCCAACGACCACAAAAACTATCGGCCAATATCTTTATTTTGTCAGCTATTCAAAGTGATGTACATCACAAATACTAAATCAAAGATGGGTACGAAAAATATCGGGTATCAGTGGTGGTATTTTTCAATCTAAATGCCGCTTACGACACCTTAACTTACAGAATATTTTTTGAAAAACTATATGGTATCCCCTTAGATAACAAACTCACTTATAATTTCTGCGTATGCCTACACAAGAGAATATTTTTTATATCACTCAATGGTAAAAATAGCAGATGAAGAACGGTCTCGCTTGGGGTAGCATAAAGGCACCTACACTGTATAACATTTACACAAACGAATGATCCATACCGGTAGATACTAAGACTTCTATTATATAGACGATACACCTATTATTGCACAATAAAAATAAACTATGAATCAATTTTTAGCCAAAACCCCTAAAAAGCTCGTGTGTGTTCCTTCAATTTCCCTAACATAGACGCCTTCACAAAACGGAACATCCAATAATGTCATGAAATTGTTGAACGTAGACTCCCTATAAATTCCTTGAAAATAGTTTGTATCGCACGGGGTCAGTCACAGATTATTGTTTAAAACTAAAAGGTAAATTGAGGACCAGAAATAATATTGTTCGCAAGCTTGTCAGCTAAAAATGAGGTGCACATCCTTCCGCCCTTAAAACATAGACGCTTGCACTATATGCATCTGCTGCCGAATATACCTTGTTAGAAAAATTATTATATTATTATGTTAGACATATTTATTTTGAGATAAACTTTTATCGAGATATCATATGTTGTACATAAATAAGACCAGAACTAAAATAATAAAAAAGCTTTATACAAGATATCGCAGAAGATTGGATGAAATAAAATTAGTTTTTATTAATCGGATGCTTACATAAAACGTACAAAGACATACTCACGTAAACAAAATATATTACGAAATTTTTGTAATTAAAAAAAACATCGAGTTTGGCATTGAACTAATAAAATTATATTAAATAAAAGAACAACATTTTTAAAAATGCAGACAAAATAAAATTTCCTATGCAACCGAATATTACATTAAATAATAAGCCCAAATCCTTTTGTATCTATATACCTGTTTTTAAAAGAACCAGTTACCTTTCAGTACGTAGTTATATCAGGTAATAAGATATCCTCTGTTACTCGGTGTAATGCGTATTAGATTACACTGTCTACGAACAGTAGATAAAAATAAGGAGCCCATATGAACCGTTCAGGGTATATGTTGAAAATATACGGTATAATCACACAGTTGCCAAACTCTCAGAGCTTACTTAAACCGATAAACGTATGGTTCAAATATACATTGAAGAAGATCTGTACGACCCCTATAATATATACACGTGAACTAAACGATATACATTTATGATACAGGGGTATTTACGGGCTCCAAAAAATTTTTATAAATTATTAAACTCTACATGTTGACGAATCGACAGAACCAATATTATGAAATGGTCAAGTGAGCTCCGTATATCGGTATCCACTTGACCACGGAGCTCAATTGAACCTGAATTTTAACATGGGCGGAGTCCACTTTATGCCGTAGATATATATATATATATATATATATATATATATATATATATATATAAATATATAGATCTAGCGGTTAATGGGGGCTCCGTACTAAAACGGTATTATACTAACTCCAGGCGAATATACATCGTGTATATTATTATCTGGGTAGCGCTTTATGTGGACTCCGACCAACACGTCGGATTAAGTGGACTCCGTAATAGGTTAAAACACTTTTGGGATCCGTATACATTTCTTTGCGTATACAACTAAACTCCTCCGATGTTGCCAATAATTTGATTAGTCGTAGATTTTTAAATTTTACAGCAGGTACGTTTTGGAACTTCAAATTTATTTAAATATCAATCAATTTAGTCATCGAGAAATTTCACAAATATGTACTCGGTTAATGTAGTTAAATATTTTATGGTGGTTATTTATATTACTTGCTTTAATTATTTCAAACTTAAAAAAGTATTTATTATAAGCTTGGAAATGGCTAGTTTTCGTTTTATTTATTATTATTTTTTGTTAAAATGAATATGCACTTAAACATTTAGTCTCTAAATGTACTAACATCGAGTAGAGTAGTCGTGTAACAGTTTAAGAAAGTAGAAGCCCTTCGGTAGGATTATAATAAACTACATAAAATTAAAAGAAACTCTGTAAACAGGAGATCTTTGTAATTTTTCAATTCCTGCAATTTATGACGTGCAATATTTGTTTCATAAAGTAGTTAAATTTAAACTATAATAATTTATGGGAAGCGTTTAAAGAAGTAATCGCTAACCTTAATTAGAATACGGCACAATAAGAAGATGAAACTTACTGTATTTTTACTTATTATATTCACAAAAAGAATATCCAAAGTAAAATTTAACACGTTTTTATGGAGTTGTAGTGAAATTTGACTTCTTATTACGATACCGGATCCTGTAAAATTTTAAATACATTAAATCTCCCGTAAATTATTAAAGTTATTCTTAGAATAAAATAACAAACTTCTTAGTAATTAGGTACAATATACCGTTCACAATTATGTGATAATGTGTAGGTGTCAAGATTGCACGGTCATGTGCCATAAGGTTTCATCTTTCATATAAACATCGATAGTTTTTAACTTTGGGTGTATTTGATTCCACCGTGCTGTAACCGATCCGACTTGAAAAGTGTTATTTTACATAAAATTAGCACGTTGGCCCTAATAATGACCTATAAATATACATTGTTAAAAATTGTATACATTTATCAATTTCAAACATTCTTTGTCGTCTTCTGATCTTCATCTCCATTCGTTCCTAATTAAGCACATGTTATCCACAGGATACCTCTCTCATTTTTAAATCATTACTCTTTTTGCCTTTTGCCATGGATTTCTTTATTTTGTTTATTCATATCGTTTTTACTCATAACAAATATTGGGTAGATTATTGTATCATTAAACTTTCTCCTTATATGTCCGTATCATATAAGTTGTCTAGTTATTTTAGCGTATATAATGTCGTATGTTAATTCCATTTTGTTTAACAATAAAACAGCAAAACTTCTACAAAATTATTTCTATCTTATCACTACAGCTGTTTCGGAGAGTGCCTTTCTCAAGTCTCAAGTTTCTCGAATCCATCAATCATCCATTGTATTTCTTATACTTTCATTTAAATCCTCTCCAATCAAAGATTTTGAAGTAGCTTTGCTCCATAGTCCATTTTTGTTGCTTTTTGTCACTGTTTCTCCTTTCTCTTTATCATTATCAATACGTAGCGCTACAACACTGGGTAGGTCTTCGCTGAGTACAACTTATCTCCAAGTTGATCGATTTTCCACGAATCTGCAATCAAATGAAATGTTCATTTTTTGAGATATGATTGGATGTTTTCTCTCCATTGTATACTGACATGCCCAAGTGGCATTCTTCTGTGCTAACTTCCTTCCACACCAGTTCTACAAGTTTGACATTTTGGCGTCTATGCACGTTTCCGATATACCTTAAGGGATTTATTTTCCTGAACAATATCGTTATGCGAGATTTCTTTATTCAGTATGTTTTCTTATTGTATACGGACTTGTAGCGATATGATAATGAGTTCTGAAGCTATTTTCTCGTGGCATTTTAAAGTAATTACTATTTAAATGGGAATAAGCCACAATTAAAGCTTAAAGTTAGTTTATTGACGTTTCAATTTCCACTTCGGAAATCGTTCTCAAAATACAAACATTAGTGAGAATGATTTCCGAAGTGGAAATTGAAACGTCAATAAACTAACTTTAACCTCTAATTGTGGCTTATTCCCATTTAAATAGTAGTTATGATAATGGGGTTAAATAAAAATTTCTGATTATTTTCCTTTCAAATATTCGGAGTGCTTCCTTATTTGTTTTAGTCATTCTCCATGACTCACATCCATGTATTAAAATAGGTCTGAAGTTTGAATTATGCTCTGTATTTCTTTAGTGGCATTATTACTAACCGTGATTAGTGATCTAAGATATTTAAAGTGTTCCATACTTTCGAAATTGTAGTTGTTGACTTTAATGTTTTTTCTAAATTGATTGAATTGGTTGATTGGTTTTCTGTTGATTCGCTTGTATTTGGTTTTCATTTCGTTGATTTTAAGTCAAACATTTTTTGTGCTCTCTTCACTTTATTGAAGTTTGTGGACGGAAGAGTTTCTCATTAGAGTTATGAGTTCTATATCATTAGCATATGCTAGGAGTGCTTTGTCCCTTGGGCCGTTAATGGATTACATCTTAAATAGGCGTTATTTCTATTTTAGTAAGCTGTTCATTAATTTTTTGATTATTGGAATCGAGAATCTGTATTTTATTCGACTGTTTTATAACACAAAGTTTCTTGGAGCATATTTTCATCTTTGGTTTCCAGTATCATTATTACAAGGATTTTGCTGGATATGGACATAGTGAACCCGGTGGTATGTACATGATGTTTTTATAACCAACGTTCAAAAATTTTTCTTACTGTAAATTTTTGATTATTTTACTAGGAAATATAGTGTTGTTTAATAATAATAAAGTTCAAGCAACAATTCCTATATGCATTAACTCGGTAATGATAATTCTGCTCCCCGATACCAGGTAGCAGTCCCGAAAACATTCAAAATGCTACACTCATGCTTCTCATTATCCAACAATTAGCCAGTCCAGAACTATACGCCTTATGATGGTACTGATATTGCTGCTGCTCCTCATAAGTGCATAGAATATGCAAGGAAGGTTTTGACAATTTAATAGGATTTTGTGTGTTAGAATATTATTTCTCCGAGAAAGTGAAGAATATCTATTTGCTATCCGGATTTAATCCATAAATTAAATAATAGAATGCTCTAAAATAATGCTAGTAGCAGCAAAAAAAAAGCGGTCTAATAGTCATCATCATCATCATCAATCAGCCCTGAGTTGTGCATTGTTGAACATAGGCCTCCTCTAGACTTTTCCATCTGCTTCTGTTCTGCGCCTCTGGTATCCAATTGGTCACGATTCTTTTGAGGTGGTTGGTCCATCGCTTTGGGGGTCTTCCTCGGCTTCGCTTTTTAGCCCGTGGTCTCCACTCAAGCAATTTTTTTGTCCAACTGTTGTCTTTCATTCTTGCAACATGTCCTGTCCATCTCCTTTTTTGTTTTTTGTAATATGTTCGATAATGTCTTCCACTCCGGTTCTTCTACGAACTTCCTCGTTTCTTATTCTATTGCTTAAGTTTATTCCAAGCATTTATCTCTCCATCTTTCGTTGTGTCCTGCTCAATTTTTCTGATGCTGATGTTTTTGTGAGAGTTAAGGTTTCTGCTCCGTATGTGAGGACTGGTAGAACGCACTGGTTAAAAGCTTTTCTTTTTAAATGGATCGGTATATTTGTTTTAAATACGTCTCTCATTTTTCCGAATGCAGCCCAACCCAGACTTATTCTTTTGAGTAGCTCGCATGTTTGGTTTCGCGTTAACCTTATTTTGTGACCCAAATACACATATTTTTCTACAAGTTCTATGGGCGACTTTTTGATTTCTATTAGCTCATTGGGGACGATATTGGTCATCATATTTGTTTTTCCATAGTTTATTTTTAAACCGACTTTCTGGGTTACTTGCTGTAGTTGTTGTAGCATAACTCTGGCTTCTCCTAAGTTGTCTGTTATGAGAACAATATCATCGGCATATCTGAGATGATTGAATATCTTTCCATCGATTCTAATACCCTTTGATTCCCACTCTAGCCTTTTAAATGCGTACTCCATAACTGTTATAAATAGTTTTGGCGACAAGGTATCTCCCTGCCGCACCCTTCTGCCAATTTTTATCTTCTCAGTGCAATGGAGGTTAACGGTTGTTGTCGCATTTGTCGCATGTCGTATATATTTCGAATAATATTTGCATACCTTTGATATATTCTGCATTCTGATAGTGCTTTTAAGATAGCAACTGTTTCGACTGTGTGAAATGCTTTGTGGAAGTCGACAAAGATAAGAGCAGGGGGTCTGTTATATTCGATAGACTTTTCAACTAGAGTTTTAAGGCATTGCAAATGGTCGTTTGTTCCGTGTCCCGCTCGAAATCCTGCCTGTTCTTCTGATTGATAGAAATCGAGTTTTGCTTCTAATCTGTTTGTCAGTATTCGAGTAAAGAGCTTGTATAGGTAGTTAAGCAAACTAATTGGCCTATAGTTTTCGAGATCTGCTTTATCCCCTTTTTTGTGGAGGATGATTGTAACCGAATTTTTCCATTTACTTGGAATGTTTTCACTATGCAGACATAGATTAAAAAGTGTTTGGATTCGGGACATCAAAAGTGGACCTCCTAGTTTAATTGTTTCAATGACTACACCATCTTCCCCCGGACCTCTATTATTTTTCATATTTTTGAGGGCATGTTGAATTTCCTCTCGTGATATATCTGGTATATCCTCCGATCCTACATTATGTACCTTTTGTATTGGTTGTTCGATGAGCTCTGGAATAAGTTGACTTTTATATAATGTTTCATAGAAACTTTCCACTATATGTAATATGCTTGGTCTATCTGAGATAATATTTCCATTTTTGTCTTTAAGTTGGAAGATTTCTTTTTTGTCATTTTCTATTTTTCTCCTCAATGCTTTCATGCTTTTGTTGTCTTCTATAGTTTTTATATTTTCTCGTTGTTGTATTATCTAATATCCCGTCTGATGGCTTTAGAGATTTCTTTATTTATGTTGTTTATATCTTGTGAGTCAACATTTCCTTCACTTCTCAGTATTCTACGATCTTCCATTTTTTGTTTCGTTTCATTACTATTTTTTTGTTCTTTTCCATGTTTAGGGCCAAATTTTTCCAGAGCTTGTGTTAATGTATCTACTATTTCTTCGTTTAGGTTATTTATGTCTTCTCTTGTTGTATTTCTGAGTAAGTTACTGGTGATATATTTTTCAAACTCAAGTTCATTCGTTGGGCGCATCCCAGGTTTGAATTTTTTACTTTTTATCATCTTCAGTCTTTCTTGCTTAATATTGACTTCTACAGTTGCTCGGACCATTCTATGATCGCTTGCAACCGAAAATTGATTTAAGACTGTAACATCTTTGACTATATGTTTTTTGTCAGTGATGATGAAGTCGATCTCATTTTTTGTCTTACCATAGGGGCTCTTCCAAGTCCATCTTCTATGGATCTTCTTATAGAAGAAGCTATTCATTAAATATAGATTGTTTTCTTATAGTAAATTTAAGAGTATTTCGCCCCTTTCGTTTCTACCTGGTGTGCCAAAATTTCCGAGGGCATTTTCAGCTGGGTCAGTGCTTATTCCTATTTTGTCATTAAAGTCGCCACATATTACCGTAAAATGTTCTTGGTCTTCTGAAACAGCTGTGTACAAGTCATCATAGAACTGTTCTATTTCTTCGTCAGCGTGACTCGATGTTGGTGCATAGACTTGAATGATCTTTATGGAGTAACGGGTGTTTAGTTGTAATTTTGCAAGTATAACTCTTGTGGAAACTGCTTTTACTGATATGATATTCTCAGTTAGTTTTTTATTAATAAAGAGCCCAATGCCTCCATTCCCATAGTTTTCTCCGACATGATAGAAAATGTGACCGGATTTTAAAGTGGTTAGGCTTTCTTCTTTCCTTCTGACCTCAGCGACTCCAACAATGTCCCAATTGATTTTATCAAGTTCAGATTCCATTTCTATGAATTTTTCTTCTGATAGCAGGGTTCTTGCATTGAAAGTTGCAATTTTTAGAGATATATATATCTGTTAGATGGTTTTCTAAAATATGTCAGAATTTTGCCCCCCCAGAATCCGTGGACTGACTGATAGTCTGACTGATAGTCTGACTGATGGTCTAATAGTCACTAATGAGAAAAGCAAATAAATGTTCTTTAACATACAAAAGAGAGGATCGAGAGAAGGGCATAACGGAACAATAAAGCCATATAATTTTGAAAGATTGCAGCGTCTTAGATGCCGTAGGTAATGTTGTTACATAAAAAATAAAAGGGAATATTTAGGTAGCTAACTGATGTTTATGTATATATAACCCTCTTTATTAGACCAGGATTGCTAGAAAAGCCATCAGAGGTATTTTCCGACTTACAGAGGTCCGAGTACTAACCAATACCGAACAGAGCTAATTCCAAGATCAAACACATATATAAAGATAGCAACGTCGTACAAGAAACTAAATCTCAGTGCTAAAGTTGCGCTGGCTTTATCCAAAGACTCTATAATAACTGCATTGCCAAGTTAAATTGGGAGGATGCCCCAAGAGAAAAAATGCCTTTAAGACTTCCACAAATGAAGGAGGAGGTAACATATGGTCAGATTTAGGAATAATGAGACCTACAATCAATACTTATCTGTTGTGGAATATCAAATCAATTACATGTAATTAAACGAACTGGGCTTAAAAAAAATATCCAAGGAAAGGCACTTCAGAAATATTGACATAAATTTTAAAAACGTATTTCCTGGCTGTATTTTCCTTTAAAACCTGGCTGTATTTTCAATAGGAAAGGGAAGACAAAAAGAAGAAAAGGCAATAGAATCTTGTTCCGTTCTGACTATACGATGACGATGATCTTTATATAACATATAAGGAGAAAGAGAGAATAATGTTTATGTTTAATTTAGAACTCTCAGGTTTTCTTCCTTTTGAATTGGGTATGTATATGTATTACCATAGAAAATAAAAGCAAGAGAACTATAATTATAAAACGAAAAGATTACGAAATGAAAAGATTATATAAATCCCTTATATTTACACAGACTGTTTTACAAAAGGTGAACAAATGAGCATAAACGGACAGCTGTTTTACAAACTTAATATTATTAGACGCATTTAGGATCAATTTCACTCAAAATATGATATGCTAAAATACGATACGACACGAAAAAGGCAATGACTTTTACAGCTGATTGCCACATAAATATCAATGTATTGTAGTTGTTGACTTTAATGTTTGTTCTAAATTTATTAAATTGGTCTCTTCTGTTGATTCGCTTGTATTCGGTTTTCATTTCGTTGATTTTAAGTGAAACATTTTTCGTGCACTTTGTTAAAGATGTTTGCGGACCGGAGAGAGTTTCTTATGAGATCCATATCATTAGCATATGCCAGGAGTGCTTTGTACCTTGGCCCGTTAATGGATTACATCTTAAATATGCGTTATTTCTATTTTACTAAGCTGTTTATTGATTTTTTGACTATTTGAATCAAGAATCTGTAGTTTATTCGACTGTTGAATAAAACAGACTTTCTTGGTGCATATTTTTATCTCTGGATTTTTGTTTGCCGTCTCCTTATTACAACGATTTTGCTGGATATCGACATAGGGAACCTGGTGGTATGTACATGATGTTTCCATAACCAACGTTCGAAAATTTGTCTTACTGTAAAGTCATGATGATTTTACTAGAAAATATAGTGTTGTTTAATAATAATAAAGTTCCAGCAACGATTACTATATGCATTAACTTGGTACTAATATCTCTGCTCTCCGCTAACAGATGGCAGTCCCGAAAACATTAAAACTCATGCTTCCCATTTTCCAACGATTAGCCAGTCCAGTACTATACGCCTTATTATGGTACTGATATTGCTGGTGCCCCTCATGAGTGAATAGAATATGCAAGGAAGGTTTTGGCAATTTAATAGGATTTTGTATGTTAGAATATTATTTTTCCGAGAAAGTGAAGAATATCAATTTGCTATCCGGATTTAATCCATAAATTATTAGAATACTATAAAATAATGATATTAGCATAAAAAAACGGTCTAATTGTCAGTAATAAAGCATATAAATGTTCCTTAACATACAAAAGAGGTGACGTAGAGTAGGGCATAACGTAACAATAGACCCATATAATTTTAAAGGATTGCAACATTTTAGATATCGTAGATAACGTTGTAACATAAGAAATAAAAGGGAATATTCAGGTAGCTAACTGATGTATATATAACTCTTATAATACTTTTAAATTCAGAGGTCTAATACGACTTTCTTAAATCAGGATATATAAAACAGTGATTAAACCAGTGCTAATGTGTGGATATGTGGCCAGAACGCTAACAAAACAATGTACGTAAAACTTAGGTATTAATTAGATCAGGATCGCTAGAAAAGCCATCAGAAGTATTTTCCGACTTACAAAGGTCCGCGTACTAACCAATACCGAACGGAACCAATGCCAAGGCCAAACACATATATAAAGACAACAACGTCGTGTAAGAAGCTAAATCTCAATGCTAAAGTTGCGCTGGCTATATCCAAAGGCTCTATAATAACTACATTGCCAAGTTAAATTGGGAGGATGACCCAAGAGAAAAAATGCCTTTAGGACTTCCAAAAATGAAGGGGGAAGGTAACATGAGGTCAGATTTAGGAATAATGAGACTATCTACTGACCCATCATATTTATCAACACATGCCTGTTCAACTACCTGCTATCCTACCTATAGTCAATACTCATCTGTTGGGGACTATTAAATCAATTACATGTAATCAAACAAACCAGGCTTAAAAAAAGTTATCTCAGGAAAGGCACTTTTAAAACGTTATTTACGTGACTTATTAAAATTTAAATTTTTAATGAAAAGTAAAAGATTAGCCATTTGTTATGGGGTTCAGAGAAGAACCTTCACGATGTTAATTTTTTGAGATATGATTGGATGTTTTCTCTTCATTGCATACTGAGACGCCCAAGTGGTATTCTTCTGTGCTAACTTCTTTCCATAACAGTTTTACAAGTTTGACATCTTGGCGTCTATGCATGTGTACGATCTACCTTAAGCAATTTATTTGCCTAAACAATATCGTTATAAGAGCTTTCTTTATTAAGTATGTGTTCTTCTTCTATACGGATTTGTAGCGATATGATAATGAGGTTAAAACAATTTTCCTATTATTTTCCTTTCAAATATTCGTAGTTCTTCCTTATTCGTTTTAGTCATTGTCCATGATTAGCATCTATGTATTAAAATAGGTAAAAAGTTTAAATTATGATCTGTATTTCTTTAGTGGCATTATTATTAACCGTGATTATTTATCTAAGATATTTAAAGTGTTCCATATTTACGAAATTGTAGTTGTTAACTTTAATGTTTTATCAAGACCCATTAAATTGGTTTCTTCTGTTGATTCGCTTGTATTTCTTCTTAGCTTGACGAATTCTTCTTTTTTCATTCTGTGAACTACTAGTGGGTTCTTTTTAAGGAATTTTTTCATCACGTTTAGGTAATCATCAACGGTATATAAACGTTGTTAAAATTTTAGGGCATTTTCAAAATCTCCAAAATCACTACCATTGGGTAAAAGCTATGACTAGGAAAGAAATAGCGTAATGTAATTTTTTCAATGGTAGGATGAGTTTCCAAAATCATTTTTAGAATCAACTATTTTAATGCTGCGGTTTTGGCCGCCACAAGAGTCTGACCACAAAATTACATGTTTTGCAGAAGTAACATTTTCTTCAATGTGTTTCTTAAGACCAATGCCTACGTCCTGGGCTCCCCGACCAGCTTCACCTTCTATCCAAATATAACAATGACCTTTTTTATCCTTGGCGCTATGGATACCAAGGTTGTAAATACATAATTGACGCTTATAATATACAATATTTATTAGAATTCTCGAAAGGGGAAGAGTTTTTCTTTAAATCAAAACAAAAGGTTTCCACTTGTGGTTGATCGTTGCTTATCTTCATGTCTAGCTTTCTTTCTTCTAAGTGCACATTTTTTCTTTTTTTAACGCTTAATTGTTCATTATCTGCGTAATTTTTAATTTCTAATTCGAAACAATCACATCTACTACAAGTATCTTTTTTCAACTTTTTTCTTTGAAGATTAAATCGTGTTAAAAACATTTTTCTGTAAAACGAAAATTTAACAAGGTCATTGTCTGCTTCTTCAATATACAATTCATACATTTTACTTAATGTTATGTCTTTTGTTAAGTATTCTCTTTCTGTGTTAGCTCTTCTGTAATGTGACTATTATAGAAAAATTTAAGCAATAACTGCCACTACTTCTTAACCTAAACGCCTCAACAAGTTGCCAACGTCACCATTGTTAACCACGTTTATGTACATATGTTGCCAAATATTCGATTTACAATCATTAAAACGCTCGCAAGAGGCGCTTGGTCCAAAACTAATACACAAAAATTAGTCGCTTGCTCTAGTTATGCAAAATTCAAAATCCAAAATAAAAAGAAAGGTACTTAATCTTTTTAAATATATCTGGTTATCCGTTACTAACAGGTTAATGGGATTTATTACGTAGATAGTTTATGCCTTTTTCTATCTTCTTCTTTAAGTTCCATCTTCTATCGAAGGTTGGAAATCATCATGGCTATACGGACTCTGTTGACTGCCGCTCTATAAAGTTCTACACTACTGCATTCAAACCATTCATTTAAGTTTTTAAGCCAGAATATTCTTCGTCTTCCCACATTTCGCTTTCCTCGGATTTTGCCTTGCATAATAAGTTGTAATAATGCGTATGTTTTTACTCTCATCACATGTCCTAAGTACTCAAGTTTTCGTCTTTTGATAGTTAATAATATTTCCGCCCCATTTCCTATCATTCTAGTTACTTCCACGTTTGACATTCTTTGAATCCATGATATTCGTAAAATTCTTCTGTAACACCAAAATTCAAAGGCGGCCAACTTATTCAGATGGACTTGTTTTAGTGTTCACGCTTCCAAGCCATAAAGAAAAGTAGGGAACACGTAATATCGAAGCATTCTCAGGCTCTAACTTTATATCCCGAAAACAAAGAAACTTTTAAAGTTTAAAAAATAATGCACGTGCTATTTCAATGCGTGTCCTAATTTCTTTTGTTTGGTCTACATCTGATGTTATCCTGTTGTTCCTCTTTTCATATAGCAATTTGTTGTCACATGTTTATAGTTTTTCAAAAAATGAACTCCGATTTAAAGATTAAAACGTAAAACAAAATATAAAAACCTATTGAACCTTATTCAGAAAATTTCAGAAAAGAATAACTTTTGTGAAAGATTGTGGGACACAGTCATATTTTAAGATAAAAACTTCAATTCAGAGAGTGGACATTCTTAATAAATGTATAATCTAATATGGAAGCATGTTTATGTTTTACAAACTTAGAAAGCACTGAGCACACAAGTATTTATTTTTTTATGTACTAGGTCGTAAAATAAGTATACTCAAAACAAATAAATATTATCTACCAAGTATTCTACTCCACTTTAATATCAATGCATCAGATATATTATAAAGATTTCGTCGTAGTTGTAAATTAATAGAAGATAAACCCAAATGTAGAGCATATAGTGAAATCTGAATATCTTAGAATAACTATATCGAGCGGGAAGATTATTGATGAGCAAAAGGGAGACCCATCGCTGAGAAAGTGACAAAGCAATTGGCAAAAGCAAAGGGTACTTTGTACTAAAGTACCCATACTCTATAGCATAAGCAGGTCTTTTCGTACTCTTTTAGTAAGTGATAGATTCGACCGTTACTTGATGGAAATTCATTTTATCTAACAATTAAACAGGTATGCGTTTACACGTCATATTTTGTAACTGAATAAGTTGAGGAGGGGATAACTGTTTGTCTCAAGTTGGTCATTCAGAATTATGTCTGTATTTTTTAATTTGCTAATTGCCATAGATTCTAATATTCATGGAATCTACAGATAGCTTAAGGCCTTTATTATAAATACACTTTTTTAGTAATAAAAATATATAAATAGAACCTAGAATACGCCTGTAAAAGTATGTAACCTTTGATCTCTGGGATAAACCCATCTCCTGAACAATGGTGCCGATATATGTAGGTAAAATTTTCTACACCTATTTTAACCTGTTTATTTCCTCATTATCAATATATATGAGTTATAACCGATACCACAAACTCATTTACTTATAGAGACTATATATTGACTATAGCTATTACTATACAAATCTGACTCGAAATATCGTCTTAAAATAACAGTAACAGCAAAGTGAAAGATTAGTCATTTTTTATGAAGTTTAAAGTAGAAGCGTTCACGAAAATTGAAGTACTAATAAGACCACCGCAATCGGGCGTACCCTGGGTAATGAATAATTAAGTAATCCTTAATTCTTAAATCACCCGTTCAATATGTTTTTTGTTAAATCGGTGCTTTTTAGGACCAACTATTCTAATTATGTGTATAAATATTAAGAGTATATCTAAAGATAAAGACACTCCACTTTACATAAAAACTTATAATGAGAGAAAACAAAACCAGTCAGCTGAGAGAACCTTTTAACGATGTTGAGCTTGGATCCGCTATCCACGTATATAATGAACAATATTACGGCTCCTGGCTGAGGATCTGAGCACAAAACTATAAAATTTGAACTAAAAATACAACAATGGCTAATATCCAAAGTCTTTAGACAAGCAAAGCAAAGACAAAGTTGTTGCCTTGCTTAAACCTGGCAAAAACTCCAACGACCACAAAAGCTATCGGCCAATATATCTATTTATTTTGTCAGCTATACAGAATACTTCTGTACATGATCCTTAATATAAACCGATAATAGAAGAAAAACTCAAATTAAAAGACAAAAGTGGCTATATATGACAGGTTAGATCATATATGTCACAAATACTAAATCTTGCCCAACACAGCGAAGAGAAGTACGAAAAATATCAGGTATGAGGAGTGGTATTTGTTAATCTAAATGCCGTTTATAAATAGTTATTTAAATAACTTATAAAATATTTAGTTATAAATTAGTCAGCCAAATTCAGGGAATATTAAGACTCACATCCATACATAAGCTCTACAATATCGTAGCTATCAATCCACCTAATATCCGAAGATAAGTAGCTACAGAGCAAAAAAAAACAAAGTCCAGATTCGTGACATCCACTCCACGAATACCAGCCTATTTTATGACTAGAATCAAGGAAAAACTGGCTATATCAACACATCTGCAAGATATACAAACAAAAATAAGCTGCTCCTCTCCATCTGATCCCTCGAACGGAACTTCCTTATGGTAGTTATCTTCCTTAAATCTGCCAGGAGGACTCTTGCCTGCAAACACCGGTTAACTTATGTGCATGTGGGGTGGTACAAGACTTATCACACTTTCTTAGTTAACTTTTCCGTTCAAATCGCTCTTTTTGAAGGGACAAGGTTTATTTATGTGAACTGAACATGTAAAGTACAGTCAGTAAGCTATTACTTATAAAGATTATTGCAAATTTGACACTAACTCCACTTATATTGATTACATATTACTCCTAAATACGAGATAAATCATTCAGAAATATGTAATATTGGTGAAGTGGTATAATTCATGTTAGAAAAATTAATCATTCTTCCCTTTTTTGTGCACTACTACCCATTTTAACAAAAAAATATCTATTTTAGCACTTAAATATTTATTTTGAGATAACCTTCTATCCAGAATTAAAAAATAGAATAATAAGCAATAGAATCCAGAAAAAAATAGAATAATAAAATAGAAGAAATAAAATAATAAAAAAGGTGTATATAAGATATGATGAAACAATAAAAGAAGTTCTTATTAACCGGATTCTTAAATAAAACGTATAAAGACATACTCACGTTAACAAAATACATTAGGAAATTTTCGCATATGAAAAAACACATCCAACTTGGTAATGAAATCCTTTTGTATCTATAAATCTATTTTTAGAAAAGCACGTACCTACCAAAAACAGGTATTTGGTAGTACACATATCTGTTACATACTGTAATGCGTATGAATGATAACAAAAGTAAGGAGTCTATATGAACCGTTTAGAATATACGCTGGAAATAAACGGCTTAATCCCATAGTTGCCAAACTATCAGAGCTTACTTAAACCGATATACGTATGGTTCCAATATACACGGAACAAGATCTGAACGACCCCTATAATATATACACGTGAACTAAGCGATATACATTCATGATACAGGGGTACTTAGGGGCTCCACAAAATTTTTAAAAATTGTGAAACTATACATGTTGACGAATCGACAGAGCCAATATTATGGAATGGTCAAGTGAGCTCCGTATATCGGTGGCCACTTGACCACGGAGCTCACTTGAACCTGAATTTTAACATGGGCGGAGTCCACTTTATGCCGTAGATATATATATATATATATATATATATATATATATATATATATATATATATATATATATCTATATAGGGATTTTATCGCGGTTGTCAAGGAATTAGTTTGTAAGCACTTTTTTAAATTATCTTTATTATATCTATTATGAAACACACATATATATTTAACATAGCCAATGTAAATTTAAAATAAACTATCTTTAAATTGAAATGCTTATGAAACTAATTAAATTATATAGACAATGTAAATTTTAAACAAACTATCTTTAAAATTGAAATTGTTATGACACTAACTAAATTATATTAACAAAATTTTGTACCTTTCTGTCACTGAACGCCTAAATGAAACTGTTCTCCACTATATAGATTTTAATCACCACTCAATGTCTTCGTTCTCAGCTTTGGTTATCCTTGTTTTTGTGAAATTACTTTTTCCAATTATCAGCTTCCACCAATTTAAAATATTTTTCTTCTTAATAGCATTTATTTTTATTCTTCTTTTTAATATACCAATATCCAATCACCAAATATATTATATAATTTTAATTTTCAATTAATACTGTCTTCGATTATCCAATCACCATTTATACATAACATAATTTTTTATCTTCAATAATATTCTTCTAATTTACTTTTCAATATTATCAAATTTTAATACTAAATCACTGATTATTGCATACTTTATACTTTCTTCCTAATCACTAACTGTAACTAACTGTGTCTGTCTTCTTAATAACTAATTGTCTGACTGCTTACTGACTGACTGACTATTTTGAATCCAAATCACCGAGTATTTATACCTTTTCAATGTTCCAGAACCATCTGACAAGAAATCATATTCGAATTGTTCTATTTTCTAAATATATGAATTTTCTGGAATAGTCTATCTCGCAAACAGGGTTAACTCTCGTGTTCTAGAGAATTCTTTTCTTTTCTATCGAGAATTTTGTTGACATTTAGGCTTTTCAGATCAGAATATAAACTTATATGTAATTTAAACAACCTAAATTAATAAAGTACACTACTTCAAATCCGTAACTATATATAAACTAAACATTTTAAATTAAGAAATAACCCCACTTTATATTCGCAACCATCACTTGAATGTCATTTTCAGAGTATTTTTGGTTGCCTATGCACATGGCTCACTTAAATATATTTACAATATTATAATTATTAAAAAAAAACTTTTTATACTTATTATATGCTAATTTCTTAAGAATACCCTCATATAAATAATTTTTATAATATATAACTTATTAAAATAACCAAATACTTTTTATATATAACATTATCTAGTGTGTAACTTATAAATTATTTTTAATCACTATTTTTCTTTCTCCTTTATTCTATATCATTGATATATATATATATATATATATATATATATATATATATATATATATATATATATATATATATATATATTAGTGATGCCATTTATAAAGATAAGAAAAAGTAAAGGAACCAAAATACAGATTGCCATGATGGTCGCTAATATCCGAAACAAATAGGCACTACAAGAAGGGAAAGAAGAGAACCCAATACTAAATCTTGTGGTACTCCACATACAATGCTTTTACGACTAGCGTCAGTATCATTTGCTCTAACTAGTTGTTTCCTATTCCTCGAGTAAGATTGTAACCAATTCAAAGAAATACTCGAATTCCGTAGAAATTTAGTTTTTCTATCAAAATGTGGCGATTTACATAATCAAAAGGTTTGCCATAGTCACAAAAAACAGTGGCAGTGTAAAGATTGTTGTTAAGTGCTTGATAGATTTCATATAGTACAGAAAACATAGCATCACTGGTACATTTATTAGATAAATTCTCTCAATAATTTTGAATAGGATGGGTAATAAGGCAATACGTCTATAGTTACAGACATTTGATTCTTCACAACCCTTATAAATAGGAATAATAATGACTCTCTTTAGGCATTCTGGAAATATTGCTTTTTCAAAGAAATCATTAATTAGTGAGATCAGAACTTCCAACACATTTTTTGGGAGATTTAAGAAAATTTTTATGGATAGTCCATCAGTACTACAGGAAGATATGCTTTTGATGCTACTGATTGTTTGGATCAGTTCAGATTTATCAACTGGTCTTATAAATAATGCATTCGAGAACTTGTTTGAATTGGGGAGATAGGACATAAGATCTTGTTGTGGCAAAATAGTTGATGTTATATTTTTACTTATATTAACGAAGTATTTATTTAGATTTTTGGACGATTTTTTTGCATCATTTTTAGAGGTTCCCAGACGATTTTGCTAGTATATTTTGTTAGCTGTTTTGATAAGTTTTAGATAAAGTCGTTGGTAGTAAATTTCTTGATGTACAGTTTTAAACGCATATTCTTGGCTTATATGCGGTTACCTTTGGTAGTCCAGGATTTGCGATGTTTTAACTTTATTGTAATTAAAGAAAATGCTAAAAATACAGAGAAGCCTATCTAAAAAATCACTGAAATTATAGTCCACGTCCACAGAGGAGAAGTGCCACCCAGAAGTCAAGCACAAATTTTGGAATTTACGAAAGTTCTGTGCGGAAAAAATCCTACCTAAACGTTGGGTTCTAAGGATGTTTTGTTAAGAGTGTTAAACTTGGTATATACTGCTTTATGATTAGATAATCCTGCATTAATAATTGAATAGCGAACATCAAGGGGTGAGAAATCTAAGGTGAGAATATAATCAATTATGGTAGATGTTGTTTAAGTAGAAAGGTGTATGTAGTCAAAAGAATTTGAAAGTTTTAAGAACTAATAATATTCATAGATATAATAAAGAGAAAAATATTAAAACACATATGACCTTTATCAACATGGAGAAAGCATAAGTGTAAACAGTTTGAAGAAACATAGGTGCAAATAGGTTAGGCAATGAAATAATAAAAATGCCAAATGCGGAACAATAGACATAACAGTCGGTACAAGGAAACGTATTATATTCACTACTTTTTGCAGATGAATAAGTCTTATTTTGGGAGAAATATATTTTAGTAACTAGGGCGTTTGTACAATATATTATCAAGTAAATTTCATTATACCGCACCATCAGTACCATATGAACTGTACCAGAATTTTATTAAATTACGGTATTACTTGTTATATTAAGAAAAAAAAACGAATTTCTAAAATGTAGCCATCTCACAGATTTTTTGACCCGGAAAAATTGGTTGGCAACCAATAGTACTTCCAAGAGTAAGATTAATTACATAGTTGCGTATTGAAAATCTGCGAATTCTTAACCGCCCTGCAGAATTATTTCAGTCTAAACATAGACACTAAGAAGGTCGGGTATTATTTGCAAGGTGCTACAGAATTTAATGGTTTTCGGGTGACTTTGGCCTAGGTTGAAGATTATCGGATTCTGCAGGGTTTATTTATAGCACTTACGACATAGGTAACCTTTTTTCTCTTTTAGATGCCCTCCAAATACAAACGTGTTGCTGGTAGCAGAAATTATGGAAATTACACGACAGATACAGTCGAAAGAGCTCTAGAAATTATCAAAAATAGAGTTCTATCTCAGAAATAATCTGCAATAGAATTTGGAGTGGCATTGCTATGCTTCGTGCCCTCCAAATAAAATTTGGCTTAACCTGGTTAACCTGGCCTGTCGGCTATAAGACCGTTGCGAATCCACTGCCCCTGCGAGTCCAACACCAAAGTGAAGGTGCCATGCCACGTATGCAAGAAACGTTTTATGGGGCTCCACCTTCCCCGTAGTACATGTGTTGCGACTACCTCACCTACCCGTTATCCCACCCACGAGCGGATAGGCGAAGCAGGCAGTGGAATTTCCACCTCGCACGTAGACAGGTCGCCGCCGAGGATCTCTCCTCTACCACTCTTGAATCTGCCGGCGGGTACATGCCGGGGCACCCACACCACGCCTGACACTAGGCCAGGAGAGGTATGTACGGGCCCAGCTCGTTCAACCTCGCCAGGCTCTTTTGGAATGAGAGTAGAGTGGTCCCGCGAGAGTCTCGTCTCGGATACTAGGAATGTAGACCGGTGACCGTGTCGCCTAAGCGACCGTGTGCGTTTCTACAAACCCGACACCTCAGGCGACGGCTCTCCACCTCTCGATTCCTACCCATTAGTCGCCTCTTACGACAGGCAGGGCCCTCTTGCCTCGGCCGTATTCTTATCTCCGCGAGCCGAACTGAGAAATTTGGAGTGGCAGTAAGTACTTAAAAAAAAAAAAAGATTAAAAAATAGGCATACAAAATAATATGGTGGTCAGACAATTTTTACGAAAGCCTAAAGAGGACGCCTTCGAGTCTCATAGACGACCCCGGCAAAAACAAAATTTTAACAAAACGTGGGACTAAATATCGTGAAAGAATGATGTATTTTAGTAAATCGGCAACATCAATAATGTTTTATGGAAATGTGGCTGGAGAAATGCTACCTCCATACGTCGTATATAAATCCAATAAACTGTGGTCGACTTGGGTAGAAAATGGCCCAAATGGAGCACGGTACAACAGATCGAAAAGTGGATGGTTCGACACAGCTTGTTTCGAAGACTGGTTCACTTGTCCTTTATTGCCAACGTTGAAACACATTCCTGGCATTAAAGTGTTAATTGGTGACAATTTATCGTCCCATATATTATTAAAAGGTTTACAGCTTTGTGAAGCAGAAAACATTAAATTTGTGTGTCTTCCTGCCAATTCTACGCACCAAACACAGCCATTAGATGTCGCCTACTTTAGACCAATGAAAATTGTTTGGCAAAATATTTTGGTAGAATACAAAACACTGAATGTTAACACCAAATTATTACTAAAAGGCACGTTTCCCACTCTTTTGAAAAAACTGGTTGAAAGATTTAGTGTAAATGGCGGAAAAAATTGGGAAAGTGGCTTTAAAAAATGTGACATTTTCCCCCTAAACGCAGAGGAAGTACTAACCAGAATTCCAAACTATAAAACTGACGTTGCGCAAGTACCTTCGAGAATAAGTGACGCTGTTTTAAATTTTCTTGTATAAAAAAGGGGATTACAGTCCACAGCTGATGAAGTTGTTAAAAGAAAAAGAAAAATAAAAATTGCAGCAGGAAAGTATGTGTGCCGAAGATGTTAAAAGCCAACAAGATGCTGCAGTTGCAAAAAAAATCGGCTAAGAAGAAGCCAGTAAAAGAAAATCGCACTACAAGAAAATCAAAAACGAAAACTGAAATGGCAGCAAAATGTAACATTTGAAGGAAAACTGAACAGGCGAGCAATCAAGCCAATAATCAGATTTGCGAAACAGAGAAATAAAATCTACAAAATGAGGTCATCAGAAACGTTAATAACGAAGTTGTACTTGGCAGCAGCCTAGATCAAGAAATCTCTGAACAAGCGACCATTGCTGCAGCTGGCTCTAGTAAATTGCCTAAACATAAGATGGTAAAAAAAAACGTTTCATTAAAATAATACAGAGATAACAGAGAGACAGAGATACAAGATTTTATAAACACTGCAGATACTACGTCTAATTCTGCATATAAGAGTTTTCTATTCGAGTTAGAGACTTCGTAGTTATATCCGACTACTTGGACAGCTTTCCAGGCAAATTTGATGGGTCTGTAAGAGGTAGTAATAACATTTTAAGGTTGGGTGCAAGTAATGGTACTAGGTGAAAAAAGTTTATGGCAATGGCTCGAAGTCGCCGTTAGAAAATTCTATCACTGGGGTAATATTGATTTCACAGAGCAATGGGAACTTGAAAATAATCGATATTTCTTTCCAGATTAAAAAAAAAGCCTGTAAATAGTTTTATTGTTCATTTTTCGTTAAGAAGTTATCCTTTTTGTGAACTTGGGGCCCTACGTAGAGTTTCATGTTTGTTTTAGTTTCTTATTGTTTGAAATTTAAATAAATACATTTTATACCTAACGAAATATTTTTTTCTAATTCATCTTGTAGGGTGACTTTAGCCCAAACAATAATAATCATAGGGAATAAATGTAAAATGTAGTTTGAGACAAAGTCACCCGACACTAGCAGGTGACTTTGCACACCACTTATTTATATTTTTTTATCATAAAGTAAGCGCTTCTTTGTGTTTTAGTGCAATTTTTTTCAAGAAGTACTCTAATACAAATAAATAAATAAACATACTTTTATATATTCGGAATACTGAAATCTACATTTAAACTTCGAAAGTGGGTCAAAGTCACCCGAAATTAAGGTATATGATAAGAGAATTAAAGGTAGAATATGAGCTCTGGAGAATCAAGTTAAATACGTGTAAGACCGAATACTTATATATTCAGTCTAAAGTATATTATATTCGATCAAATCCAAAGTTGCAGATTTGAACTCAAGAGCGTAGGCGCCAAATTTCGGGCCAATGCTTTTTAAACGCATTCATTTTTTTCGAATCCTGAGAAAACTAATAAATATTTTTGAAAAATTTAAACGCAGAATGAAAGACTACATTATTACCGAGGGCCGAAAGTTCCTGAGAATAAACAAAAGTTTTTTTTGAATGAGATATTTGAAATTAAAAATCACACTTAATTTTCCCCTTTTTTCACCCCTGTAACTTATTAAAATAAACATTATAGAAGTTTTCAGGGACTTTCGGCCCCCGGTAATAATGTAATCTTTGATTATGCGTTTAAATTTTTTAAAAATACTTATCAGTTTTCTCAGGATTCGAATAAAAATGAATACATTTAAAAAGCATTGGCCCGAAATTTTGCTCCTACACTCTTAAGTTTAGAATAAGAGATTGCTAAGGGTTGTAAGGCGTATGGTTTAAGGCGTTTTAATTATTTAGGGCCAATGATAAGCCAATATGATACTTTTATGAAAGATATAAAAATAAAAATAGCATGTGGAAAACAAACGACGAAAACACTTTATGAAGTGATGAAGCAATACTTTAACCAAAGAAACCAAAAACAGCATCTTTTAGAGCATAGTTTTGTATATTACACTGTATCGATCGAACTTATGGTCAATGACAACAACAATACTAAATAAAATAAGAACAGTTAAATTGGACTGTATGAGAAGATAGCTACAGATAGAATAAGAGAGGATAAAATAAAAACAAAGGAAATGTGGAACAGACTGGAAGTAGAATGCTCAATTACAAATAATTTATAAAAAAAGAACCCTGCAGTAGTACGGGCGTGAACAATGAATTCCAGAGCAAAGGTGGCCAAGAAGAATATTGGACTAGGATCAGCGAGAAGAAGAAGAAGAAAAAGACCTGCTATAAGATGTAAAACGAACATAAAAAGTGCTATGACAGATACAGACCTCATAGAAGGTGACTGAGAGAATGTAGGACTGTGGACGATGAAAACGGCGAACTCATAACGGGAAAAAGCCGAAAAAGAAGAAGGAGAAAAGTCTTAATAGAAAAAATTGTGATCTATAAAATTAATACTTAAACCTACTTATCCTATGAAGTATATGCTCACTATTTATACCATAGTACTGAGTCATACTACGCAATTAATATGGACCCAACTATGAATATCTTACTCGTAATATTTTTTCGTATAAAATGTTTGACTCAAATGGTTATGAGATTTACACTATTAGAGTATTATCAGCATAGTGTTTATAAATGTAAAACTATTTTATCGCTAGTTTTCCTTTGTTTACTATACAAAACCACAGTCACTTTAAAGTAGTATATTGTTTCCTTAATTAACAAGAAATTCGCTCAAGAGTCTCTCAAGCCTGCACGTTTTGATATGGCATCCAAGTTCCTACACGTTTTGTGGTTATAATTACGTCAAGGCACATTGATACTTCCCTATTCTCAAAATTATCAAACGAGACGACGGTTTAAGGAAATTTGATAAAATATTTTATCCTCTAGTTTAATTTTGACGGCGATAGGGAATATATTTTAGTTTGTGAATGTTTAGAGTCGTGGTAAATACCTCTTTCAAGTAACCCTATTAAGTGTTTTATGGTAAAAATGATTTTCGATTGGAAAATTTATCGTAAAATAAAATTAAATAAAATTTGTAATTTATATTGTTATCATAACAGAATAAAACATTTTATATGATTTTTATATTAAATTTGGTTATGTTAATACGACGACAACTCTTATTTACTAGCATAGACACCTCTTGATATTCGATTGGCCTCAGTAAATTACAGCGAAACTTTTTAATACTACCCTTTTGCCAGCCGTGTATATTACATGTGTTATGCATGCATTATTTTTGAAACGTTTATGCATTATATGTGATGCTCACTGCGTACTATATTTGTAATTAAATGTTTTTCCAAAGTATATGAAATACATTCGTTTATCACTGCTAATCGTGTCAGCTTTAAAGTATATTTATGATCTTCTTCTTTTTTCTCTTTATAAGCAATTCTGCTTGTTCATTGGCGGATTAATGCCTCTGTGGAAGGTTGTCACTACATCTTTTGCGCGGTCGTCCTATACTTCTTCTGTCGATTGGTGACTTATCTCTTGTTATTTTGACAACACGGATCACCACCATTCTGATTATGTGGTTATTCCATTCTGTTTTTTATTTAGTGCACATTCATTGATACACTGTACGGTACACTTTCTTCTAATGTCTTCACTTCACTTTTGATCTCTGTTTTCTGTAATTCTCTCAGTACTCTCATCTCTGCCGTTTACTGTAGCCTTTGTATTGTGGCTGTATCGGGTCTTGTTTCTGAGGGATATATAATTATTGGTCTTAAACTAGCTTTATAAAATTCTTGACTTTATCTCAGTTTTAATGTGTCTGTTTTGTTATACAGTATTATTAAGGCATCCTGCCAATCTATTTCCTTTTAGTACTTGATCTCCCACTTCTCTGTTCAGGTCTCCATAGCTAGACAGTGTAATTCAAAGGTATTTTATTTTCATTACTTGTTTAATACTGATGCCATTAATTTCTATTTTACATCTGGTTCGTTCTTTGCTGACTACTATTGTTTTAGTTTTCTAATATGAGATTTTCATATTAAATTCTTTTGCTCTTATGTTAAATCTGTAAACCACTATTTGCAGACTATCTTCATCTCGGGCTATCAATATTACGTCGTCTGCGTAACAGTGTATTTTTAGTTCTTTGTTTTCCATTCTGTATCATGTTCCTTTGTTAACGATTTTGAAGATTTCATCCATGATTAAATTAAAGAGCATAGGGCTCAATAAGTCCCCTTGTCCCATTCCTCTACCTATTTCTATAGGTTTTTTAAGTTATCCATCTATTCTGACTTCCATTTTGTTGTTTTGGTAGATGTTTTTGATGCGCCATATTGCCTTTTGCAGACCATAAAAATCACGTTCTTTCAAAAAGCGTTCCTAGTGATCACTTTTTATTATTCTTACAAGTGCATATGTTTCATTTCTAATTGCCTTGTAATTATGGTATGTCTCTTGTGTTTTGGTTGACATGTATTTCAGTAAGTAATTTATTTCATTTTTTCTTCACTTCTGTACAAAACCACGGAGGTTTTTGCCTGGGTTTATTTTTATTTATATTTCTTTCACCAAGCACTTTCTTCGCCGAGGCTACGATATTAGACCAAATTTTTGCCCAGCTTTCTTCGACTCCATCACTTTCTGTAATTTATTTGTTTTTTGGCTTTTTTTTCCACCCGCAGTTTTGTTGGGTGGATCGAGTAGCTCGACAGAGCTGTTGCCGGTCCCAAGCCCGGGTAAAGAAGGAGGGGTCTACAGTCAGGTTACCATCCTACTAATAGACTTTAAAACTATACAGGTCGTAAAAATAGAAAACCTCAATACTTGAGGAGTAAAATGTTCAACCAGTACATGCTTCCTATGATGACATATGGATGTCAAATCTCAACCCTAACCAAGGCAAATATAAGTAAACTATTAATAACAAAAATCCATCATCAGAGATCCATCATCTACATCAAAACTAATATTAAATTCAAAACATTAGATGTCTCTAACTTTATTGAAGAAATGGTGTGTGAGTGCTGTGCGATTTCTCTGTTTATAGCCAATAGGAAAATTTGTGTTATTAGTGTTTATCGTTCGCCATTAGGAGAAGTTCAGAGTTTTCTGTGTAAATTACATAATATATTGGAGCTATGCAGTAAGTCATATCATGATATTTATATTTGTGGGGATCTAAACATTGATTATCTCGTCATGTCTAATAATAAGCAATCTTTTAACGAGTTTTTAGTAAGTTATAATCTCAGAGTCACATCTGAGGCTCCTACAAGAGTTTTCGTAGATAAAGTAGGTAAAACATCATCTACAAAATTGGATTACATATTGACAAATATCGAACCACATCTTTATAAATCAAATGTGTTCGAGGGTCACTTCAGTGACCATAAAGTATTTTCACTTAGTGTAAATTTGCAAGCCAATAAAGTATCGAAAAAAGATAAAAAACCCATCAGTTACAGGGATATGTCAGATGAAAATATGCTGATGTTTAAAGCAGGGATTTCTTCTACAGTTTTTGATGAAGTTTATTCACAATTGAATGCTGAATATGCCACAAATTCATGTGTTAGCATTTTAGATTACAGTCTAAATTTATATTGTCCAATAAAAACACGGTATAAAGCACACAAAACAAATAAGGCTACATGGGTAACAAATGAGGTAAGACACGCTAGTGAAAAACTAAAAAATCTACACTGGATAGCAAAAAATATAGGGACTCTCAAGATACCTATAAACAGGCAAAAAAAAAGAATATAATTCTCTATTAATAAATACTAAAAAAAACTTTCATAGTGACTTAATTAATCAATCTTACAATATACCAAAAACAGTTTGTAATTTAGTAAACAGTGAAACTGGTAGGCAAAAGAACAGGTCTGATATTATTTTACATTATGATAATAAAAATATTACCAAGTCTTGTGATATTGCTAATTCGTTTGCCTCATATTTTGCTACAATTACAGAATACAATCTTCAAACTCATTTTGGCACATCGTTACCTTCTTCTTGTACTACCTCAAAAATGTGTAACAAAACATTTTTCTTTTTACCCGTAACTCCAATTGAAATAAAAAATACAATCAATCAACTAAAAAATAAGCCTAGTACTGGTATTGATAACATATCTGTAAAAATAATAAAACTGATAAGTGATCATAATATATCGATTCCTTTAACCCATTTAGTTAATCTCTCAATAACAACCCGCCAATTTTCATCCATATTTAAAATGGCAAAAGTTATTCCAATCTTCAAAAAGAATGACCCTCATGATATTTCAAAGTATAGACCAGTATCTGCCCTTAGCATAATTTCAAAAGTAATAGAGAAGGTTGTATACACCAGAATGTTAAATTTTATAGAAGAATACAATTTATTAACTCCAACCCAACACGGCTTTAGATCAAAAAAGTCAACACTCACGGCTGCATGCAGCTTGTTTGAGCGTATTTATGATGAATTAGATACATCGTAGAAACCACGTGGCAGGACTATTTTTTGATCTATCACGTGCTTTTGACTGCTTAGACATAACATTTATTCGCAATAAATTATATAACGTTGGTTTTAGAGGGATATTTCTAGAATGGATAATAAATTTCTTAAGTGACAGGAAGAGCGTTGTTAAGATGAAAGAATCAAGCTCAGAACCATACACGACAAATAAAAGAGTACCACAGGGATCCATGCTGGGACCATTATTATTCCTAATTTTTATTAATGACCTACCAGATCACATAAGGGCACTTATAATATCAATGTTTGCTGATGATACCTCGTTAATAGTCTCTGCACGTACACTAGAGGAATTAAAAATGACAATGAAGACTGTTGTTGACTGCTTTATACGCTGGTGTAATACCAACAGACTAATATTAAACATTGACAAGACGCAAATTATTTATTTTCATTCATACAACTCATCTAAATATGACTATATCTTAACCATCCACGATAGAAACAATATGTTATCTTCCACTCACTCTACACAGTTCTTGGGTGTATTCATTGATTGTAATCTCAAATGGTCAGAGCAAGTGAATTCAGTGAACATGAAATTGAATAAAGCTTTTTATGCTATATCTAGAATTAAAAACACACTACCCATCTCGGCATTAATGAACGTTTATTATAGCCTTGCTTACAGCCACATGTGCTACAATGTAATTTTGTAGGGGAACTCAGTAGATAGTAACAAAGTGTTCATTAACCAAAAAAAAATTATCCGTAAAATTTTTAATTTGGATTATCAGCAGTCTTGTAAACCAGTTTTTATTAAACATCAAATTTTAACTTTCTACTGCCTATATATCTATAAATGTTTACTTTATGTCAAAGAGGAAATCAATACATTTCCAGTAAATTCAGACAATCACTACTACAATACAAGAAGTGCTGAATCTTTACGAGTTCCTAAACACAGAACATCTAAATTTCAAAATTGCTTCAGATATATGGGACTGACCTTATACAATCATTTGCCAAAAACTGTGAAAGAAATACCACTTATCTCTAAATTAAAAAAAAAATGTTAAAGATTTACTCTTAAAAAAAGCATATTATTCTATAAATGAATATCTTGAGGACAAACTGCAATAGCTTCATATTTTACTTGTAAAAATGTTATTTTATATATTTTATGTTTCGTCAATTTCTTTTATACTGTAAATATTGTATTATACACACTAATGTTTTTTATACCAAATTCTGTAGTGACGTATCCTATACATTTATTTTGAATGTCTTAAAGGATCAGTAAAGATGACTATGACTATGACTATGAAATGACAATAGAAAAGGCATTGTTAGGTATACGACTATCGGATATAAAGAGAAACGACTGGGTAAGATTAAAAACAAATGGATATGGATATGACCACGAAAATTGCCAAACTCAAATGGAGCTTCACAGGTCATACTGCTAGACAAAAAGTCGACCAAGAGGAAGACCACAGATGAGATGGGTAGACAGTTTAAAAAGAGTAGCCGGAAAATCTATATAGCTCAGGATAGAGATGGATGTAAGGAGTTGGGAGAGGCCTATTTTCAAAAATGGAGGATGAAATAATTTGACTGATGTCATTCCGAATTATTAACGAAGGTTTCGCAGCCAAGAAATCCAACTATCTTTTGACTGATCAAGAAACTCAGGTTTTCTCTTCTTTATAGTGAAAATAATTTTAATTTTAATTTTCAGTTTTTCCAGTACTGCCTGTAAGACTCTATCCGTCCTGGTAACTCCGAGAACACCACATTTCAAAGGCCTATATATTTTTCAGAAGTTCCTTAAATAGTGACCAGCTGTCTACACCGTATAGGAGAATAGAAAACATATAACACCTAACCGTTCTGATTTTAAGAGTTATAGAAATATACGGTAATGTCAACAATTTTTTCTTTTGAAGAACGCAGCCCGTGCTTTTTCAATACGTGAACGAATGTATTCTAAATGTTACTCTCGTTGATAATAGTTTCAAGATATTTGTACCGAAAAACTCGCTCAAGGACCCCCCATTAAAAACTATTTGTTTACAATTGTTGGTAACTTTTTTTGAAACGACCCACACTTTGAATTTCCTGATGATACACTGCTTTAATTTTTGTTAGTTACTGGAAAATTCTTCGCTGGGCAGTGAAACGGATTGCACAGCATTAAAAAATGTATTTTTAAATACTTATTTCGATGCAATCAAAATATTATTTTCTTCTATAATTTATCATCTAGGTCTGCAGTACTTTATCTAATAAAACCTCTGTTTTTAATAGGTAAACTTTAAAGAATTCATGGAAAAGTCAGTATTTGGTATTTTATTCAAAGTATCCCTGAATTAGTCCTCCGTAGCTTCTCTAATGAATTTTGATTTGATAGATCTGTTAAACCAATATGACGAGGCATTATTTATAATCGGTTTTGTATTTCGAACAAACTGCTGCATATTGGGTCACATTAATACGCCACTACAAACGCACGGTGTACCCTATAAAACGGATAACACCATTACAAAATTTCAGTTGATTGACGTAATTGACAAATTTCGAAGTAGATTAGTATCGTACGCAGGGCACGTCTGTCAATTTAACTGCATAGGTGACAGAACCATTGTTATGAGATTCTAATTTATGGTTTTCGAATGATCATTTTGATAAAACAAACGATATTGCAGCTACACTACACCCTGTCACGTCGAGAGAATGAAAAGGAAGACTAAGTGCATAATCTAGGCCATGATCTGATGTGATATTTGTAATTAGGTAGTTATATTATAGGAGTATTTGAGAAATTATTATCTGTTTTATTTATGACTAATATCTTGTCAAACATATGGTAGATTATCTGTTAACATAATGACGACAATCATTATCATTCTCTTTGTCCCTACGCGTGGACCATTTCCCTATTTAAATACGCTTTATATATATATATATATATATATATATATATATTGATAAAGCCGCTGGTCCAGATAATATACTTAACAAAATGATATGGACCCCCCCCCCCATTAAAGTGAATATAACACATTTTAACTATTTGTTAAAGAGGAGATACAGATAAATGTCCTAAAGATTGGAAGAAATCACTCAGATGCAAAAAAAAGGCAACGGAGAAAATTTTGGTCAAATTCAAAGTATATCAATTTTTTTATTCTTAGCCGTATTATTATGATTTTTTTCGCATACTGTGTATAAATTTATAAATTTTAATTCGGTATAGTCAGTTTTTTGATAAAATTTTATATTTGACTTATTGTACGGGGTTAATTAAAACGTGGTTTTATTATCCTAACTTTGAAACATCCAGTGGAATAATTCCGTTAGCGAATTTTAGTAAAACCTTATTTTTCGGTTGCAACCATGTCTCCTTAGCATTGTGTTCTTTGTTTTATGTCAAAATATGCCTTGGTTCATTTTTGAGGGTCAAATGAATTTGCCACCCACAATTTATGACTTTTTTAATTATGATTATTCTGGAGTTATTTTGTAATACGATGAGGTGGCTTTGGTGACTTTTGTCATTATGCCATATTGACACTTATATTTTCTTTACCTATAATTGATCATGGTTCTTAGTGTCGAAAATTGTGCGAAAGCCGTTGCTCTGGTTGAAGATGGGCGAAATTATGAATATGTGGCTAGAGTACTACACACTCATCGCTCTACCATCCAAAGTGTAGTGGAACGTTTTATACGAACTGGACAAACAAACGTAAAGCGGGAAGTTGCGGGAAGTGCAAAACTACCGTTTTAGACGATCGTTTTATAGGAGTTAACGCTTTGCGGGATCGTCATTTAAAGGCGGGTACACATTTGCGAGCAGAACTGTTCGCGAACCGTTTGTGAACGCTATATTCGTTAATGTGTACGGCAGAAAAAACCGCTTGCGTACTGTTTCATCGTGACTCGTCACGAACCAAATTGTTGTGGTTTATTTCACGACTTCAAAGGAAGCTCGGCTTTCAGTTTGGACGGCGCTTACTAGACGCAGCGAACATTTTTATTGTGTCATCAAATCGACATTGTGTGAATGACGTGTTCCTTCCTAGAGAAACGTGAGAAACAGTAAACTGATTATTGTCATGGACGTATAAATAAAGATAAAATCTTTATTTATACGTCGATGATTACTGTACATAATTTTATTTTTGTTAAACAAGCAAAAACAGGAACATAAATCAGTACCCAAATTATAAATAAAATGAATCATTTCGCACATGTGTGTTCGTTGTTGGTTTGTCGCTTTCCATGGATCGAGATAAGTATGCGATTAGTACGATGTAGAATATTTTTCAAGGATCTGTACGCGTACTGTACGTATACCGTTCGGCTCGCATATGTGTACCCACCTTAACGAGTACAAACAAACATTTAGCGGTACAAACAAGAAATCAGTCTTCAAGAGGTTCGGGGCAATAATGTAAGTGTATTTACAGTTCGTCAAAGATTAGATGAATTTGGTTTACCAAGTTACAGACCAGCAATTGGACTCAAATTTAGAGACCGACCGAATGTGATTTTTTTGGCCGAAGCCGAAGCCGATGCCGAAGTTCGGCCTGTAGGATACCTTCGGCCGAAGCCGAAGCTGAAGGTGACTAAAAATATACCTGTTACCTATATTATGTTAATAATTTAAATAATGTGCATTATATTTTTATTACCTGATATGTGATGAACAAAAATATGAAATTATGAGATAAAAAAGTCAAACATTTCTACATAATTTGGTAATAGAAGCGATAATAAAAATAAATAATATTAAAAACGAAACATTCATAGATAATGGTCGATGTTTTGCCATTTAGGTATCTAGTCAAAACACCAGTAATCGTGAGTTTTAACAAATACAATAAAATTATTATTATCAGAATTTTAGTACGTGAGAAATATTCAAATGATGATCTTTGAGACATCTTGGCCTATTGTTAAAATTTATTCCTACCTACTACCTGACCTGAAAGTTTGTAAAACGTTTTAGTTAAGGGTATAAAATAGGGTGTAAATACTATTTAAATTATCAAAGACTCGCCGAAGCATACTGTTCAGAGATTATTTCATTTCTATCGTATAGTATACTGACAGAGCATTTTATTACTCCACCTTCGGTTTTGTTTTGGCCGAAGCCGAATTTTGGCCGAAGGTTTAAACATTGGCCGAAGGTAGCCGAAGCCGATGCCGAAGCCGATTAACCCTTCAACGGCGAAATTTATTTTTTGCAAAAAAGGAAAGGAAAAATCATAAATATTGGTCAAAACACTTTATTAAACATATTGGTACAAGTATTTTTCTCAAAATATATGTAATTTAAAAAAAAATAGTCGTTACGTTTTGGTAACGCAAGCCGGTTAGGGTATACAAAAAATTTTTGGACAAGAAAATTATCACTTTGGGCTGTGAAATATTATATTGCACTCTAGACATAATCCTACATCACATTTGACACACATAGTACGAATACTTGAGCTACAACCTTCTCCAGCACATCGACGCCTCTTATTATTGGGGATGTTTATAAAAAAATGGTCTGTTCTGTCATATCTCAAGTTATCCGAAACCCTATTAAAAGAGAAACTTGATTTAGCAGCCGCAGGTCTTCCAGCACCTTTTGAAGCCATGCCATATTTTATCAGATAGGCTTGAGCAATCTCTCGTCTGAATTCTAGTTGGGTAAGCTGTGTTTGATGTTTACACTTCTTGGATATACACCAAGCATTGACTATAGCAGCTTCTAGTAGCCAAGTAAAAATTGATCACCACCACTTCTTTCTACGAATTGAAATCCTGTATCTGGATATCTGCTGGTCCATGAAGTCAGTGCCTCCCATAAATCGATTATATTCAGAAATCAGATAAGGTTGTGGTACTGGAATAATTTTTTTTTTCGGCTCGAGAGTAGCGTTTTACTTGAGTGACTGGATTGACGCCATGACATGTAGATGCTACTGTCACTACATTATCATCCATCCACTTGACTAATATTATTGCATCTTCTTTGTCGATGACAGATATCGTGTCTCCTCTTTTTTTCGATTTCGAAATACGACTTTTTTTAGGTAACTCACAACTTGTAGGAATTCTATTTTCCCTCATAGTTCCCGTACCATCATACCCTCTTTATTTCAAGGAATATAACAAATAAAAGCTTGTGAAGAGATTGTCGAAGTAAAATGTGAACGGGAGCTTTTTTATATCATCCGAAAATTCATCTATCATGCAAAGTAGAGGAGCAGCACATTTTCCAAAATTGCTTTCGTAACTAGTGTTTGACTTTGGGTTTTTTCCTTGATATATATCAAAGTTCACCAAATAACCAGAAGCAGAGTTTAGGCACCACATTTTATACCCAAATCTGATGGGCTTACCCCGAATAAACTGTTTACATGAATGCTTTCCAAAGTATTTGATCATAGCCTCATCGTAATTCAAGTTCTGTTCAGGTATCCAGTTGTCAATAAAGCGGCGTTTCAAAAGGCCCATCAGTGGGCGTAGCTTCCACATTTTGTCACCATGTACAGGCTGTGTGTTGTCGGCGCAGTGCAAATATTTTAAAATTTGGCGAAACCGATCTCTTCTCTTAGATTCAGTGACTAAAATATTTTTCATATCTTGTTTGGAATCCCAGTAAAAGTCCCTTCCAGGTAACTCATTATATCCTGTAACAATCATAATCCCAATTACACATTTCATTTCTTCGTTAGAAATGTTTGGATCCGGTTTATTGCAGAAAAGTGCGTATTTTCTTGATTCGGTCACAAGTAGTTCAATTATTTCGCTATCAACAAACATCTCGAATATATCTAAATAGTCCATATCACTATATTTACTATAATCTGGTTTAGGAAAATACCTGCTAACACGTTCAAAGTCACCTTCAATCCAGGATATTTTTTCTGACCCAGGGCGGACGATATTTGACACTGGCTCCGATTCAGGTACATCATTAAAAGCTCTGACAGCACGAGGAGGGACGATTTCAGCTCCTGGTGTCAACTGTCGACCGCTTAAATTATCTAGAAATCCGCCACCATCTTCATCACCAGAATCCTCATCGGTAAGGACATTCGCATCAGGAGGCTCGATGAATATTTCATGAACGTCCAGGTCTTCTTCATAAACCATTTGCAATGCTTCTTCCAGCGTAAACCCATGCCTAAAAAAAGTAACAAATGAATATACTAGACAATTATTAATACATAAACAAGAGTCTTAGCTTTTTTGATCGCAGATATACCACATACTCAACACGCAAGACATTTATACACGTACAATATTTTTTGTCTCCCTAAACCAGCTAGCGTTACCATACGGTAACGCCAATATTTCTGAGGTTACATTATAGAACTTGAAATACTTTCATAACAAAATTTGGTCTAGAACTGAAGAATAACTATCTATAAATACTCTTTTGTAAGTATTTTTCATAACAATTCAAAAAAGAAGTTTTAGTAATACTTACTCTAGACGGATGTCCATCTTTGGAAGCTCGTATCTGTTACCACAATTTTTAAAATTTGAATAAAACTGCCAAAAAGATTTTACGTTGACGTTGTACCCAACAATGTGTTCATTCACATACTAAAAGCGTGTTGACAAATAACCAACGCATTCCGATGGAACCAAAAGCTGTGTTGCCACTTCTAAAATGAGGTTGTCTACCGTTACGATATGGTAACGCTAGCCGTTTAAGGGTTAATCGGTCGGTCTCTACTCAAATTAATTCCACGATACAGAGTGGCTAGCCTACAATTTTCCAGGAAATATTTACATTGGAATTTAGGACAATGGAATAAAGTTTTTATTACGGATGAGTCGAGATACAGTCTTCTCTCATCAAATGGGAGAGAACGAGTATGTCGTCGAACTGGAGAGAGATTTGCGGACTGCACTTTCCCCGCGTTAGCCATAGAGGGGGTTCGGTGATGGTATGGTTAGGAATATCCCGAGATCCGCACACTAAATTGGTATTTATTGAGGGTTCGTTGACTTCACACCGGTATATTGAGGAAATTTTAGCGAATCATGGAGTACCCTTTTTTTCAATATATGGGCGATGATTTTCTACTTATGTAAGATAGTGCACGACCCCACTCTGCAACGTGTGTCACGCAATATTTAGAGGAAGTTGGTATTAATAAAATGAACTGGCGAGCGTGTTCGCCATATCTAACACCAATAGAGCACGTTTGGGACATACTTGGTAGAAATATTAAAGGTCGGGAAGTCGCACCAGCCTTAATTTACTAGCTTCGCTTGGCTCTAGAAGAGGAATGGCAAAACATCCAGCAAGATGATATTCGCAACCTCACAGACAACAAGAGCCGACGTGTACGGGCAGTTATAGAGGCTAGGGGAGGCCTACACAAACTATTTAGTTATTTTTTAGTAGTTTTTCTGTGTTATTTGCGTACTTAGGTTAAGTTACATTTAAGTTGTTATTTATGTTTTGTTATTGTTATCGTTGTCCATTAAAACCAAGATCGTGTCGTTGCTTTTAATCATTATTTAAGCTGCAAACGCCAAATTCAGCAAGGTGCAAAGACTTTCGTGTATATGAATAACTGGTACCATGCATACGACTACAAAAGCAGCGACTATGGAGGCTCTACTAGGCATGTCTCTCTTGCATTTGATAATACAAGGAAAAGCAAGATTAAGAGCCTACAGAATAAAAAAATCACAGAAACTGTGCAATGTAGGTACAGGGCATACGACTATCACAAGAACTGCGTTGAACGACATTTTTGATGAACAAGATTGAGCTTGTCTGGGTACTAGGACATCAGGGCATCTAAAGTAACGAAAAATAGATCAAATTGCAAAAAAATTGGAACAAATCAAACGAACCAGCTGTCTGGGAGTACCAAAGAGTCATAAGCGGTATTGCACACAAGCGGTACACAAACTCTTTATTGGTGGACCATAATAAAAAACAAAGAAACTGCTTTGTATAGGCAGAAACATACTGAAAATCTTAACAGGAACGTTGACCAGGTATGCACCAGTAAGTAAGTATGTTACCTGTACCAGCGGATTTATCAATTTTTGCCTCATAATTGCTGCTTTAACTTTACTTTTAAGTATAGGTTCTGTCTCAAAACTGGCATCCTTTACCAAACTGGACCAGCGGCTTTATGATCTTTTTACCTCATAATTGTTGCTTTAGCTTCACTTTAAACTACGTTAGATTCTGTCGCAAAACTGACATCCTCTCTCTTGTAGTGGTGGAGCAGCTGTGGTCTCCTCCACCATCAATCTTCTATGTGTGAGTAATAGTCAGAAATGAGTAGAGTTCGGTTATTATCTATAACATCAAAGTGATTTGGTGTAAAGGAACGTGTTGTTTTCTCCTTTTTACAAACATGTATTTGTCTCAGTTAAGGTTATGTTCTTCTCGATTTTCAGTTATTATGTGGTTTAATAATCATGATGATTAATATCAGTTACATAGATGTAAATTACCATCTGTATAAAAGTAGGCGAATCCGCTAAATAGGTAAATACAACTAAATATTCCTGCTTTTGAGGTCAAATAAATTTTTAATTCTTTTTCTAGATTATATTTAGAAAGCCCACTATTATAAAATTCCACTGCTCAGTAAAGAAGCTCTCTATTATTTAATTACAAAATTGCCAAACAATTTCCAAATCAAATAAAAGATTTATATGCGACATTTACAATACTACCATATTTCAGGTCATATTTTATACGAGCAATCAGATATGAAGAAACTCAACTATCATCCCAGCCAATATTTCTGTTTCAAAAGCCATTAAGCTTTTATCTCTTCCAATATTAATAAAACGATTGATACTATAGCCATTTTGCAAATAAATTATTCATGAGAGAAATATAACTGCTTTCCACATAATTTGATCATTCATATACAACTACGGAATGATTTTAACTTGGAGTTAGCAATCCTTTATTTATGAGTATCGTATCCGATGATTAAAATTGCAAACAATTAATATTTACTATTTAGAGTTACGAATTCTGGATTAAAATCCTGACTAAATAATATAATTATTGTATTTAAATATTTGATGCTTCTGTTTATTTAGTAAAAAAAAATAACTTTTTAGCATTTTTCCATATTTTATCTAAGTAATTGTTAGATAAAATTTACAGATTTTCATTAAATTATTATCTCTTAATTGTAACCGAACAGTTACATTAGAATTCACTATGAAAAGAGACAAATCAAAAATTAATTAATTAGCAAAAATTAGCATCCACGCTGTAACCGCCTGGGATAGTGGTGTTGCTGACTGGTGGATTAAGTAGCTCAGCATGGCTCAGCAAATGGCTGCATTGCTTCAGTTCCAAGCCCGGGCAAAAGATTAGGGTTCATAGTTGAGGCTAGTAATCTACTTGTGGTAAAGAAGAACTCACAAAATTATAGGAGCAGCCTCGGAGAACGGACGTATCACAGATACCAAAACGAAAAAAGAATATACTAAGAATAGAAAGCTGGATCGTCACATCCTAGAATACTACAGGACAAGAAATTACTCAAGAACTGGAACACCGTAAAATAGATAAAGGCACCATATCAGAACCAAAATCATAATATACCCTTCTACAGTGAAGTTGAGAAGGGTGCTTGAGCTCAGGAAGGAGTAGCAATACGACTTTACAAGAAATTTAAAAACAGTAATCAAAGTATTTCGATTCAATCGAAAGAACGATTCATTTTATAGGTATATATGCACATGACATGAGCAAAGCAATGGAAGAAAGAGAATGATTCTTTGATGAGCTACAGGACATACTAGACAACATTAATTATCGTGATAATGTATTTGTAATGAGCGATTTAAATTCAAGAATTGGAAATAACACTATACCTGGAATTATAAATCTGTATGCCTGTAATGAAGTAGGTATAAGCAATAATGTTTTTATTACAAGCCACAACATAAATGTACATTTAGCTTAACGAAAGAATGCTAACGTCAGAAAATGCTAAACATCGTAGTTTGGTCTTACGCAAAGCTCGAATTATCGCATATAAATTCACTAGAAAAAGGGAACCGAAATATATAACAATATTTATTGTAGAATCTAGGAAAACGACAATACTAAAATCCTCTCTTAAATACGAATGAAAGAAAAGATATCCTGAAACTGCATAACAGAAATAGGCAGAGTTAAAAAATTCTTTACAAAACTAAAAGCTAATATTACAAGTAGTGCCACAGAGGCCATAAAACAAAAAACAATTAACACAAATAGACTAAAAAACCAGGAGACATACGAAGTTTACAAAAAAAGTTAGATACAGAGTGAACTCTGAGATATAGAAACTAAAACGAACATACTGGTGATGATTCTCAATAGAAATGGAGCATGATATGTTTGATATTTATGTAGGTATTTATTATAATTAGCTATCATGTTCGGTTGCGGGATACAGACACTTTTTTTACCTTGTGAATGTATCGTTTTTCTGGAAGAACAGGCTCTACTCAATCACAATTATTTGCCACCCTCACCACAGAATTGTCGTTCCAACGTACAATACTTAATTTATTAGTTTAATCATAGAGCCAATCCATAGTACCGCGATCTTTTTTTCCAATGGATTTTATGTTCTACAACGTGCAATTTAGCAGCCTGTTTTCACGTATTGCTGCAGTTTTAAAGTATCCTTGTTATTTCAAATAAACTAACAACTTGTAGCTGGTAAAGAAATTATCAAAATATATCTTGTGTGCAGACTTGTCTTCCACAACTGTTATAAGGTTGATAACAATTTCTTCACTCATACACTCTTTTAAATTATTCTGGTTGGATTTTCCAGCATAAGGGACAAAGTTGTTTAAATGTCCATTGCTACATATAATCGGTTCGCTATCTCCAGTCCGAACTGTCTAGTGAATTTAGTAATTATTTTTTTTTGCGAAGTTAATTACTTTTTGACAGACTCGAAGTGGCTGGAAATTACTATACAACCAAGCACACCTACTTATAGCCAATATTAATAGTAAACAAACTAAATAGTATATAAATCAGAACTTTACAAATTACCGACAATCAATATTTATTTATTTGCACCATATATAATAAATAGTTATGTTAAATTATAACAACTAAAATATATCTTTTAAATATATACTACCCAAAATGTTATGGGTTTAGTATACACTTCCACTATTTAGAATAATTCAACTTTTTTTAAAGAGAGAAGTCTGCCATAGGAGTATACTTGAGCTATTAATACTGAGAAGTAGGAATTGTTGTGTTGTAGGTTTCCGACAATGAATCTGTCAAAATATGCCCGAGCTAAGCGAATGGAGTATATAAGGCACCACATACCCCCCACAGGGATAGTAAAAAAAAGGAAGAGGACAGTTCGTGGCTCTACCAATGCAGACAAGCACAATAACACTGTGTAGGCCCCAGTAACTTAAGATTCTATTGTCAAGACATCCTACCAAAAAAATTTATAAAAAAAAACTTAAAAACGGCCTGGGCCACCAAAAAAATTAAAAATCACTAACAAAATCCGGCACAAGTTACCAAAAAACACTAACAAAAGCCACAAAAACCCAGACACGTAGGGCCCAAATCCTTGAGCACCAAGTCTCCGAATTGGGCGTAGCCCAGAGCGGAGACTTGAGGCCAAAGAAAGCAATTTTATTTTCACGGATAAGTCACAACATGATAACAGGAATAAAGCACGTCACGCTGGCCTGAATTTAAAATGGGTTAGAGAACCATGTTGGAGTTCTATTACCCAGGACTCCCACATGAAGAGCATTTGGCTAAGAATTGTGCCCCTATCGCGTCAGAGTGTTAAGGGATGGTCTGGAGCATTGGAGCGAGGTGGAGTGACTCCTGTTTTACTCGAGTTAATACACCTTGCTCTAATGAATTGTTACACATTACCATATTTCTAAGGGGTGAACATGTCTCACAGGCTTGGTTTAGTTAAATTGCTTTCTTGCTTGCTAAGGCACCAAACTTTGTACCCGAAATGAACAATCTTCCCTTTTGTCAACATTTTTGCCGAATGGCGGTCAAAGTATGAGACCACCTGTTCATTTATTGATAAGTATTGACTAAAAACGCTATTTATATTTTGAAAAACTTTAGTTTAAGAGGTCGATCATTGGACGAACTTTTGCAAATTTGTCATGTTAATTTAGCTGATCGTTATATTCAAGATATATGTTCCGCTTTATTTCAAGAAATCTTATTAATATCTTATTATTAACAAACTAAACTTCCTTATCCTATCAAAAGACCAGTAAAGTTTTACACGTGAAAGACTGTGATATCCGCTCACAATCAACAATCCCAAAAATATTTCTAAATCATTTCGATCCAATTTAACGTTGGGACGGTTATGATATCTCAAATATTTTTTTGAATGTAAAATAAAAGTCGATCAACATTTTACGACTATTAATAACACATACAGACACCGTAGAACTAATAGAAAGCACCCCAAATACAAAAAATACCATAATTCAAGAACAATCTGTGTTTAGATACTGCTCTTACCAAATAACAATGAAGACTGATAAGCCGAGCATACGCAAGACAAAATAGCAAACACCACGTGTTTATCAGAGTCAACGAATTCACAGCTTACAAACTCATCTAAAATTCGGGCTCTTATATACTTCATCTAATTTACATACCGTTGCACGTCATCCGCGTCATAGCCCGTGAGGTCACATGATACCAACACGAAATATTTAGGCGGTAGGTGTGTTATTTTTTAGAATCACTTTGCCGAGTACACTGGCATTACAGCCACTAGACATATTTTATTATATACGCATGGATATAATATTTAAAGATTTCTATTAATGTTAACTTGAAGAAAAACACAATAATATGTTTTATTTAATTTGTATAAATGCCTTATAAAGCGATTTTATGAAAAACATTTGTTCGGAACACACTGTAACTGTAATCGAACAATGGTGATATTTTGGCATAAATTGGTAACACTTATTTGACAGTTGCGGTGTAGACTAATACTTAATAAGTAATGAAAAAAGTGTTGTTTTTGTTTAAGTATTCCATTTTACATCTTTAAACGACGCATACAAACGGCTCAAATTCTTAACAATATTATTTTTTAACTCTTGTTTTGTTTCTATTTATTTGCATTAAATGTTAATTTGTTTTGTTGTATAATCCACTTTTGCAATATATATGTGACCTATTTGATTTAAAATGGATTCAGGATTTTTTTATACTTTGGCAACTATGTCAACTTCGATCTCTGTCAATGATAATGACGTGCAACGGTAAGTAAATTAGATGGACTGTAGGCCTTTTATAATAAAATACAGAAGATATATGGCAAACTGATGGCGGAGATATCGAAATATTTATACTAGTCATGTCCATATCACGATTTCGCCTTCTTCTAAGATGCATTAGATTTGACGATAAAATGGATCATAAAGACCGTAGAAATCTAAATAAAATGGCCGCTATCCAAGCATTTTTTGACAAACTCGTAGAAAAGTGATAATCGGGATATAACCCTTTGAAATCTGTGCCAGACGATGAAATGCTTCTTGATTTTTTTGGGGAATTGCTCTTAAATACAATATATTCCAAGCAAACCCTCGAAGTATGGGCTTAAAATTTTTAGTTTACATGATATCAAAATTTATATGGGCCGTCAACCAGATAGTCCATTTCCAGTAGACAATTCCCCAAATGAAGTTGTGAGCCAATAAAGACGTCTGCACGTAACATTACTGTAGATATGTAATTGGTTCGTTTACATTTCTTTAGTTGATGTACAAAAAAAAAAGAATTTCGATTGACTGTTGTGGAGGCCTCTACAAAGAACAAAAGGGACCTGAATTACTTGAAGAATCTCGTTCCTTAAAATCAAGTATTTTTACTTTTGGCGTTACATGTACCTTAGAATCGTATATCCACAAAAAGAAAAAAGTTATATTGCTTGTTTCAAGTCTGCATGATGATGACGCTATAGATAAAGACACAGTTGAACATTATAAACCAGAAATTTTAACGTTTTATAGCAATACAAATATATTATAATATATGTTATAATAACAGAAGAGAGGCTAGAAAATTTTACAAGGAAATCAAGCAATGCACCCAAGGATACATAACAAGATCAACAGTCTGCAAGGACAAAAATGGGGCAATTATCAGCTAAAAAGAGGAAATAATGAAAAGGTGGAAGGAGCATTTTCAAGAGCTGTTAAACCCAGAAAAAGAACAAAACGAAGATGAAGAGATAATTCACCACACAGCAGAACAACTAGTTGAGCAACCAACATTGGAAGAAACGATAAACGTCATAAAACATCTAAAAAATAACAAAGCACCTGGCACAGATGGAATAACTGCAGAACTGATAAAGAATGGTGGACATGCGCTATGGAGGCGTATCCATAAACTAATCGACCGCATATGGACACTAGAAGTCATCCCAGAAGATTGGAAAGTGGGAATCATACTTCCTATGTACAAAGGGGGAGACAAACGACTCTGCAAAAATTATAGGGGCATAACAGTTTTAAATGTCATCTACAAGATATTATCAGGAATTATATATAGCCGCCTGGAATCGTTTTCGGAGGAGATTATTGGTGAATACCAATGTGGCTTCAGACCAAAGAGGTCAACTATAGACCAAATACATATGTAAAGAGGTATACATGAAAAATGTGTTGAATATAACATACCTATTTACAACTTGTATATCGATTTCAAACAGGCGTTTGATGGAGTAGATCGACAAAAGATGTTAAAGCAACTATCTATGTTAGGGATACCCAATAAGTTGGTTAAACTTATACGAATGACTCTGGAGGGCTCCAAAGCTATGGTGAGAATAGATGGAGATATGACGCAGGCCTTTGAGATTGAAAATGGAGTTAGACAAGGGGATGCCTTATCAACAACACTTTTTAATCTAACTTTAGAAGCTGTTGTTAAAAAACTGGATGTAAACGGCTGTATTAATACAAGATCTATGCAAATATGCGCATATGCGGATGATGTTGCCATAATAAGCCGCAACAAAAGGGTATTGAGCGAAAAAGTTATAGAACTGAAACGAGAAGCTACTACGTTTGGTCTATATATATAAATGAAAGTAAAACAAAATATATGGAGTGCACAAAATCGAATGAACATGAGAATCTGAAGGTAGACAACCATACCTACAAATATGCCTCCACTTTTCCCTACCTAGGCTCAATAATAAATGACAACAACAACATCAGTCAAGAAATACAAGCACGGATTCTTAGCGGTAATAAGTGCTTTTATGCATACAAAGACTTAATGAAAAGTAAGTTACTGAATCGTGAGTCTAAGCTGAGAATCTACAAAACAGTAATTAGACCAGTGGTCACATATGGATGTGAAACGTGGACCCTCTCAACCACTGATGAAAATCAACTGAGAATATTTGAGCGCAAAATACTAAGGAAGATATTTGGACCAACCCAATGCAGCGATAGTTCGTGGAGAATTAAAATGAACCACGAGCTGGATGAACTAATGGAGAGCGCAGATATTGTCAGATTTGTAAAATCACAAAGACTAAACTGGCTTGGTCAGCTTGAAACAGAACAAGAGGAAGGCCCCGTAAAAGATGGATAGACGACGTAGAGAGGGATCTTGAACCATGAACATCAGGCAGTGGCCAAGGAAAGTATCCGACAGGGCAGAATGGAAGAACATTGTTAAGCAGGCCAAGACTCACAAAGGGTTGTAGCGCCATTAGAAGAAGAAGAAGAAGAAGCAATACAAAAGACGAGACTAATGTCATTAATCAATTGTGATCCTCCTATGATGTTTCCTGAAAAACAAGACGTCAGCTGATGGTAATTTTTAACACAATACTAAATATCGTAGGCATTAACTCGCTAGTGATTCTTACAAGTAACAACCCTGCTGAAAACAAGAAAATGTTTGAAGCTTTAAACATTTTCTCATGGATAAATAATAACTTTGGATAAATAACTATTATTTTTATGTAATATTCCTATAGCACATATAACACAGACAACAATCCAATGAATGGAAGAGAGATGGTAGATGCTACTTTTGCGACCATAAAACGAACCGGAAAATGACTGTTTCCTACTATAGATGTAAAAAGTTTTTGTGCAGAGAGCATACACGTACAGTATGCGAATAGTGCCAAACTAAACTTATATCGGATTACCTAAATGTTTCCTTTTTATATCAGAGTAGAGAATAGCTTTTTTAGTGTTCTGTTCAGTGTTTATAATATTATTTTACTTATTATATTATTTTGTAACAAGTTACTATACTTCTTAAATCTAAATTAAATAGTGTTTTACTTTAATTAGTCCCAAATACTTTTAGTAACACAAGCTAAGAAGTAAAAGACAAAGCAGTCGTTTTGACAGTACACAACTACTACTTTTCAAAAATTCGTAGCGAATACTAAGGCGTTAACTATGTTTTAAATAATACATAATTTTAAATAATATATTATATATTTTAAATAATATATAATAAATAAGCAGGTATACAAAATGCGATTATTAAAAATTTATTTTTATTTTCTTGTGTGGGAGTGATTAAACATCTGAAAGAAGAAAGGCTTATTCCCTTGCCTGCTTTAATTACGTTTTGTATGGCTCGTTAATAATAAATACGCAAGTTATGTTAAAAATATATTAATATTGTTTTCTCTCTGTAATAATTAAATTTATATTATTAAATATATTATTAAATACAAAAAGTCCGTATCTGCATACACACAAATTTTATTCAGTAATTATAAAATAATAAATAAGGTAAATAATATTTGATTCCCACTAAAAAACAAGTAATGAGCATATGAAAATTGTAGACCGTGATTTGTTTAAATAAGTATAAATTAATTAATATTTGAGTTTTGTATAAACCGTTATTAAAATCTATACTTTTTGTTCAATATATAATTATGTCCAAATAATTATATTAGTCAGTAATCACCAAAACAGTAAAAGTCAGACATATTGTATATAATATTAACAGACATATCAATAAAATTTTGGTTTATAATAATTAATTTAGTGATGTACAAAGGCCACATTAAATTTAATTAGTAAATATATATTAAAATTTACAAAAGTTCTATCTTTCTAATTAGCTATAAATATTCAACTTTGCACCCATTTTTTTTATTTCATTAAATACTGACTAATTTTTAAAAATTGTTTTATATAATAAAAAATAGCAATGTACTGCAATGTTTTAAACCTTCTTTTAACACAATTGATTTCAAATATTTTTCAATCCAATATTGAATAATAAAAAAACTGATTCGGAAAGCTTAAAAATTAACCTTGAACACAAAATTAATTTTGCAGTGCCATTGGGAAACACGAGGCAACTTGATGACGAAATAAAAGTTTTTCTAAAAAATATCCAACAACTAGCTTGGGAAAATACTCCCACAATAACTTCTAGAAAAAAAGGAAACATCTATCGAAAAGAAATCAGAGAACTCATAGTAGAAAAAAAAAGTTAAGAAAAAAATAGCAGCAATACAGAGCTGCACGAGACAAAACTAGTCTAAATAATGCTACACGAAAACTAAAAAGGGGGATACAGAATATAAAAAATTCAACAATTGATTCCTTTTTAAGTAATTTAACAGCTGACCAGAACACAGATTATTCGTTATGGAAGGCAACAAAAAGAATGAAGAGACCAATTATTGATTCTCCTCCTATCAAGTTGGAAAATGGCAACTGGGCTAGAAGAAATGAAGAAAAAGCAGAAAGATTTGCAGATAATTTAGAAAGCACGTTCAAACCCAACGACAATGATGATGAAGAACTGAGATGGGAAGAACCATTCCAAACCGAAGAACAAATAACGTTGACATCATTTAAAGAAGTATCAACAGAGAGCAGAACGATTTGCAGATCATTTAGGACACACGGTCAAAGCCAACGACAATGATGGTGAAGAACTGAGATAGAAAGAACCATTCCAAACGGAAGAAAAAATTAAGTTGACATCATTTAGAGAAGTATCAACAGAGATAAAAGAGAATATAAATCCTAAGCTCCAGGATAAGATCTCATAACACGAGTAATATTAAAAAATCTACGAAGAAAAGCCATATTTAAGCTGACAAACCTAATAAATGTTGCTTTTAGCTTGAATATGTTCCCAGATTTTGGAAAAAAGCCGAAGTCATTATGGTAAAACAAATCAGGTAAACCTTCTAATGAAGCGACATCCTATCAACCAATATCCGCCATCCGGTAATGTCAAAACTATTTAAAAAACTTGTATTGAAAAGAGTAAAACCAATAATAGAAAGAAAAAATCTTAGACCAAACCATCAATTTGGTTTCAGACATAAACATTCCACTATAGATCAAGTTCACAGAATAACGAATATAATAGAAAAAACATTAGACGGAAAGCAAGACTGCTCTACAGTCTTCTTAGAGGTAGCACAGGCGTTTGCTAAAGTCTGGCATGATCAAAGATCAAAGCTGGCGTGCAACAAGGTACCGTTTTAGATCTGGTCCTGTACCTATTATATACGTGTGACATTCCAGAGTTAGAACAAAACACTATTGCCTCCTTCGCAGATGATACAGCTATACTAGCGATGGGAGACACTAGCGAAAAATTGACTGATAAGTTGCAACCATTAGTAAATACAATACATACTTGGACCAGAACATGGCGAATAAAATTAAATGAGATTAAATCTGCACACAATTATTTTACAAATAAAAAAAATTTAAAATTTCTCAGTTAGAATAAATGATACCCAAGTTCCTTATGCAACATCAACAAAATACTAGGACATCCCTCTAGATGCGAGGCTGCGCTCTAATGTCCATGTTAAAAAGAAAAGAGGAGAGCTTGATATTAGATATATGAAATTATATTGGCTGATTGGAAAAAATTCAACATTATCTATTCATAATAATTTATGAATTTGCAAGCAAGTACTGAGGCCGTATGAGTATCTGGGTACCAACTCTGAGGCTGTACAAGTAATCTACATTATTATCCAGAAATTTCAAAACAAAGTACTGAGGAACATTGTTGATGCTTATTGGTGTATCCGTAACCGCAACCTCCACCAAGGCCTGCGTATGGAAACCGAAGTAGTCAAGAGAACAGGTCAAGGCAACCCCGCCTTGTGACAACACTAAACTAAAGAAGAGACTCATAAGGACAAAAACCATTTGAGTTAGTGTAAATGTGTCACAGTTTAGTGTAAAAAGCAAAGTATAGTGCTGTGATATTATTGCATGTTATTTGTAGTGCATTAGTTGATAGATAAAATAAGAGAAAGCCATGGGGTAATCCCTTACATAGATTTAAGTACATGCTGTTTATAAAGTTAGGTCAGAAAATAACTGATAATTGGTCATTTGTGACCAGATATCAGTATACCAGTACCTCACAGGTGTTATACAAAAAAAATATTTCTCAGTTCATTATATATCTGTTTCCAAAACTATATTCTTTTTTAACCAGACTGCCATCGCTAGTAAAAACAAAAAAGGATTATGTACTTGAACCTGAGTACTAGCAGGCAGATATAATTGTGAAATCAGCTAAAAATACTAAAGATAGTAATTTTGTGGGGAAGGGGATGAAACTTCTACACATATATTCTCTATAAGTACTGTACCGTACAAATTGCCAGAATACGATATCTAATAGTATCTTTCTTTATCAGAAGACCTTGGTTTATGGCCCAGAACCATTAGCAATGAGGAATTAAAAATGTCGGTTAAACAAGATAAAAGAAAGTTTCTAAATAAATACTTTATCACAAAACTAAAAAATGGCGAAGAAGCAGACAGAATGTGTCTTATTTATTTAATTTCAAAAAATTACATATTTTGGTTTTGTTGTAAGGAATTCGATACAAAATTATACATAAAACTTTTTCCGATTCTAATAGTTTTTCTGATTGGCAATACTTGCCGTTGGCTATAAAAAGACATAAAACATCAATCGCATATTTTGTTAACAGGTTGGCTGCGTTCCCAAATATGTAAACCACGAAACTGTGCATTACAGGTCCTCCGGGACCGGTAGCTTGGCGCGAACATGATGTGTTACCGACCGTCGCGTCGGGAACCGGTAATGATGTAATTAGTTTTTATATTTTTACAGTTCTATGATATAAATTATACGAGTTTGAGGATCAATTATTAAAAGTAAAAACATTTAAAAACTTACCATTGTCATCCGTTTTTTGATCGGGTTTCCTGTTAAGAATATTTTAGTGCCAAGACAGCCTCATTTTTTTACAGTTAAACTAAAAGATCAAATGACAGAAGACTTCTTAATATTTTATTCTTCTTCTTTACGTGCTATCTCCGCGACGGAGGTTGCCAATTATCATGGCTATTCTGATCTTAGATGCTGCCGCTCTGAATAGTTTAATTGATGTATATTCGTATTATAAAAACATGATATTTTATTAATATAATGATATTTGAAAACAAAAAAATTTGTAAACTAAATAATATGTTCTTAGTTATTAAACAAAAAACAAAGTTTCAGAAAAATTAATTATTTTTTATAAATGCTATTTGTCTTGACCCACGATTAGTTTACTGTGAGATATATTTGCTATAAAATATTATTTTATTAAATTGAAATAATATACGACGACAATTTTCATAGAACTATTTATTGCTTACTATACATGTTTACAGAACTGAGTTTCGTTTGATACGACTAAAAATACATTACAAATGCCTAACAGAAATCCCGGGTAGATGGGAGGGCGCTACTAAGAACTATATAATTTTACCTTGGGGTAAAAACATAAATTACAAAATCATTCATATTATCCTTATCAGAACCATATGCAGACGCAGCGGATGCGACAACAATAGCCGACTAATTTGCCAGGTACTTATATACTTTTTAAAGGGACGGATTATAATAGACAAAATTTTCCCCAGAAATATGTAAAACTAATAAATATTTTAATCTTTTAATAGATTTATGGAAACTAAAATTTACCCAAAAACTATAAAAATTACAACTATGAATCTAAATAAAATAAAATCGAAAAATTACATGAACTAAATTATAGTGAGACTGAACACTATTAAATTAAGATAAACACATCCCTGGTTGTCCAAGACATTCATTGCAACAACTTATTACTTTGGTCACCATATTACTTGCATGTTTGCTTAAATATGTTTCTCTTTATTTATGATAGCATCCTTGTCATTATTTTCTCCTTTTCTTTCCAGGTCCTGACGGTTCAAAAAAAAAGGTAGAACTCTTTTGGGAGTAGTAGCGTCTTCATGTGCTACTGAAGTAACTAGTAACTTCCGTGCCAATCTTCTTCTTAATTCCGTCATAGATAGACGTGACATTGACATGACATGACATGCGAGATGTCCTTTTTAGCCTAGTAAAACACGGAAGTAAACACACCTGCTATTGAAATACAAACGATACTAAACGTAGATTAATTGCGCAAGCATGCATATATAAATATGCGCCGGTCCCATAGGACCAGTCTCGCACCCAAGTATTAAACTGTAATGTCTGTGCGTTACTGGCCCCCAGAGACCGGTACATTTTTTTTCTTTTAGAAATATTTCGAATCTTAACACAAGTATAATGCTGTTTTTAGCATTTAAAACAAACGAATATTATCGAAGATATGCCCTTCGCAATTTTTAAAAGTTGTCCATTTTCACATACCGCACTTTAATAATAACGAACACCTGTCCTAAGAAACCGGTAATGCAGTCAACCTTTTATTACGAATACATGGAAGACTTTTAAAAACATGTTAAAATTATCTATAGCTGTAAACAAACATCACTTATGGGTTTTAAAGACTGAAAAAATATTGGAATGACGTTGTGAAAAGAATTGAAGCAGTTATAAATTTTTTGTCCAGAAAATATCTGACATTTCAGGGTTCTTCCCTCATTTCCTTAAAAATGTCCATATCATTTCCTCATTTGACCCAGTGATGAGAGACCATCTCAGTAGAGTTTAAACCTCTTAGGTAAATTGGTTAAAAATGACGCAATATTAGCTATACAGTACGACCTCGTCAATACAATTGACTTTTAAGATATTATAAAACAATTTCTTGCAGTCAAATTTAGAAAAACACCCATTTAATTCAATTTAGATTTAACGCAACAATTTCTAGTTTTAACCAATATATTGTATTTTTTTGCCATCACCGGTAAATTAGTTACAAGAAAAATAAAACTTAAGTTCATGAAATTTTTGTTGTTATAATTACGAGTAAATAATGAAAAATTATAGATTTATTTAATAATTGGATATAGTAGATTTAAAGGGCGCTAAAATATGTCCCGCATTCGGGCGCCGCGCCGCTCAGACTTGGTAATATATAATATAAAAATAAATAAATATTAAAATAACTAAGAAATACAATAAACAAAAGTTATTTAACAAATTCCAAACTTGTATTTAAAAATCAGAAATATATTGTCATATAAATGTCATATATAAACATCTCCTAACGATTTTATTGAAACTTAGATAAGAGGTTTTGCAGTCTGGGCAACGACATTGTACTTAGGGTGTCCCGAAAAAGCCCTTTTTGTTTTTTTTTTAAATAAATAAATATTAAAATAACTAAGAAATACAATAAACAAAAGTTATTTAACAAATTCCAAACTTGTATTTAAAAATCAGAAATATATTGTCATATAAATGTCATATATAAACATCTCCTAACGATTTTATTGAAACTTAGATAAGAGGTTTTGCAGTCTGGGCAACGACATTGTACTTAGGGTGTCCCGAAAAAGCCCTTTTTGTTTTTTTTTTAATACATGACCTCTTGAAATTGGGGTAATGGCTCGTAAGTTATCACAAGAATTTAAAAAAATTCTAACAATATATCTTTAGGGTTCTACCGAACTTTAAAGTTTTGAAAAATTGTTATTTTTATGGTAATATTTCACTATACTTAATTTCGCATCCTAAACTAAATATAAAACAATATTGAATGCAAGACCTCTTAAGATTTATGTAATTGCCAATAGATTATCACAGTATTTTTAAAAATAAAATAAAAATATATCTTAAGGGTTCTAGCGATCTTCAAAGTTTGGAAAAATTGTCATTTTTGTGATAATATTTTTTCGGCTCCTGAACTAAAATAAATTGAGATTGTACTGTACTATTGTATAATACTGCGTCGTATTATAGGTTCCGTTAAAGTTTAAAGAATTCTGTAAACTTTGGTTACGTCAGATCTGCTTTGATGGTAGGAGAAAGACGAGTAGAAGGAGAAGGTGGCTCGGGGTGGTCGACACGTCGTTCCACGTTCAACATCATTACAGTTGCGTTTGTGCTGGTGTCAAAAGCTGATTTTGTGAGTTTTAAATCATCAGTTCTAGGCGTAGAGGGACTAATTGTTCTATAATGGAATCTTACAAAGAACTTGATGATCGACTGCTACCAACTATAAGAGATGTTATAAATGTATTTTATTTGTGAAGAACGATGAATTCAAGTATAATGGAAAGGATCCATCCAATTAAGAAATATATACCATTGTTTGTGAAGAAGTTAATAATATTTGGATTAAAGCTTCGATTCCAATCGTAACTAAGGAACGGATTATTCAGTTCCTAAAATATTATTTCGAAAAATACCTCAGTTTGAAAAGACACCCCAAAAGCAAACGAAATAAAAGTTTTAAAAACAAAGTGAAGTATTTTGTAGTGTCAACTGAAAAGCTTTTCGACGTTGCTGCTTGTAAATGTATTTTTATTGAATCTTGTTCATGTTTAAAAAATAAAAAAGTTCCCATCAATGATAGAGACTTTCTGTTGGACCAAAGAAATGACAGGAAAATGATTATAGGCAGTGTTATTAAGAAAAAAACTGGCAGATTCATGAAACGACAGCAGAGAAAAATAAAATAATCAATGAGGGCAACAAAAAAGTTGTGTGCTACTCAAACGACAGATTGGATATCCGCAAATTGTGATGAAGAAGCAGTGTCTGACTCTTTCTCAACAGAGACACCATCGACTTTCACGTTTAATAGAAATACGTTGCGGTTGCCAACAGTTGCTAAAGTCAGTGATAGATACGGTTTATCGATGCGATCTGCTGCTGCTGTTGCTTCTGCCGTTTTGGTTGACGTGGGTTTGGTGTTTACCGAAGGACTGACACTGGTTATTGATAAAAACAAAATGCACAGAGCTGTATGTAAAGCCCGAAGAGATACTTCAAAAGATGTTGCAGGTATTGTTGTAAATAACATTTACTTTGATGGACGAAAGGACAGGACCCTGATAAATGAGAAAATAGGGAATCGTTACCGTCGCAAAGAGATTTTGGAAGAACACATCCTATTGTTATCAGAACCCGGATTAATTTATTTCGGACATACAACGCCTAGTCGTGGCACTGCAAATAGAATTTTTACTTCGATCACAACTTTATTTGAGGGTCAAACTTTGAATTTAGATGATGTAATTTGCGTTGAATGTGATGGAACTGCAACTATTATTGGCTGGAAGGGTGGTGTAATTCAATATTTAGAAGGGTATTTGGAGATACCGTTACAATGGTGCGTTTGTTTGCTTGTCGTTTCATCACTTGTTCCTGACCATAGATGGTTCTACTTCGGGTCCTAGAGAATACTCCAGACCTATTAAAAAACAGTTAGTTGCTTATAAAAATAAACCCATCGTGACTTTTTCTGCTGTGAATGGTAATTTGCCTGACTTGTCAAAAAATGTGGTCAACGAATTAAGTACTGATCAAAAATATCTATATGAAATATGTCAAGCAGTATTAACCGGTTTCTGTACTCCTGAATTGGCAAACGGTCAACCTGGAAAAATGGCGCACTCCAGATGGCTTATTATTGCTAATCGTCTACTCAGACTTTATGTAAGTACCCTTAATCCATCAGAAAATTTACAATTGCTTGTAAAGTATATGCTCCGATGTGGTTCAGAATTAAGCAAAAAGCGTCTTTGGGGGATGGAGCGAAGCATATTTCTCAACTAATTATGTACTCTTGATATCTACCTGAAAATCTAAGATCTGTTATGGATACCGTTATCGAAAGAAATGCCTTTTTTGCCCATCCAGAAAACTTACTTGTCAGTATGTTGTTTGATGATAGAGATAACATTAGAGAGCTGGCATGGCGAAAAATAAAAAAGCTAGAGAAACTGAACGTAGCGATAAACGCAGAATATTTAAAACACCAAAAATTAACTTCTCTGCTAAAGATTATAAACCGATATTATTATGTGGCACGAATGTCAGGATTGTCAGGTTACAACACCGCCGGATCTTCGGCATATTTCTACTGAGGACCTTCACATCATGGTAAAAGATAAAATCTTGGATATTTTTGACTTTCCCTGTCACACACAATATGTGGAAAGATGTGTTAAACTGATTACAGAAGCCTCGTAGAATGTAACTGATGCTACTTCTAGAGATAGCTTTATCAGAACCAGGTTGGGGTCTCGGGCAGAAATGCCAAATTTTGGACACAAAAATAAGTTCAAATTTTAAGTTTTTGATATCCAATGTAGGACCTATTTTGTTTGTTTAGTAGTTTTGAACCTTTTTTATTAATTTTAATGATAAAATATCTTTTAAATTTAATTTGTGTATTATTTGAAGTACATATATGATTTAGGTCTGTACAAACGTAAAATTTACAAAACTGAGTCTAGTAGAACCCTGAAGGTGACATGGTATCGTATTTATTGTGCATTTTTTATAATCTCTTGAAAATTACGCAAATTTGGATACCTCCTGAGATAGTGTAGCTAAAAAAAAAAATTATGCCAAGACGGGACACCCTAATGTACATATTACTAGAAACTATAAATAGTCCATAAGCAACACGTGTACCATTATTTAAAACAACCAGAATCACAATAAAACGACGAATATTCCTGCCTTAATAAGTTATATATATGAAGTATAAAAAAGTCATATGGTATTCAAATATTCCTTTATTAATATTTTAACACCCAGATTTATTTTCAACATCTGCTCTTAAGATCTCCAAAATCTGTTTTGACAATAAAATTGAGGCGGTTAGTTTTTATATTTCATAAAACCTTAAACCAACCATCCAACTAAGTTCTCACACCCAGAATTACTGAGTGCGGGGGATTATTTTAGAATAAATTATGGTTTATAGCTCTTCTTTGACAACACGAAACATTCCACCTGATGTTAAAGATAATTTTTAAATTTTTTATATACCTAAATCAAAGATAATACGCCAGTTTATAAAATAAGAAAAAAATTAAATTAACAGAAATCTTTAGCAGAAGTTTATCAAAATTTAGCTGAGAATTATTTTTTATAAGGCCATTTGTATATGACATTATTAATTTACTAATAGGTGACCGCTGCTTTAGCCTTTGTGTTTTGCTATTTGGCCGGTAGCATCTGGAACTTTTGTAAATTATCTTATCTGGATAAATTTCTGTAAGAAATGTATCCAAGTGTTGCTACGCCACTGGTAGCAATTAACTTACAGTTCTTAACTTCTACCTAGCTAATTTCTCATGAAAGTTGAAAATGTATTTAAAAGATATGTTTACCCGTAGATTAACTTTCTACGACCAATTTCAAAAAATTTCTCTGTTAGACAAGAATCCAAAAGGTCGGTTTTTACCTACCTCTGTATAGAAATATCGAAGTTGTCCCCCGCCGCTCGCAAATCCCTTGCAATAGTCAGGTATTGAAAATCGAAATTTTAAGTCAGTATAATATTGTACCCCAGCTTAGCTGATCGCTCGCATATTAGTTACTTTTTAGTTTCGAATTCGATATAATTCGACGCATTTTTGGTTTAAGAGTTTTTAGACTATCGCGTAATTAGTATCAAATTGTATCCCAGCTGAGCTGGACGCTTCTTGTTTTTAGAGTTTTATCTCGCGCATTGTAGTTATCGTTATATAGCTTAGAGTTAAAAGCTGAACGCTCATTAGTTATCAAATTTATTCATATATAAGAAAACGTCCTTAGTTAACATTTTAATCTGTATCAGTGCTAGTGTTTATAGTGTGTCGTGGATCAGTGTATAGACAGTGATCGGGGCTATTTCAATAAAGAACTTGCGCTAAAACTTTGGCTAGATATTAACTTAGTTGTAGTAACATTCAATTATTAAATTACGTATTGTTTGAACTGCTTGTGTTCCTATTTCCCACGCCAGTGGGTGGTCCTTCGGATTGGAAGTAATTACAAGACATATTACGTTCTAAATGGTAGCAATATCGCCATCCTAATTTGTTGAAGAAATGTCCGTTGAATTCTACCATTATCCAAGTAAGGAGTTAGGGGGAAAACAATCTGAGTGACAAAAACAGTTTGCATGGGTATAAAAATTTAATGTTTCAAATTAAAACAAATTGTTTTATCTCAACCATATAATTCGGTAAATGTTTTCACTAGTACGTTGCTATGTTCACAGAGTAAAAAACAGGAGAAGACAAAAAAATATTTTATTTGCGAAACATCATACAAAAAATTGAGTGTGCCGGCATGGACCATGAACGTTCTTTCCCAGTACCTTCAAGCTTCTGCGTCACAAAATGTTTCTTCCTCCGAATATTCCTCCTGTTCAGTACCTTGTAAAACAGTGTAAAAATTTTATAGTTTACGTTTTCCATTACGTTATTTGGTCAAGTGGAGAAGATCTTGTACCTTAGCAGCTTTGACCTGAAGTTGGCCATTGTTCAAAGCTTCGGGATGATTATGGATAGTAACTTTCAAAGTTGTTATATTATCAGCTTTCTTTAAAGTTCTTCACGGGTTTTGTTTAACTTTGCATTCAAACAGCGAGCTTGCAAATAACCCAAAATAGGTATTCTTGTGAAAGATAAATTAAAGGCTATTTTTCCTGATTGCCAACACTTGAATCGGTCTCGTAGGTATTGGGCATTTATACGGATACCCGTTGGAGAAATGCTTAGTTCAATTCATAAATTTGATATTTTTCCCACAGTCCACCACTTAAATCAATTTGGGTTTCACTCTGCTGTTGCGGAGGAGTTCTCTCCATTTATCCGGAGTTTCTGTAAAAGCTTTGTCATTAATTAAACTCATGTCCCGGTATCACTCTAGACAGGAATGTCCTCTGATGGGAAACATTACTTTCACAAACTCAAACCGTCCCTTTGTCTGAACTAGAAAATAAAGGAGCCGAAAAACTGTGTAATTTTTATTTTGCCCTCTACAAGAGTCGCTTTTAAAATTAAGTTACCGTTTATAGTAGACATTGTTTCAGGTCATATTAGGGGTTGGTGAATTTTTTTGGAAGTCTATGGTTATGGCTATCAATTGCTTTTGACGACAGTTTGATATTTTCTTTTCACAGAATAAAATTTTTCACTCCTCGCAAGATAGAGTTGTTTTTCGTTTTTTTTTTTGTAATTTCTCCATGATTTGGGATGTATATTTATTACTGCTGGCATCAAATTTTTGCGAAAGGGCACATATTTCCGCCTTTATAGAGTTACCGGTGTCTTTTCTAGGAAAATTTAATGTAATATTAAACTTTGTTTTAAAAATTTCGCGATACTTGTCATACGATAATTTACTATTGGGATCTTTTTCTAAGTACATAGTATTTAACTTAGTTATGTTGAGTTCTTCAGGGAGATAAGCTTTCTGACTTGTTTTCCGCGAGTAATGCGATTTTTTTCCTTTTAAAGAACCAATAAACTCTGTCACTTTGACGATAGTATCTTCAGAAATTTTCTGGGACCTATTTCCGTATTTTTCTCTAGCGTCTAATAGTACAGTGCCAGTTGAGGCCAGTGACTTTCGAAATCTTTACACTAGGAAATCAGAAATTCCATGAATCGATAAGAATTTTTTAAAGCATACCTGCACATCACGAATTCTCCATCAGGGCCACTCTCAACACAATAGGAATAAAAAGCAAGATAAGATGTCCTGTACCCACTTGAATTCGTCGACGCATAACTGGAAGAACGGTTTTAGACCACCTAAATACCGACTTCGATCGTCGTAGTTATTAAGTTTATTGGATTGAGTCAAAATGCGTCATCTTTCGGCTTCATTAACGTTCCAAAAACAACGAAAACGGTGGTACTTGCAATCTGACCAGAACTCATGAGTGGTGACTCAGAAGTTGCATAACGTCACGAACACAACCGGTTTTTATTTTTTTATAGCATTAGTCTCCACATCTACATCACTTCAATCGCTACCACTACTTTCCATTTTATTCAGTATGCATTCACTGCTTTACTATTGTTTAAATATAATTAACTGGCAAACTAGAACACACCAACTAAGTCGCTAAACTAAGAAAGGGAATCACAGAAATGCTGCACTTGACCCTACCTGTTGAGACAGAGAGGGGGCGTCTTTGGACCCTGACGGTTATTCCCTAGCAGCGCGCGGACTATGATGGTTCTTCCCCAGTTCACCGTTTTATTTAACATTTGTAATAAAAGGACTGTAAATGTTTTTCTCTTTTACTCCGTACCATCCGAGAGTAATATGTATTTGTCTGTAGAAAACTTCGTCATCTCAATTTCGACCAAAATTGGACTTTGATTTTTCCCCCTGACTCCTAATGTGTTCTTTTTTCTGAAAAAAATAATACATGAAGCCTGTGGAGGCTTTTGAAGAGAAAAGACTTCCAGTCAGACGATTTTATTGCTTTTGGTAGTATATTGCATTGTAGTATATTTCATAGTAATCCATGTGTATGGTAGAAACGAGGCGAAGCATCTACTTAGTAACTGCTAGTATCTTTTTTACGATATTTTACAGAATTAACTATGCTTGTAGCATATTGTTAAAAGAAAAAAAAAGACAGCTTAAATGTAATGTTTCTTATCTTGATAATTATAAAACTATGAAATTATAAAAATAATTTGTGTCACCTAATGTTATGGTACTAAAAGAAGAGTAAGTGTATGTCAAAATACTATTTACACAATTATTGTTGGCAAGATGTACTCTTTGTTTATTTTAGATTTTACTTCTTTTTCTTCTTATTACGCCGTCTCCTTTCGAAGGTTGGTATTTATAGCTTTAGAAACTGCTGCACAAAAGATTTCTGTGGATGAGCGGTCAAACCATCTCCTCAGGTCTTTCAGCCACTAGTTCTGACGTCTTCCAACTGATGTTTTGCCCTGAACTTCCATTATGATTTGGAGTAATTCATATCTTTCACCTCTCAACACATGACCCAAGTATTGTATTTTTTTTTCTCGTTAATTATGCTGAGTAATTCTTTTTGTTTAATTATGCGCCGAAGTACCTCACCGTTGGTAACTTTTTGTTTGCATGTAATTCTCAGCATCCGTCTGTATAATATACACTTTAAAGGCATCTATTTCTGGTTTCTAGTTCCGTTAATCTTAAATATGCATATACATCTACGTTCATGTCTCTGCATCGTTGTGTTAACATGAGCTTTTCGTGTTCTTAGTCCATTTCGAAATCCGAATTGAGTGCCACTCAATCGAAATTCATTCTTCTTGTAAATTCGAGTATGAATGATTCTGAGATTTTATTTAGTCTTATTATAATATGTGTTGATGTTTTCGTGTAATTAAATTTCTATTAGCTCCATATATTTAGTTATTAAATATTTTTTTCAATTTCTAGTTTTCCGTTGATTAATTTTTTATTTTGTTTCATTATGCAAAATAATGTCTGAGATGAAACATTTCGTTAATGTTTCGCTTATGTTTTATTATTTTCATGAATCATTTTCATGAACATTCACGAATCTCCAAAATAATTTTTTGATTTGGTGGAATAATTCGGGTCGCTTAACACCACACTTTTCAAAATCTAATATTAATATTTTTGCTACTGGATTTTGAAACTTAATCCACCCACAGTTTTAATGGCTTCAATTTATTTCGATATTAAAATGTCAATGAACTACTCCGCAACATAGCTCTAGTTATTAAATTTTGAATAATAATCGACTGGATAGTAAATTATTTATGTTCAAAAATTGGCCGTAGATTAGAGCAAAGATACTGTCAATTAGTATTGCAATTAATTATAAATGACTGATTGGCATATTATTATAAATTAATAGGTACCTGTTTTTATATGCTTATTTTGTATATAAAATATTTGTTGAATCTGAACAGAGTTAATATTAATATTGATGGAGAAGTGATACAAATATAAATGATGAATGATAAAATTATATATCTGGCTAGATTAAATAATATAACAACAATACCCAATATATATATATATATATAGTAAACTGAAAAAACGATAAACGCTTGTCATCAACGCTGATCAAATAGAATACAAAACTCAAATATTTGGGTGTGCAGCGGAAGATAGGACAAAGAAGTACTCTTTTTAGTTAACCAAGCTTTCGCAAATCTTTATTTGCATCATCAGGGTGCTACAATAAACAAAATTAGTACAAAATACAGAAGAGATGCATCATAAGATGCAAAATAATTCTTTTCTGTATTTTGTACTAATTTTGTTTATTGTAGCACCCTGATGATGCAAATAAAGATTTGCGAAAGCTTGGTTAACTAAAAAGAGTACTTCTTTGTCCTATCTTCCGCTGCACACCCAAATATTTGAGTTTTGTATATATACATATATATATATATATATATACATATATATATATATATATATATATATATATATATATATATATATATATATATACATATATATATATATATATATATATATATATATATATATATATATATATATATATATTGTTCACTATTAATATAAAAACACTTATTTTCTTTTGTTTGTCTTGTGTGGTAATCACGTAGTTCAGAAACAGTGGTAAAATTTTTTTTGTCTTAAAAAGGATATGGCGTTACAATACGTAGACTGTCCACTCTTGTCAAGCAGGAAGTTTTTGTCAGAAATTTTATTTCTCTCTCGAAGCCGCCCAGATCTTACTTAATTTCTTCCAGAACTAACAGGTTGGTTCTGTGTTATGTCCAGGAATGAGTCCGCGACAAGAATTCTTCTATTGGCCCACAATTTGAAGTCTTCGATCTTAATTCAATCGATTATTATGAGAGTCCATGTTACAGCTGCGTATGTAACAATGAGAAAAATAAAGATCTAGATTCTATATCTAGAATTAAAAACACACTACCCATCTCGGCATTAATGAACGTTTATTATAGCCTTGCTTACAGCCACATGTGCTATAATGTAATTTTGTGGGGGATCTCAGTAGATAGTAACAAAGTGTTCATTAACCAAAAAAAAAAAATTATCCGTAAAATTTTTAATTTGGATTATCAACAGTCTTGTAAATCAGTTTTTATTAAATATCAAATTTTAACTTTCTACTGCCTATATATCTATAAATGTTTACTTTATGTCAAAGAGGAAATCAACACATTTCCAGTAAATTCAGACAATCACTATTACAATACAAGAAGTGCTGAATCTTTACGAGTTCCTAAACACAGAACATCCAAATTTCAAAATTGCTTCAGATTTATGGGACTGACCTTATACAATCATTTGCCAAAAACTGTGAAAGAAATACCACGTATCTCTGAATTTAAAAAAAAATGTTAAAGATTTACTCTTAAGAAAAGCATATTATTCTATAAATGAATATCTTGAGGACAAACTGCAGTAGCTTCATATTTTACTTGTAAAAATGTTAATTTACATATTTTATGTTTTGTCAATTTTTTTTACACTGTGAATATTGTATTATACACATTAATGTTTTTTATACTAAATTCTGTAGTGACGTATCCTATACATTTATTTTGAATGTCTTAAAGGATCGATAAAGATGACTATGACTATGACTATGACTATGACTATTGATCAACCTGAGCTTAGTATTTCTTGTTACTGTTGGGTTGTTTCATATTTTCATTAATTTAGGTGTTGCTGATCGGGCCAATGCTAGTCTTGATTTCGAGGAGCTATTGCCATGGCTGGTTATCAGTGAGCCCAAGTATACAAATCTATCTACTACTTAGACGTTTTCCTTTGTTATTTCTCACGCATACAACAAATAAACCGACCAAATCTCTTAAATGTGGATAATTTGAACGGACAAGAATAGGCACAGGAGATATATATCATTTCTGATACACAATAATCATCTCTACATCAAACTAATAGCATAATTTTAATATTATGTTAAAGTAAAATGTAATGGCATGTCTCGCAAAAAGGAAAACAAATAAGTATATCGATGAAAGGCAACCATATACACGTATTTCTCACTATTCGCCATCTTCATTACGGCGCAGCCAAGTTAGAAAAGGAGCATCTTAACTTGGGAAAGGATCACTACAGAAGCAATGCGACCAATTTGTGGCAACTGAGTTAGAAGACAAAGGTGGTTTCCAGGGCAACAGCTAACAACAGCCACGGAGGAAGCCTCAGCTACCTGAGAAAGGTAGAAAACAGAAGGTAGGTGAAAAACAAACCGAAAACCTGGAAACCATTGGGGTTTCTAACTCTGATACCAAAAATTTTTCCCATTACTTCTGTAGGAACTCTTTTCCAAGTTCACATGCTTCTTTTCTAACTTGGCTGGGCCATACTAAAGACAACCAATAGTCAGAAATACGTGTATATGGTTGCTTCCAACAATATACCTATTCTGTTTTTTGTTTTCTTGTTTTGCGAGACATGCCATTATATTTTACTTTTATTATTTACTCGCATTATCTTTTTTTTATTTCTTTTAAATGTTTTTACGTTTGGCATTTCTTTTCTTAGGTAGCTGCAGCTTCCTGCTTGGTTGTTGTTAATTGTTACTCTGGAAAGCATCAGGGTCTTCTAACTCTGATGCCAGAAATTGGTAGCACTGCTTCTGCATTCTGCTTTCTCGAGTGTTGGAACACAAGAACACACTTTTTGGACACAAGTAAAGTCAAGTCAAATAATAAATTCAGTCATATTGAGAAAAGCTCGTCTAGCTACCCCTAAAATTAGGTGGCCTAACCACAAAAAGTGAAACAGAGGATGTCTCTTTACCCAGGGTATCCAAAGTAACGCTCAGTACAAGAGCCTCCTCATTCGTTATGTCCCGTGATGGGGAGGGGTGGTTGGTTATAGCTTGGGTGTCAGATAGGTGCAGCTTCATTAAGGAGAGTGACCGGTTTGATCTTCGGACATGTGGGTCCCACTGATCCATTGGAACACACATGTCACTCGGAGCTGGAGTTTGTACAAATTGTGTTTGTAGGATGACAGTTATAAAATATCTAAAAAAAGAAATGTAAGTTTAATTTTCAAATTTAAGTATGAACGAATAAAATTATCTTTATGCAACAATATTTAAATCAATGAAATTAATAAAAATGAACTATTGTAATGCAATTTGGTTTAATACCACTTTTGAATTATTGTATTTACAGTATAATATTTTGCAACTTGCAACTATTCACAATTACTTGGACACTCACAAATTTGGGTAGTAAAAAAATAATTAAAAAAAAAAACGTGTATACTATGCTTAGACGTATCCATAAACCACTGTTACACGAATTTGTGAAGGTAAAAGGCGGGAGCGGATTGAACTGCGCAGAAGAATTTCTTTATTAAAATATTAAATGCTGCCAACTCAATTCAGAGCGTGAATTATGAAAAAAATTTTTTTAGATTTTTTATTATTAAGATGTCAAAATCGCGAGTACATGAATAAAACTCTCAGTAACCTTAAAAACCCCGGAATAAGAAGTTTCAACAAATTTTATGACGAATTTCCATAAAATTTCTAGAGACAACGTAGATACAAGACACTAGGTACTTCTTACAGCTTGGCTAACCCAATATTCGAATTCAGCGACCTCAAAAACCCTCAAGCATGAAAATTGAACTCATTTCCATAATTAGTTTCTGAGTGGTGAATTTTTTTTTGAACACTTTGAGATGCATTTTGGAAAATGCATTTTTCGCCTACAACAATGCAATTTTCATTTGTCCCTCATGCCAAGTGATAAGGAATTTTCCTGAAGCTATCCCAAATTGAATGCAAATAGTTTCCTAACGATCCTTCTTACTTTAAAAAAGTTAGAGGTTTAGGCGATTTTAGTGCTTTATATCCTCGACTATAAGAATTTATAGATATCTACGTTAGTACATGTAAAATAAAAGGTTATACAATTTCTTTTAATGTGCCTTTTAATATTTGATGTACCAATTTAAAAGGTAATAAAATGCCGACCCCTTTTTGAGCGCATCTCGTGTTTTTACTCGCTTATCAGCGGTTACGGGTTTAAAACTTTGAGCAGTGTGCATCATTTTAAATACTTATTTTGAATAATCTGGGACTTACAAAGATTTATCAAAATAACCAAAAATTCTACCCCATTAAGTTCAAGAATATTACCATATTTCAGGTTCTCAATATAGAAATGCTAATGTTCCAAATGCATTTACTCTTATCTTGAATAAGAAACCAGACATCGTCATTATGCAGGATCGGATCGTTTCAAATTAGCCTACATTTGAATATATATTCTAAAACTTTAACTGTTAAATGCAAATTTATTATACTGTTAAATTTAATAAAAAACAAGGATGCACGTATTTACCGAAACACAGAAAAGCTATAAGGTAATTCAGGGTGATATGGTAAATCGGGTGAAATGCTCTTTTCCTGGTACGTTGCACGTTGTGAAAACTAGCCCCGTTTTAAAAACCATAAGTAATTTGTGCAAAATTGTTTCCGGTGTTCAATAATTTTTATACAATGCATAAATTTGTAGACATTGCTTCAGATTTGCGAATTATTTTTCGGTATGTTCTGCTTTCTTAGACTGTTTATATACAATATAACCTAGAAAGTCAATTTTTTTTTTTGTTTGGTTTGGTCCGATTTGCTTTGGTTTGTGAGTGATAAAAAAAACAAACTGTGATCGCATTTCTTGGTATACATAAAACTTCTATTAACATTATTCCAGGCAAAGATGCTTACGTTTTATTAAAGGCGAAATGGATCCATCTGTGCTGACTGGCCAGAAGAGCAACTTAAAGATGCCATAAAAGCAGTACAAAATGAAATAAGCCTGTATGAAGCATAAAAGGAGTTTGGCGTTCCATCGTCAACGCTGAAAAGAAAAATAGCAAAAGGTGCTTTACAAAACAGTCTTTAGGTAGGCCACCTGTCTTAAAACAGGCATGTGAGAAAAGATGGTAAATCATATCATAAGATTACAAAAATTCAGATTTGCACCAACTAAAACAGAAGTACGTACCATGGCATATACACTGGCCAAGAAATGTAATTTGTATCACAAGTTTAATCACGAAAAGGAAATTGCCGGAATCGATAGGCTACATTTATTCTTAAAACAAAATCCAGAACTCTTAATCCGTAAATCGGAATGAGTTATAAGCACGATCAATGGGTTTAACAAGAAAAATGTTACAAACTATTTCTTATTGCTGCAGAACATCTTGATGGAGCACAACCTCCTTCATAAACCGGAAAATATATATTTAACGTAGATGAATCCGTAGATGAATCACTATGAAAGCTTGCTGACAGAGACAAGACAAGAATACCTAGCGAACTCCCCAACACAGTCAGTACATACAGGGTGGCGCACCGAAAACGAAACAGATGCATTTACTGGCAGATGATTCCTTTAAAAAAAAACGCTTGGACCCGTCGATTTTGTTATCGAGGGGGAAACAAAATTGGCATAAAATCACATTAACATTTGCAGCCCCCTAAGTGGGGGTGGCACCATCCCTAAAATCTTAAATGGAAAGGGGGGTCGAATGATACATCATTTAAAAGGTCTTTCAACTCCCTTTACAATGATGTAAAATTCATGTACTTCAATTTAGTAGTTTTAAAGATTTATTGATTTAAAGTTTAAATACATCATCGTAAGAGGAGATCAATACATAGCAGCAAAGTTATTAAAAAATAAAGAATGAACTGACCTGTCAGCCGAGTAAATGTTGAAAATGACCACCATTACTTTACATGCAATAATAAAGATTTTGCTGAAAACGTTGCCGGACATTTTGCAATATTTGAGGAGTAATTTGATGGCACTCATTCACAATTCTTTGTCGTAAATCTTCCAAGGATGTTGGCTGAGTAGCATAGATTTTGCTTTTTAAGTAACCCCACAAAAAGAAATCCAAAGGTGATAAATCTGGCGATCTTGGGGGCCATTCAACGGCACCTCTTCTACCAATCCATTGACCTGGGAAAGTCTGATCTAAATAATGCCGAACTCTTAATGCGTAATGTGGTGGGGCACCATCCTGTTGGAACATCAACATATTCTCAACGTATCGACCATCATTCTGATTTTCAATTATATCTGTTAGCGCAGGATCTATGGCATTTTGCAGTAATTCCCAATACATTTCACCAGTCAAATTTCCAGGTAAGAAAAAAAGACCAACCAAATGATCGCCAAAAATGCCAGCCCAAACATTTAATTTTTGTGGCTACTGTGTGTGTACCTCATGGTAAATTCTGGGATTAGAGTCCGACCAATATCGACAATTATGACGATTTACTTCGCCATTTAAAAAAAAAGGAACATTCGTCGGAAAAGCAAATGTTAAATAAAAATTGTTCATCGTTTGTAATTCGTTCACTCATAACTTCACAAAATTCTAATCGCTTATCAAAATCGTCTTCATTAAGTTCTTGTACAAGGTGAATTTTATACGGATGAAAATTATGGGCCTTTAGAATCCGTTGGATAGTACGTCGACTAACACCAAGTTCTAGAACATATTTTCGGTGCACATTATTGTTCTCATGTCGCTTATTAAAAATTTGTGCTGTTGTATTAGCGCACTGATTATTTCCGAAAAATATTTCAATGATTTCAACCCTTTCTGCCGTGGAATATACCATGGTTAATTTATGTATACAGCAATAAATGATATTTTAACAACAAAGATTGGTCAAATCAATCGCAAACTAATGTACTATTTCCTATTTAAAATAAGTACGTGGCATTCTCTACTTATCTTTCTTCAAGAAACAACTTTTTTTGTCACAAAGGACACTTCAATTGCTATTTTTATTATTAATAAACCATGGGCGTAGTAAATAAAAGCATTTACTAATCAAGAAAATGCTTTTACTCAAATTTCTTCCGAAAGAAGTACAAACTAATTTGATGTACCTATTAAAGTCTACTTTAAACTTTAAATCAATAAATCTCCAAAACTACTGAATTGAATACATGAATTTTACATCATGATAAAGGGAGTTGAAAGACCTTTCAAATAATGGATCATTCGACCCCCCTTTTCATTCAAGATTTTAGGGATGATGCCACCCCCGCTTAAGGGGCTGCAAATGTTAAAGTGATTTTATGCCAATTTTGTGTCCCCCTCGAAAACAAAATCGACGGGTCCGAGCGTTTTTTCAAAAAAGGAATCATCTGCCAGTAAATGCTTCTGTTTCGTTTTCGGTGCGCCACACTGTATACAAGGAGAGGAAGCGAGGGTAGACATCGAAACAGTAAGGAAGGCTGTAATGACCCTAAAGAATGGTAAATCCATGCTGAGGGAATCTATGCTGAAATGCATAAGAATGGAACTCATAAACTATTCGAAATATTAACTTATGTGATCAATCAGTGTCTAAATGGACACCCAGTACCAGAACAATGGAGAACGGCATACATGTCCTCAATTCACAAAAAGGGGGACAAAAGGAATTGTAATAATTATAGAGGCATATCGGTAACCAGCACCCTGAGCAGACTGTATGGACGAATTTTGAGAAATATGATCGAGGAAGAATATAAGCACAATGAAGAGGAAGAACAAAGCGGGTTCCGTGCAGGAAGATCGTGCACCGATAACGTATTTTGTCTTAAACAAATAATAGAAAAAAGATCGGCTAAGAATCTAGAAACTCATATTACTTTTGTAGACCTGCAAAAAGCATATGACAACATCCCCTTAACAAAACTGTGGACAACGTTGAAAAGATCTAACATCAACCACACATTGATAAATGCTGTACAAGAACTATATAGAGACTCAAAGGCACAGATAAAAACAGGAAAATATCTAACGGAAGAATTCCTGGTTACAAAAGGCTTGCGTCAGGGATGCTGTATCTCACCAACCTTATTCAAGATATATGTTGCAGCGGCATTGGAAAGATGGAAAAGAAAGTTACATAGGATGGGTATAGAGCTTAGCAATGAATGTATATATACACTCCAGTTTGCTGATAACCAGGCAGTGCTAGCAACCGACAGGGAAGACATGCAATACATGCTAAGAAAACTGATAGAAGAATATAACGACTGGGGAATGAATGTCAATACAAATATCAAATATATACCAAATATCTTTGTATTGGAAACGAGTCAGATAACATAGATCTCGAAAACGGACAACATATTTCCTGCTGTCAGAGCTATGACTACTTGGGTGTTGCCTTTGACAATACAGGAACTGATACACGGGAAATAGAAAAACGAATCACACAAGCAAAGAAAGTCCTTGGGATGTCTCAATGGTATACTGTGGAGTAAAGAGATAACGAAAGGAAGGAAATTTAATATATATGAGACCATGATTAAAACTACTCTTCTTTATGGCGCTGAAACATGGAGAATTAGTGAAAAGAACAAAAATCGAATAGAAGCAGTAGAGATGGATGCAATGAGAAGATCTTTAGGTATTTCCAGACGAGACCGAATCAGAAATGATGTAATAAAACAACGTATGGGAATACAAGGAAATATAACTCAAGATATAGAGAAGAAACAATTAAGGTAGTATGGGCATGTTCAACGGATGTCAGCATCAAGACTCCCCAAAAAAGTAATAGAATGGCAACCGATAGGTCGACGGAAAAGAGGAAGACCCAGATTAGAATGGCAACACGGCGTAAACAAGTCCATGAGCGAAAGAAATTTAACAACAAACGACTGCGAAGATAGGAAGATATGGTGTTTAGATATCGGACAACGTCGAAAGACGTTCTAAACCGATGTATATATATATATATATATATATATATATATATATATATATATATATATATATATATATATATATATATATATATATATATATATTGTTATGATATGTGAATTCGATGCAAGAAAACTACAAGTTGCTCTTATTTACCGGCTAGCTTTATGAAGATAAAAATAATTTTTTTTTTTTAAGTTGATTAATTTGTAATATTGTTAAATTTAGAAATGCTTTTAATAAAAATTATTGAACGCCTGAAAATAAAAAAAAATTTGACAAACATTTATTCTACTCACCTTGTATTCTCTAAATCTGTATTTTGAATTTAAAATTTTTTTTACTTATTTGTCTTAGAACATGCAGACTCTTAACTCAAGCGAGTTCTGTGACCTGTACTGCTTGATAAAGCTATATAAAATTATATAAAGCAAAAATCACCACACAAGAAGTTTTATTTTTAATGTACTGTGCAATTATTCACAAGTGATCAATTAAATATTACACAACGATATCTTGTATAATATATATAAAAAATTTATTTAAGATTCTTCCAATAAATAAGCCAATACTTAAACGTTTAATACTAATATGAATGGATTTAGATTTATGACGTAATACAATATTGAAGTAAGTATATGAAATTAGTGTTTTGTGAAGTTGCAACAAGAAATACTTGATCTAAGATCTAATACGTGTTTGTTTGTCAAAGTATTTATAACCTCACTTACTATCTTTTTAGAGCGAAAACAAAGGTTTATAATCCTTCAATTTTTTTAGTTTAACTGTTTTGTTTAATGATTTTAGTAAGCAAAAGAAACGGTGAATTATATTTGGTTAATATTACAAAAGCGATAATAAAATTTTTGTGAACTTGACTTCAAATTATTTTGTTTTTTAACACAAAGATGATTTAGAATGATATAGGCTGTTTAAAAAAAAGGTAAGATTATTTCTAAAGAAATTTCAAAACTTGCGTTTAACTTTATTAAAGTTCACTTTCGTCTTTCAGATAATCCCTTCTCTAAAAATTTTATGGAAATCTTCAATAACAAAGATTGCATCTTTCAGTGACGTCTTCTAATGGATTAGGGCCGCAAAACTATCAGAATTATCTCTCCAATGGTTGAGAAATATTTATAAGTACCCAAAATGAATTTTAAATGATCTTCAGTCAAAAATAAACACCAAACGGTCTCTTTATTCAGCGAGAATTCAAATGAGTGGAAAAACTCACCTTTCTGGTAGCTGTGGACCTCTTTATGATGACTGCTAACAATTCCCTTATCGGAAAATATACTGTTAATCTGCAGGCTTTGCTAAAATTTAATCAGAAACGATGGTTTCTTATCGGCAAGGTAATTTGAATATACTTTGTTATAATTCAGGACTTTTTTAAGGTTTTTTAAAATACTTTTGAAAAATTCTGACTGCTGAAAAATAATCAAAAATTTTCTGCCCCTTCGTAACTATTGATTTTCTATCTTTTATTTTTCATTGCTTACCAGATCTCCAAGCATTTTGACAATGTTTTTTAAGATCTGACAGGATTTTTGTATATTTTTGACATTTATGATTAAAATAAAAAATATTTTAAATTTTCATAAATTGTTAAATCTTGAGAACTATATTGACTTTTGAAATGAATTGAAACAAATACTAGAGAATTTAAGCATTCTTTTGACATATAATTTCTACAACAAATGATAATTTAAATATTAAAATTTTTACTAACAAATTTGACATACACCAATTTTAACATGAATTAGTTGCTTTTATTTTGCTTTTATTTAATTTTAAAGCTATCTGAAAGCATTTTTGATATTGAATCACTGAGAATTGTCTTCAGATTACCTGTCCATTAAAGATTATATCATTCTGAACTCTTATTTATGAGATATATCCTATTTCACCTCCTAACACGTTTTATTTTCTGAGCTCTATCCATGTTAACTGTATGTTTACTAACAAATTGAAACTTCTTACTTTGTGAATAAATGACTTAAATATTTTATTTGTTTTAGGACTGTTGAAGATTCTATTGACTTGTATATATTAGAATTTGGATTATAATAAAAATTGTAATTAATTAATAAATACAAATTTATGGTTTTTATTTCCACTCGATCCGAAGTGGTTTGATATTTGCTTTTTGTATCTTTATGTTGTGGCTATATTGGCTTATTCTGTAAGTATCTCTTACATAAATAATATAATATATATATAACGAACAATAACTTAAGTTTAAATCATAATCAATTTCATGATCAACAATTGTTTTTGGTTTAATTTTTTTTTTTATATTTTTTTTTAATTGAAAAGTGTTTATCAACCAACTATAACTCAGTGGCTATAATAACTCACGTATTAAAAGAATCTTATTTCTATTATGCTAAATTTGTTTATAATAAACCAACTGGTTTTAATTATAATAATAATAAAATTATTTTGAAAACATTAATTAAATCTGGTGATACAATATAGTCCTTATTGGTTTGTTACATGTCTGTGAATTCTGCTTATTTTTGCTTTTAGTTTCTTTCTTATTGTTGAATCTAGTTTCAACTATTAAATTAACAACAATAATACAATTGTTTGAGTTAAATATATATGTGGTATATTCAATATTGTCATTTTGTTTTATGTTCATACTATTCATATAAAAAAAAACTGTTTAGGAGCTTTAATTTCATAACAATTCTCCAAAAATTAATATTTCATATTTGACAAGTTTCTTGGCAAATATCAAATATTCATTTTTCTTTGACTGGTTTTTGCAAGTTGTGTGATTGTTTCTCTGAACGTTGACACAAGTGTATGTTTCAGTGATTTTATGAATGTGTGATGGTTGAAAACAATTAAATTTTTGATTCAGTTGCATATATATGGTATACAATTATGCTGCAGATAGTTTGAATGCTCTCTTTGAAAAAAAAATAATAATTAGTTTTGTTCTTTTAATTTTGCATGTGTAAGCTTAGGTCGCTTTAGTTTGTTTTATTAATGCATGTTTTATTTTGAATATATACAAAAAAATATAGAGTTTAAGTTTTATTTAAGCACGTGTGAGCAGAATTTTGTGGTTAGAGTGTAAGCTAGTTTGAATGTGACTTTATTATCATTCAAGTTTTCGTTGAGGGTTGAGTTTATATTCTACTTTTGAATCCATTTTATAGTTGTTTTTCTTCCTTGGTTTCTTAGAGTTCTGCCATCTTCGTTTCAAATTTTTCCTCTCCAATCCTTCTTCTGTAATTCCATTCCAAGTTTTATTATTATACTGCATAATTATATCATTATAATCTTTCATAATTCATCATAATTCATATTATATTATATATATCATATTCATAATCATAATATCCGCAATAATTCATATTTCATCATATTTCATATTTCATAAATAGCCGCATTATTATTATTATTATTCCATCTTCTGTATCCCATTCATGTCCTTTACTTAATATAAAAAAATATTAATTGTTTCATTTTATAAATATAACTTAAAATTAATAATGTCTTCTTATTTCTTCACTTATTGTTCATATTTGTAAATGTCTTTTATGTTAAAAACTCCTCTAAGATACCCACTCTCAGGATATTTCAATAAATAACTATTTTCTCCATCTTCTGTTTCAACTTCATAAGGTCCCTCCAATGGTGGTAAAAGTTTGTTACAAATGTTATCTCTATAATTGCTTACCCTATGTGCTCTAATTAATACTATTTCTCCTTTTTGAAATTTTCGGTTTGTTCTCATCTTCCTTTTGTTTTGTCTTTTCAAATATTTCTCTCCATTCTTGATGATTCTTAGTTTTACATCTTGACAAATTTGGTCATATTCAGGTTCTATTGAATTGCATACTATATTCGGTTGTATCAAAGAATACTTTTCTCATTATTCCCTTCTTTGCTTCATATAGTTTTTTGTTGTTTGCACCCACTAGATTAACCTTTGGAATTGAATAAAAATATTTTTGAAAATTTAATTCATTAATAACTTTATTGTCAATTAGTGAAACTTCAGAACCCGTGTCTATTAAAATTTTAACTTGTTTTTGAAAGAATTTACCCTGAATTAAAATTAACCCTTGCAAATTTTGATTTTTCTTTTCTTCCCCAAATGTTATGAACTCCCTTGGATGCTCATAGTGACATACGGCCGCATTTAGCAGGTGCTTTATTGAAAATTTGGTGATTGTGAATCTGTTGTGTATTGTGTGTCAAAGGGTTGTGATGGTGATGATGTGTTGAGTGTTTCAATTGGTGACTCTTGTTGACTGACGTCGGTGTATGATTGATGGTGACTTAGAAAATTCACTTGTCTTTTTTGGTTATTTCTATGTATATCTTCTAGACTTCTAGTGTTATGGTTTCGATTGTTTGTGTAGTTTTGATTTGACTGTTGTTGTGAATTGTTTGTCTGATTCTGTTGAATGGCACTGTTTGAAAATGCATGATTCATATTGCCATTGGAGTTAAAGTTTCTGTTGTTATTATTGTAATTATTTCTGTTAAAATTTCCGTTGTTTTGATTATTGTAATTACCGTTTTGATACCGTCCATTATTTCCATAGTTATTGTTGTTAGTTTGATTGTTACGATTATAGTTTTGGCGATTAAAGTTCTGATTATTTTGGTTGCGGTAGTTATTATTATTATTCCTAAAGTTCGAGTTATTATAGTTGTTGTTACCATTATTTTGTCTATAGTTATTGTTAAAATTACGATGATTATTGAAATTATTGCCGTTCTGATTATTGTTTCTGCTGTAGTTATTGCTCCCATTGAAGTTGTTATTATTATTATTATTTGCTTGGTCATTGTTTTGATACATGGGGTTTCGTTGCTCATGCATCATCAAAAATTGGCACAGTTTGTCTATTTCTTTAAAGTTGTATAACATCATGATATCTTCCAGTGTCCGATCAAAGTGTTGCACGATACAACCCACAATGTATTCTTCGTTAAAACCACAGTCTAAGTATTGAGCTGTGCTGTAAATTTGCATGGCGTACCGGTGGTATGACATGCTACGATTTGGGTTGTATTTGCCACTTAACAGCTCGTTTTTGATTGAACGCTGTTGTGCTTGACCCCAGAAATATTCACTGAATTTGGTCGCAAAGTCTTCCAGATCCACCAACTCATTTTCTTTGTTCGAAAACCATAGTAACGCCTCATCCGTCATCTGGTTTCTGATGAATTCTTTAAAGTCTTCGAAATGTCTGTAAGATGCATATCTGTGCCTAAGGAATTTCATGAAAGGTACTGGATGCTGCTGTTTTATTCTTCCACTAAAATAGATTTTACAATCTCTTTCGACCGTTTGTACAACCGGCCTTGCATCCAATTCCTTCTGTGTCACTTCTTTAAGAGACTCTTGTACTCTCCCAATTTCTTTCTCCATTATCTCTTTGGTCTTATTCATATTTTCATCTATTTCATCTTATTTTTTCTTCCACTGTTCATTAATGTCTCGTCGAAATATCTCTTCCTTCTGCTCAATATGATGCTCCAGCTGTACTGCCAACACTCCCATTTGTTCGTCAATATCTTCGAACTTTTTTTGGTTATTTTGTTGTTCTAGCTTCAAATTTTGTTCCATTAATTCAATCTTTTTATTTTGAGTTTCATTATTCTTTTCCAGCTGTGCCGATAACACTTCCATTTGTTCTTTGCACTGCTCTTCCATCTTGGCCATTTCTAGGGTTAACTCTTCTTTTACTTCTTCTATCTTCTTTCCCAACTTATCCTCAACCTGTTGTGCCATCTGTTGTATTTTTTCATCAAAATTTTGTGTTATTTCCCGTTTTATTTCTTTTTTTGTATCTTCAAGTTCTTTTGTCATATGTTGTTTATTTTCTTCTGCTTTCTGGTTTATATTTTGCTCAGTTTTTTTTATTTCCTGTAACAAAATTGCCATCATCTTGTGAAAGTCCAATTCATCCTTCTTTACGGGCTGAGCTTGGTCTCCACTTGCCATTTGCCTTTCCATTTGTGCTTCTTCTGGCTGTCTTTTCTCCTCCATTGTCTCCTGTACTTCTTCAGTCTCTTTAATTTGTTCTTCGGTTCTGTCTGTCACTTCCTGTTCTTCTTCTACGTTCTTATGTGATCTAGTCTTTCTTTTGTCCATGTTTATTTTTATTTAATTTCAATTCACTCAATAAACTTATTATCTACACAAATTATACTCTTAACACCCTGTATATTATGTTATTAAATGTTTAAGGTACACCACTGGTTAATACTTTGTTATAATGCACTACCTGTCACCGTCCAAATACACAGCCACACGTTGGGCTCGCCAAATTGTTATGATATGTGAATTCGATGCAAGAAAACTACAAGTTGCTCTTATTTACCGGCTAGCTTTATGAAGATAAAAATAATTTTTTTTTTTTTAAGTTGATTAATTTGTAATATTGTTAAATTTAGAAATGCTTTTAATAAAAATTATTGAACGCCTGAAAATAAAAAAAAATTTGACAAACATTTATTCTACTCACCTTGTATTCTCTAAATCTGTATTTTGAATTTAAAATTTTTTTTACTTATTTGTCTTAGAACATGCAGACTCTTAACTCAAGCGAGTTCTGTGACCTGTACTGCTTGATAAAGCTATATAAAATTATATAAAGCAAAAATCACCACACAAGAAGTTTTATTTTTAATGTACTGTGCAATTATTCACAAGTGATCAATTAAATATTACACAACGATATCTTGTATAATATATATAAAAAATTTATTTAAGATTCTTCCAATAAATAAGCCAATACTTAAACGTTTAATACTAATATGAATGGATTTAGATTTATGACGTAATACAATATTGAAGTAAGTATATGAAATTAGTGTTTTGTGAAGTTGCAACAAGAAATACTTGATCTAAGATCTAATACGTGTTTGTTTGTCAAAGTATTTATAACCTCACTTACTATCTTTTTAGAGCGAAAACAAAGGTTTATAATCCTTCAATTTTTTTAGTTTAACTGTTTTGTTTAATGATTTTAGTAAGCAAAAGAAACGGTGAATTATATTTGGTTAATATTACAAAAGCGATAATAAAATTTTTGTGAACTTGACTTCAAATTATTTTGTTTTTTAACACAAAGATGATTTAGAATGATATAGGCTGTTTAAAAAAAAGGTAAGATTATTTCTAAAGAAATTTCAAAACTTGCGTTTAACTTTATTAAAGTTCACTTTCGTCTTTCAGATAATCCCTTCTCTAAAAATTTTATGGAAATCTTCAATAACAAAGATTGCATCTTTCAGTGACGTCTTCTAATGGATTAGGGCCGCAAAACTATCAGAATTATCTCTCCAATGGTTGAGAAATATTTATAAGTACCCAAAATGAATTTTAAATGATCTTCAGTCAAAAATAAACACCAAACGGTCTCTTTATTCAGCGAGAATTCAAATGAGTGGAAAAACTCACCTTTCTGGTAGCTGTGGACCTCTTTATGATGACTGCTAACAATTCCCTTATCGGAAAATATACTGTTAATCTGCAGGCTTTGCTAAAATTTAATCAGAAACGATGGTTTCTTATCGGCAAGGTAATTTGAATATACTTTGTTATAATTCAGGACTTTTTTAAGGTTTTTTAAAATACTTTTGAAAAATTCTGACTGCTGAAAAATAATCAAAAATTTTCTGCCCCTTCGTAACTATTGATTTTCTATCTTTTATTTTTCATTGCTTACCAGATCTCCAAGCATTTTGACAATGTTTTTTAAGATCTGACAGGATTTTTGTATATTTTTGACATTTATGATTAAAATAAAAAAATATTTTAAATTTTCATAAATTGTTAAATCTTGAGAACTATATTGACTTTTGAAATGAATTGAAACAAATACTAGAGAATTTAAGCATTCTTTTGACATATAATTTCTACAACAAATGATAATTTAAATATTAAAATTTTTACTAACAAATTTGACATACACCAATTTTAACATGAATTAGTTGCTTTTATTTTGCTTTTATTTAATTTTAAAGCTATCTGAAAGCATTTTTGATATTGAATCACTGAGAATTGTCTTCAGATTACCTGTCCATTAAAGATTATATCATTCTGAACTCTTATTTATGAGATATATCCTATTTCACCTCCTAACACGTTTTATTTTCTGAGCTCTATCCATGTTAACTGTATGTTTACTAACAAATTGAAACTTCTTACTTTGTGAATAAATGACTTAAATATTTTATTTGTTTTAGGACTGTTGAAGATTCTATTGACTTGTATATATTAGAATTTGGATTATAATAAAAATTGTAATTAATTAATAAATACAAATTTATGGTTTTTATTTCCACTCGATCCGAAGTGGTTTGATATTTGCTTTTTGTATCTTTATGTTGTGGCTATATTGGCTTATTCTGTAAGTATCTCTTACATAAATAATATAATATATATATAACGAACAATAACTTAAGTTTAAATCATAATCAATTTCATGATCAACAATTGTTTTTGGTTTAATTTTTTTTTTTATATTTTTTTTTAATTGAAAAGTGTTTATCAACCAACTATAACTCAGTGGCTATAATAACTCACGTATTAAAAGAATCTTATTTCTATTATGCTAAATTTGTTTATAATAAACCAACTGGTTTTAATTATAATAATAATAAAATTATTTTGAAAACATTAATTAAATCTGGTGATACAATATAGTCCTTATTGGTTTGTTACATGTCTGTGAATTCTGCTTATTTTTGCTTTTAGTTTCTTTCTTATTGTTGAATCTAGTTTCAACTATTAAATTAACAACAATAATACAATTGTTTGAGTTAAATATATATGTGGTATATTCAATATTGTCATTTTGTTTTATGTTCATACTATTCATATAAAAAAAAAACTGTTTAGGAGCTTTAATTTCATAACAATATATATATATATATATATATATATATATATATATATATATATATATATATATATATATATATATATATATATATATATATATATATATATATATATATATATATATATATATATATATATATATATATATATATATATATATATATATATATATATATATATATATATATATATATATATATATATATATATATATATATATATATATATATATATATATATATATATATATATATATATATATATATATATATATATATATATATATATATATATATATATATATATATATATATATATATATATATATATATATATATATATATATATATATATATATATATATATATATATATATATATATATATATATATATATATATATATATATATATATATATATATATATAGATATAGATGAATCCGGACGTAGATGCACTCAATAATGGACCAGGTTATTTTCTGCCACTGGACAAAGCATTTTTTAAACGTTTAAAATCGTTTGTAAGCGTTTGGAGGATTACTTACAAAGGCATGGGAGAAGCAGCTACGACAGACAACGCAATATCGGGATTTAGAAGTACAGGACTCATTCCGTTTAATCCTGATGATATCCCCAAATATGCCTTTTTAACATCAGATTCAGATCAACAACAGAAAAACAACGGGAGACTTGAAAATAGACCTAATCGAAAACAACTTCTGGGAAAGTTTTGGATCATATTTCGCTGATACATATCACTGGATCATATCCTAGAAAAAGTTACATTCGCAAGGAAGATTTCTAGCTTTCTCTAGATCTAGAGATTTTGAATTCTACAGAAAACATCGCCAACTTACAAATCAGAACACGACAAAACAATTGAGTCAGTGAAGAGTGGACCAAGCAGTGGACCTAAGAAACGAAAAACGTGTACCACTGACATCCGAATTCGACTCGCTGGATATCCAAGATGATGATGACGACGTGGAAGATAAATATTGGTGTCTAGGGGGTGGTGAACTGTACAGTTACACTAAAAGGGACGTAAATTGGATCAAATGCATATGTTGCCAACTTTTGTTGCACGAATAATGTTCAAACTATAAATCCATGTGTGATATATGTGGTCAAAAGCAACAAGCCTTCAAGTTATCAAATAATAACACATCGAGAAGTGTTTTTTACGGTAAACAGAAACTTTTTATTGAAAAAACAATTCGTGAAAAGGATTTTAACGGTCGAGGAAAAAGTGCAAATTGTTGTCTGGCATGTGAATGGATTATCAGACAACATGATTAGACAACAATTTGTAAATATGTTTCCAAATAGGCCGGCTCCAGCACGATCAACAATTCAGTATATTATACGTAATTTTTTTACTTATGGATCCGTGTTCGATCCAAGAGGAGTTCGCAGACGAAGGGAGGTAAATCCAGATTTGGAACTAAGGGACACTTTGATTTGTGCAAGTATTGAGCAAAATCCTACCCAATCAACACCTCGTCTCGGAGAACAATGTAGAATTCCAAGATTTAGAGTAGGTGAAATTTTGTAAAGACATCGATACCGTCCCTATAAACTTCAAAAATCCAACGAACAATTCCCTGGGGATCAATATAGACGTTTAGAATTTTGTCAAACTGCAATGGAAATGTCACATCAAGATGAACATTTTTTAGAGAACGTTTTGTTCACCGATGAATGTACGTTTTCATTGCATGGCCGTCACAATTCAATCAATATTAGGTATTGATCTCGAGGAAATCCTCGTCAGATTTATGTCGCTCGTACCCAGCGTCTTCGAAAAGTAAATGTTTGGGGAGGCATAATAGGGAATCATGTCATTGGTCCATTTTTTATAGACGGTATGTTGACTGGGCGGAAATACTTGGAACTTCTGCAAAATGAAATTGTCCCAGCCCTTTGTAATTTACCAATACTTACCGATTCCATATGGTTTCAACACGATGGTTGTCCTGCACATAATTCTCGCATCGTCAGTGAATATCTCAGTGCGACTTTTCCTAATCGATTGATTAGTGGCCACGGATATATTTTTATTCTTGTAGAATTTTTACTTATTTAAACATTTTTTACAAACAAGTTTTTACTTTATTTTCGAAAGTACGACGATACTGTTTTGTCAATAAGATTTTTTGTTTTAACTTCAATTTAATTAATCACTATTAATTTAATTATTTTATTCACATTTTTGCTTTATTGTGGTCAATCAGTTTTTACTTTATGCGAAATTAAAAAATGGAAATACGTCACACATTCGACGTTACTCATAATAATTATGACCGAGGTGATTTAGCTCGAATCTAACGTCTAAAGGTGTGAGACTATCTATAGTGGTAATGTAATGTAATATAGATTATAGGTTTTTCCGATTATTTCTCACCTCTACGAGTTTCATCTCTTTTTATTTCACAAGGTAACTGTGTTTTCTATCTCTTACGTTAAAAAGCCGGGTGGTACGACACTCATCACTGTATATATACGTTTATATATACGATTTTTTTACTGTACTTCCAGTGAAACTTCATTTAAAACTCCTCACATTGACCAATAAAAAATAATGAAAGATTACAAGAAAAAAGTAATTTTTATTTTTGCTATACAAAAAATAAAACAAAAACATAAATATGTTAATTAAGCAAATATAATTATTTTTATGCATTCTATATGCATATAGTGTTGGCCAGGATCATCACAGTAATAAGTACATAATTTTTTACCTTCTTTCTGGCTTCTGATCTTCGTATAGTAGCCATTAAATGTTTGTAATCAGACCTGGAAGCACGAAGAATTATTTGCTATTATTTATAATAACATTGGACATAGCATGTTTTGTCTTCTTTATAGGTTTGTGTTTTCTTATACATTTAATATTGTTTAAACTAGTTGTTTCCTAAACAGTCTTATATGTAATTTGTTTTTCTTTGTATTATTCGAGTGTAAAACGAAGAGTGACGAATCTATATTTTAAAAAATAGTTGTTTTGGTGTAGTGTTGATGTTCTTTAAACTTTGGCTGCATACCCTGTATCCTCTTTTGTAATTAACACATCCAGAAAAAGAAGTGAACTGTTATTTTCTTTTTCCATGGTGAATTTGGTCAAATGGTAAACTGAAGAATATATCATTTACATATCTTCACAACACTGTGGGTTTTTGGTCTTGTTTGGGCATAATGTTTTGTTCCAAAAGGATTGGCCTTACCTCTATTATTCGTAGACAGGGCAAATAATTGTCTACCGCATTACACCAAGTGACAAATTTCAAAGTAATAGACAAATTTGTATAATTGGGTTCTCTGATATCCAACAATGGTGATAAAGCATAAATATAGCATAAATCCAACAATGGTGAATCAAGCATAAACTAGCAATATCCCGAACTACAAGAACTAAATTATTTAAAACATGGAAAGACCGAACAACATGCCATACCAAGCTCAAATTGACCAATGCGCTTATTTTTTCCATTGCCATATACACCGATAAAACATGGACTCTCAAAAATAAAAAGTACACCGAGCTTACTTAAATCACTTGGCCACATAGTCAGAACAACGGCTATAAAACTATTGGTGGTAGAAAGAAAGCTAGGTAATTTCTGGTTTTGTCAGTGCGTTAAATAAAACCCGTTATCATTGCTTAAACGTTTCGGCTATCTTTACTATTTTTAATAAGCACTTTAGTTATATAAACATTATTTCATAGACTAATTTATGCCTGCACTGTTTGCTAGTTTGCGATGGAATAAAAAAGTAATATTTTACCCTAAAGCCACATGGAAGACACTTAAGACTACAACAATAATTACAAATAATTACAAACCTAGGAATGAAAAAGAAACTCTTTTTCAAAATTTGTTAATGTTTTAACGACCAGTCACTATTGTTTTTTTGTCTATCAACTGGTACTTTTTGGCTAAACTTCATCTTACTTCTGTTCCAGATGTTGTTGATGAGAGTCCCCTTTTTGACATATTTATCATATGTCTTAATTTCTCTTCTTGATATCTTTGTGGTGATAATTTAATTCTTTAAAGACGAGACAAATAAAATCAATTAATAATCAAGCCTTAAGTTAACGTTCTGTTGATGTAATGATTATCAAGAAAATCAATTTATGATTCTTTTTCTTCAAGTGCTATCTCCGCGGCGAAGGTCGGCAATCATCATAGCTATTCGGACTTTTAAGACGGCTGCTCTGAAAAGTTCATTTGATGTACTTCCGTACCACTCACTCAGGTTGCGCAGCCATGACATTCTACGCCTCCCTATGCTTCTCTTTCCTTGGATTTTTTCCTGCATATTCAGTTGCAGCAAGATGTATTTCTCTCCACGTGTAATATCTCTGATATATTTCATTTTTCTTGTTTTAATTGTATTTAAAATTTCTATTTCTTTATTCATCCTTCTCAGAACTTCTTTGTTTGTGACATGTTCTGTCCGAGATATTTTCAGAATTCTTCTATACACCTATAGTTCGAATGATTCCAGTTTTTTCATTGATGTCACATTCAAGGTCCAAGATTTCATTCCATACAACAAAGTCGAAAAAACATAGCACCTCGCCAACCTAACTATTAGTTCCAATTTTAAACCCCTTGTACATAGCACCCTTCTCATTTTGTTGAAATTTGCTTTAGCCTTTTCTATTCTGATTTTGATCTCCTGAATGTAATATATAATAATAATTCGACGTTGGTTCCGTTTATTATAAGATTTTCGTTATTTCTTTGAGTTTTCGATATTCTCATTAATTTCGTCTTCCTGACGTTCATTGTTAGACCGTACTCTTTTCCATACTCCGTTATTCTTTTCACCAGTCTCTGAAGATCTTCAATATTTTCGGCTAAGTTCACAGTGTCGTCCGCATATCTAATATTGTTAATGGGAACTTCATTTACCTTTATTCCAGCTGTTTTACCCTCAAGAGCTTTTTTCAGGATCTTTTCAGAGTAGGTATTAAAAAGAATTGGCGACAATACGCATCCCTGTCTCACTCTACGTCTAATTTTAATTTCTTTTGACAGCTGTTTGTTAACACGTACTTTTGGTCGCTGTTTATAGTATAAATTTGAAATAATTCTTAGGTCGTTGTAGTCAATCTTCTTTGATTTCAGGACATTCATTAACTGTTTATGTCGTACTTTATCGGATGCTTTATTATAGTCAATAAAACATGCGTATATATCTGGATTAACGTCCAAGTATCTTTATAACAGTATAATAAGTGAAAAAGAGCTTCACTCGTTTCTAGGCCTTTGCGAAAACCAAATTGTGTATCATTAACAGCTATGTCCAGTTTGTGATATATTCCGTTGTGTTCGGTTTATGATTACCTGTTTGTAATCTCTGATATTTCAGATTCTCTAAATTAACTCAAATCTTCCACTAATCGTATTAGCGTCTTGAAAATCATAATTTTAGTCTTAGTTAACATGTTCTGCTCTGGCTGTACAATTTTCTAAGAATAGAAAAGTAAGTACATAAGTTACTAAAATAGTTGTAGTCCCAGCTGCACTCAGGTATCAATAAATATTTATATTGGTGAAGATGAAAATTTCTGGATTCGTCCCTTTTCTTGTATTTTGAAGACAGTGATAAAACGAAAACGACTGTCTTTTGTCACGTAACTTGTAAAGTGCTCGTTTGTATAATGCATAAAACTTGAAAATGTTGATGGTAAAATTACATTACTGATTTTAACGTGAAAAGTACAATTGAAAATCTCACGAATATAAAATGTTATCGCAATAATACTTTAATTTTTAACTTTAATCTTGCTGTTCGGATACTGAGACAATAAATAAAATTATTAACAGTTATTAGGAGCTGCCTAGTCAATTCAATAGATTGAATGCCCACATTTTCATTTACATGAAGGCAAATAGTAACTTGAACTTTGACAGAGGCCGTTAAATTTAAAATCTGTAGAACAACAATAAATTGAAACGAGTGACTTAGTCACAAAAAAAATCTGGCACCGTTAACTATTAAAGAATTGCACAATCCCAGGGGCGTCCTTATTTTATTATTTTTTTAAGATTGAATTGTTTCTATTCAGAATTAATTTCATCGTAATATCTTTTTAGGTACTTTTATCATTCCGTGAACTTCTTACATTACATCCTCAAGTTGTAAGGGTATGTGTAAGGGATTATGTGTATGGTATGTGTAAGGGATTAAACCACAATTTATTGTAATGAGAAATACATTTTACATTAGTTTTGACTTTTCGATCCCGAAACGGAAACCTTTTACAAAAACAATTGTAGAATAAAAAATTATATTAAAATGTAAATTTTTGTTAATTCGTGAGAAGAGCCAATTGGTAAACATTTCTATTTTAACATATTTTTTATTTATCAATATATTATTTGAATGTCAGTATGAGTTTCAAGAAGACTCTCTCTTAAGACTTAGGAAAAATCCACTAAAGATGCAATCTCTGCGCTAACAGCTAACATTTATAAAACCCTTGAAAATGCAAGACCAGCTCTGTGCATATTTATTGCTTTCACTGTCAAAGGCATTTGACACTGTTTCACATAAAACATTGCCAAATAAACTAAAAATATAGTATTAGAAGACTTGCATATAATATCCTACAGTAAATTCAACTTCAAGCTACGGACAACACAAACAAATGTACGCTGGAAACACGAGTTTATTCATGGCCGAACTGGTAAATTTCAGATACAATATAAAACAGACAAACTTTGACAGATACAGATTATAGTATACCAATTTTTTTAATAATATAAAAATTATTTACAAGATCGAGAGCTAATAACCACATAATAAAGTTGATATGCAGAATATTACGGTATTTTAATATGCGTATTATGCGTATTACCACAAAAATGCACGTCTTGAAGAAGTCACAGAAGCATCCACCCAAACTTTTTATTTTGTATGGCCAGCATTTATTTATGTTTCGTCCAAGTAATAAATTGTTATTTGAAGTTAAATGTGTCAATAGCAATTAAAGTAAATTGTATCTCCTTCTTCTTTAAGTGTCATTTCCGCGACGAATGTTGGCAATTATGATGGCTATTCTGACCTTTTAGGCAGCTGCTCTGAACAATTGCCTTGAGCTGCAACCAAACCACTCTCTCAGGTTCTTCAACCAGGAAACGCGTCTTCTTCCTACGCTTCTCCTACCCTCTACTTTTCCTTGAATTATGAGTCTTAAGATGTTGTATCTTTCGCCACTCATCACATGTCCGAGATATTGCAATTTACTTTCTTTTATTGTATTTTCCATTTCTCTCTCTCTGCCTATTCTCCGTAACACTTCTGTATTCGTGATTCTATCTACCCATGGAATCCTTAACAATCTTCTAAATGTCCACATTTCAAACGCGTTAAGTCGATTTATTGTATTCCGGTTTAATGTCCATGATTCAGCTCCATAGTAGAGTACACTGTGTACATAGCATTTAACTAGCCTTATTTTGAGGGCCAATTTCAGATCTTTGCTGCATAAAATCTTTTTCATTTTCACGAAGTTGGTACGTGCTTTTTCAATTCTGACCCTTATTTCTGCAGTATAATCGTTATTTTCTGTGATTATCGTTCCCAAGTAAGTATATCTTTTTACTCTCTCAATCTGCTGGCCGCCTACCGTTAATATTTCGTTACTCTTATAGTAGAGGATCCAATATAAGGTCGAGCGGAATCGGTATGTTTAATAGATAAAAATTATTTGATACATAATTTAGTATAGAGATATACACTTGGCATTTGTGGACCTAAGAAAGGCGTATGACTCTGTACCAAGGTCAGAACTATGGGAGGCAATGTACAAATTAGAAATACAGACAAAGCTCATAGAAGCTACAAAAGCTCTGTATAAAGAAAATAAAGTGTCCATTAAAATGGGAACAAGAATCATAGGAGACTTCACCACAACAAAAAGGGCTCCTGCAGGGTTGTTCCACATCTCCAACCCTATTCAAAATATACTTAGAAAAAACCTTAACTACATGGAAATGAAAATGCGAAGGCATGGGAGTACCGGTACGGAACAAATACCTATATACGTTAAGCTTTGCAGACGATCAGGTAGAGATTGCACAAGACCAAGACGACCTCAGCTATATGATAAAGAAACTATAAGAAGAATATACCAAGGCTGGCCTAGATATTAACCTCGCGAAAACAGAGTACCTATCTACAAGTGAAGAAGACATAGAAGATCTACAGATTGATGACAACGTAACAATCAAAGGAAAGGATAAATTCAAATACCTGGGGTTTATAATCACGAAAAAGGCAACAACAGAGGATGAAATTACACAAAGATTAGGACAAACAAGAACAGCAATCCGACAACTTAACTCAGTATGGTAGGATGGACACCTAAATATGAAGACAAAAACGCAGATTTATAAAACATTAGTGCGAAGTATTATGACATATGGGGCTGAAAATTGGATCATAAACAAGAAAAACAGCAGTAAGATAGTAGCAACAGAGACGGAATGCCTGCGAAGATGCCGCAGAGTAACAAGAATGGATAGGAGAAGTAATGACAAAATAAAGCAAAGAACATCAATAGAAACAGACATACTAACATATATAGAACAAAAAAGATTAAAGTGGTATGGACATGTAAGAAGAACTAGCGACAGCAGATGGATAAAGAGAATAACCGAATGGAGCCCCATAGGAAGGAGGAAAAGAGGACGACCCCGAAAATCCTGGAGGAACGAAGTAGACGACGCCATGAGTAAGAGAGGCCTAAACGATGGAGAGTGGAACAACAGAGAGAGATGGAAACGGTTGAGCTAGGGAAGGCAGTGAATACTGTAGAATCCCTAAATATATATAAAAATTATAAAAAAGAAGTAGCAAAGAAGCAAAATTATAGCGGAGGGTGCCCGCTATAATTTTGTCCTGCCTATAATTAATTGATATATAAAAAATGACTTTGTTTTATTTGTAACAAACTTTGTAGAAAAAAATTTGATCCGGGCAGATATTATTTAAGATTTTTTGGATCATTCAAAACATAAAAGACCTTTTGTAATTTATGTTGATGAAAAAAATATTATTTTTGTAATCGTCAAGAACATAAATTCAAGTTTAAACCTTCTTCTTTGTCTTTATTACTTCTTTAAAAATTCTTATCAGGTTCTGATAAGAATTTTTGCCATGTTGTGTTCTAAAATTTATTTTTTCATTTGTTAATGAGGAAGGTTCCTTATCGGTAAGGGCGATCGGGCAATATATTAACAACTAAAAAACAATGTTTTAAAAAAAAAGTCCAAAATACTTATCAAAAATTGATTGAATAAGGTTTTATCCTCAATTTAGTTACTTTCAAAACTGATATTTTTTAAATATGTTTTTGAGCTTTGAAAATCGTCATTTTTTGTTCTCTTTTCAGTTTTAAATTCTTTATAACTCGAAAACGATACACCTTAAGGGCATCGAAGCAAATGTCAAAATGTTCAATACGTTTTAAAGGTATTCATTTGTATTTTCGAAAAATTTAAATGCAAAATGAAAGACTGCGTTGTTACCAAGGGCCGAAAGTCCTTTAGAAAAACCAAAAAGTTTTTTTTGAATGAAATATTTGAAATTAAAAATTACACTAAATTTTCTCTTCTTTTTCTTCCCTGTAACTTATTAAAATAAAATAACGTAATCTTTTATTCTGGGTTTAATTTTTTTAACCTTTAACTACGGGCGCCCCTCCATTAGTCATAACTACGTGCGCGGTGTATTCTGTACACCACCGACTAAAAACGCAAATAAAAGCCACAACTAGGTATTTTTAGTACATATATTGTATATAATAAATGTAGGCATATATTTAATAGAATGTCTTAACATAAAAAATAATACATAACGAAAATATAAAGATTAGCAACAAATATAAGAACAAAAACTCAACTACTTCTTTTTCTCTAAAAATAACCTTCTTGAGATTCTTGTATATTAGCTTAACATTAAAAATATTATAAAACTAGTATATAAATCTAAAAACTAGGAGTAAATAATCATTCACAAATGAACATATTTGAGAATATGTGTGCTATTCACTTTCGTTTTCTTCCTCGTTTTCGTCTACTAAATTACAATTTGCACAAATTGTAACAGAGTGCTCTTTACAAACCATTCTATTACATTTGTTGCAAGATATTGTTGTAACTCTATTTTTGTTCCTTCCACAACAATGGCACCTCCCCCGTTTTTTTGTTGGTGGTTCTTCATCGTGGTCGTCTTGTACGTTTTTGTATTTCTTCAAGAATATTTTTAAATCCAGAGGTAAACTCTGTATTTCCGCCCTCTCAGAAAGATGAGGTCTTATCAATGCCAATGATAATTCTTTTAGAAAAACTCTTCTATATTTTTGAGGATTGTCGATGTTGGCAGCATTGTACAGGATCTGGCTGTTAATTCCGACAATATTCAGGAGTTGAAAAAACAATGCCATTGGCCATCTTCGTGTTCTTCGGGATACCGAATAGGTACTGCACATTTTGTCTACAGTGTCTACGCCTCCTTTATGTGAATTATAGTCTAAAATTATCATTGGTTTTCCTGTTTCGGGATCTAGTGTAGAATTACTGTGCATGGTAGATAGGAGAATGACAGCTTTATTTTTTTTGGTGTGTAGGATACAATGGTACCTTCTTTTTGAAAACCAAAAGTAGATGATCCAATTGGTGTGTTTTTTCTTGGTAAAAACTCTGGAGGTAGTTCCCTTTCATTGCGTTTAAGTGTGCCAACCATCGTTATCTTTTCCTTCAAAAGGTCAATTGCCAACGGATAACTCGTATACCAATTGTCGCATGTTAAATTACGGTTTTTACCTTTCCAAGGTTGAAGCAGGCGATGGGTAATATCCGTTGGTGTGTTAGATTTTTTGTAGGGCCCTTCCGGTTGTTGACCACAAAACACCTCAAAATTGGTGACATAAAAGGTCTGCGCGTCACATAACACAAACACTTTTAAGGCATACTTTGCAGGTTTACTTGGAATGTATTGCACAAAGTTGCATCTACCTCTAAAAGGTATCAACATTTCATCGATAGTCATTTCTTCTCCCAAGGAATAGTTGCTGCTACAGTTTTTCATAAACGTATCAAGAGTAAAGCGAATGGCAGCAAGTTTGTCAATTGATTTTCGGTCTTTTCGAGTATCTTTGTTGTCAAACCTAAGAGCAGCAAGCAAAAATAAAAATCGATCTGCGCTCATACAGGCTCGAAAGATTTCTGAGCCGGTACCATCTTTTGTCCACAATTCGAGGAAGTGTGTATGATTTTGTTTTTTAGTCCCTGCAAGAAATAATAATCCTAATAATGCCATGATTTCCTGTTTAGTCGTATCTTTAGCCCGTCTTGGCCGTTCATAATTTAATCGCATTTTTTCAATCTGCAAATTTGTACATTCAACTATATTTTCTATGATTTCATTTGTAAAGAGTTTTTCAAAAGCACTTAGTTCCGTAGTAACATCTCTCGCACAAACTGTTGGCCCAGCAAATATCTTGACAATATTTTTTGAAGGAGTTTTAGTAAATTTGCTAAGAAGAGATTTCTTATACCATTTAGTTTTTCTGTCTTTTGCTATAAAATAATCATTGTCTTCATCAAGATCTGAACTGTTTTCAATGTTACTGTTTGTGTCCGAGTCAATCGTATATTGATTTTTGTCATTCAGATCAACTTCTGATTCAGTATCGTGCTCCGTTTTTTCTATTAGCTCGTCGTCTGAAGTATCTGGGTCTCCACCAACATCTTCATCAGATTCGTCCTCAAATATAGCTTGAGCCATAGCTCTAAGTTCATCTTCTGAGAGTTTTTGGGGATTTCTTACTTACTTCTATGGAAGAAAGAACATGAAAAAACAAGACCACAAAAACAACTAGAAGGTCGTTAAATAGTCCAATAATAGGTACTCACAGATATCCAAATAGATAACGGTATATTAAGTTATGAGAAATCGCTAAAATAAAATATTTGATCAAATGTATTATCATAAAACTAGTTTTATTATAATAAAATGAAAGTTTTATAAAAATTTTAATAACAAATTACAAATTCTTTTATTCAAGATGTTGCAAAATGTCTAGCTTATATATAAGTCGCTATACATTAATAATGCTATTTTTTAGTAGATAAACGTAATCTAAATCTCACAAAATTTACTTACATAACTAGGTGCTTGGTGTACTACATACACCACTGGTAAACTTCTCCTGAATTTTTCCAACCGTCAGTCTATCTCTGCAGCAATCAATTTTACAACTGTTGAGGTTTATAGCTGACACATCAGAGGTTAGGTAGAGGGACACGTGCGCAACCAGTGCTTATCAGAAATAGCGGCCAATTTAGTGCGACTGGTGTACTGAGTACACCGTAGCCCGTAGTTAAAGGTTAAATATACTTATTAGTTTTCTCAGGATTCAAAAAAAATGAATACATTTAAAACGTATTGAACATTTTGACAAGCGATATTTTGTGCATATGCCTATGCATAAAATAATACCTGCTTGCAATTTTTTTTTAATTTAGACAAAAAAAAGTATTTTTTAATTTTTAATTAATAACTATAGTCAGAACAAAATTATATTGGACACACATATATTATATTGGATCGGTGCAGATCGATCTTATATCGTATCTTAGACTATAATAAATGCTTTATTATACTTACAGGAATTAAGTAAGCAGTTAATTAGTAGGGAAAACTTTCGTATTGGCTTTAACACACAACCTAACGGTTAACAAATTAACAAAGCAAAAAACAGTTTTGCACACTAACTACTATGCCTGTTCATTTGACGGTTGACAGAGCGGAAAAACGAGCGAAAAATTTTCACAAAATAAGATATTGCAACTTGAAAATGAAGCCAATCAAGCAGAAAATGCGAAAGTAGCTGTAGATAGTAAGGAACCCATCAATTATTTTAATTTGCTCTTTACGGTTGGGTTTTTTAGCTTATAATTGCAAATACTAACAATTATGCTGTTGAAATACTTGCGCGTAGTACAAAGGATTAGAGTTAAATCACAAGGTGGAAAGATGTAACTAAAAAGAATAATGAGCCAGGATTATGTCTGGTCCCATGTTTTAGACTGTTTCATGAAAAATAAGCTTTTATGTTGATTTGATTATATGACATTTATGAGTCTTCTCATATAAAGATTTAATTTTAACATATCAACCAATCAACTGTTTATTTCTCCATTCATGACTTAGATTTGTCACAATGCATCTTGATTTTTGGTAAATACTTGCTTAGATAAATATAAATAAGAATATTTCCTTTTTTTTTTTATTTAATTACTCGACAATTAATCAAAACACGCAAATAATTTTGTGGGCATACATGCATTATTGCTATATGCCCTGGACACGCCACGCATGTCCATGTCAATTTGACGGATTTTTTTATGTCCATTTTAATATGTATGCATAGAGCATCGAGTTAGAATCTATGGAGAAGCTATGAGCATATTAACGTGTGTATTAAAAACGGCGTCAGTAGGTGTGGCTAACGATCATACCAATATGGCGGTGGGGTCAGGGCCTGACTTAATAATATTAAAACTACTATACCAATATGACTAGTTATTCAGAAGATTTAATCATAATCTAAAAAAGTGCAATACGTTTTTAATAAACTATGATTTATTTAACCCGCGGTAAACACTAAAAACACGACATATTATACATAAAGATAAATTAATACAGTCAAATAACAAGTTGTATCTGAAAGATATAATAATATAAATAATATTTTAAATGGTAAAGTGAATATACGGTATGAAATAAAAGAAATGCGTTCGTTTTACAACTTATATATTATTTGAGAACTACAAATTAACTGACACTTAAAAATTTAGTTGAGTTAACAAAATTAGAAAAGTTATTATTAAAAAAAAAAAAACAAAATTGAATATCTGCCGAATATCACAATGGAAATACTGTGTAGAAATAAAAACAATTATGTTGCAGTAGTTAATAAGAAATTTTAAGATATTTAGGACGAAGATATTTGAGTATTCTCAAGAAAAGCACGATCTACCTTACTTATAAGATTTTTTATGAATACCTACTATTAATTTATTTTCTGAAGTACGGGCCATTACTTTGTTTACATATTTGTATACTAACCTGTGAAACGTTATTCCTGAAGATTTTTTATTTAACATTGCTTCTGCTACTGCAACTACGTTGAGAACAAGAAACCATTATTATGCACTATCACAATATAATATTATAATGTTTATAAAAGTATTATAAAACTAAAAATATTCGAAAAACAACAGACGTAAACTATCATGTAAAACACGATGTGTCAAAACGATTATAACAATATGACCCAAGTGAGGTCGTTTTTAGTCACGTGATGCCCTCTTCATAGATTCTAACTCGATGGCATAGAGTCACAAATAAAACCAAAATTTTCAAATGGTTGAATTAAAAAGTGTTAGGGTACCTGACATACCGTGAATGCGTAACTGGCAGTGAATGGGTTAAGTAAACGAAGTATTTGAGTAGTAGTTCCTACAATTATTAATATATCAAGCTTCATTTACGATTTACCGTTCCCAATTTCTTGTCGAGTTATAGCCACATTATCCGCTGTGTTTATTATTTGATACCGTTCCGATATAATATCCTGGTGATCATACGTCAATCAGATATCTCTCTAGTATTCTTTTCTTATTATAGGAGAAATATTTAATGATACATCATCAGATCCACAATTTAGACAAGAGATAATAACGCTAGCTTGTGAGCCGAAAAAATAATTTATAAAACATTTATCCAGAACTACTTTTTCTGTTTGCCTTCCGCCACCATGTAGAATGTTAGTTAAAATCAAATCAGTAGAGCAAACGTTAAATTTAACTGCAGTGTGCGACCTGCAGTTTTGAAATTCGTTATTTTAATATTTAATTGATATGGATGTCAACCAACATTGACCGTTAAATTACTAAAATTTGGTTATAGGATCGGAAACAAAAAATAAACAGAATGGAATATTAACCTGCGAGAACGGATATATTAGGTAAAATTTTTCGATATTTTGAAACGTTATTGGTGAAGCCCGTTAGTGTTGTTGTTTTGGCTCATATGCAAATTTAACAATAATGCAGAGATAAAATAGAAGTATGTATAATAAATGTTTTTATATCATATATTTTATTACTAAACTACGTTTTGTTCTTTCAGTAGCATGTTTGGTTACTGATGGTTACATTGGTTAAAACTGATTAAACCAATCACGTAGGTTACAAAGCCATAATGGTCTTCTTCAACTAGGAACCCTCTTTCCATATTTTTTGCCCTGGACACTAAGATAGAGGACTTAATAACGTTCTGGGTGTAGCATGACAAAGACAAATACTCCAATTCTCTTGTTTTTACTACTTCGGATTGTTTTTTTAAACAATGTAATATCTACTCATTTGTCACTGTGTCAAACCAGCTAATGAGTAGCAGCCTTCAATACACTCACATTTCGTAAGCCTGTAGTTTATTTAGTAGCGATTTAGTAAGCGTCCAGTTTTTAACTTTATAAAATAATGTCGAGATGTAACATGAAATTTGACGAGTCTCTTATTTAAGGTAGGTTAAGTTAAAATGAGAGAAGAGGCCCAAATCTTACTATAGCCGAGAGAAGACAGGTAAGGGAAAGGTCAATTGAAAGATGGCAAGACGAATGGCACTCTTATGATCCCGAACATAAGAGATTGGGTGGACTGTGGCCACAGGCGACTGGATTATTTTCTTGATGCAGGTCCTGCTCACAGGACACGGGTGTTTTAGGGCTTACCTCTCTAGGTTCGGAAAGGCTGACACAGATGATTGCCTATACTGCAGATAATCGGACACTGTGACACATGCGATGTTAGAGTGCAACAGGTGGATAATAGAAATGAACAAAATGGAAAGACAGACATGTGTGAATTTTGTTACAGTGAGAGAAATGATTGAGAGAATGATTGAAAATAAAGCAGGTTGAACTGGTATACACAACTATATCCGTGCAGTTATTAAGAAAAAGAAGAGGAAGAAAGACAGCTCGACCAACGGCAAAGGTAAGAGAGAAAGATGCTGGAAGTTGAAGGTAGAAAAGTGGGTCAGACTGTGGGGAACGAGGAAATGCTCGTCTGGGAATGATACCGTATTAGGAGCGATAAGGGAATTCCACGCGCTACCTGGAACGAGACAGGGAGCCTCCTTGTTGACAGTCTGTGTATGAATGAAGGTAGTGCTTCGGAAGTGATGCCGGTCTTACAGCGGCCATTCCGCTTCCGGATCGCTGGATGACAGACGAGGGTCTGGTTAAGCAGGTAGGCGTTCGACGTAGATTCGGCGACGAGAGGGAGAAAAAAATATATGAACGTAAGCAAGAAAAATAAGACACAAATGATACAACTGACAACAGATGCACACAGTTTCAAAGAGGTTAAAACATTCAAATATTTGGGAGTACTGGTCAACAGAAGAAATAAAAGTGTAGATATAAAAAGAAGAGTCCAACGGGAAATACAGCGTTTTATAGAAATAAAAAAATGTTTAGAGATAAGAAGATAAGCCAAAACACAAAAATGTAAATCTACAAAATGACCCTAAGACCAATAGTAGTATATGCTGCAGAGACTTTTACATTAACAGCAAGAGAAGAAGTGTAATTAAAATTTTTTAAGAGGAAGATTATAAGCAAAATACTGGGACCAAAAAGGAAAAACGAAGAGAATGCAAGTCAATGGATGAATCAAGAAATACAAGAATGGATGGGTCATGAGAATATAGTTAGAGCAATAAAAGCACACAGAATAAGATGGTATGAACACATAATGAGAAGGGAGAAGAGCAATCTATTAAAAGTTATAATGGAATGGATACCATTAGGTAAAAAATCAGAGGCAGACCTTAACTGAGATAGAGACAACAAGTGGAAGAAGACTTAAGGAGTATGAAAATTAGAAATATAGAAAGGACAACCAAAGAGAGAGGAGAATAGAGAAAAGTAGTGGAAACGGCGAAGTCACACCAGAAACTGTAAAACCAAACCCAAAATGAGATCATATCCCACACAAAAAGGATCTTCAAGTGAAAACAGCTTCAGCTTCTGCGGGTGCGTATAGCTTGTATATATATATATATATATATATATATATATATATATATATATATATATATATATATATATATATATATATATATATTATTGTGATATTTAAAGTCTTGGTGCGCCAAGCAATAATTAGCTAATTAATTTTTCGATTAATTAATTAAAATTATTTAAATGATATGATTATGACTCTATCACAATTTTTAATTCTTTTATCTCAGGGTTAAATTCGTGCTTCAATATCTATGCTATTACATGTGAAAGGTAAGGTCCAGAGAATACCGGAATAATAAAAAACACATATGATCTAACACTATATATTGAAATAAAAATAATGAAATAATTCACACTCAAAAGTTTTCAATAAACAAATCTCATATAAGGATTCTCAAAATTTTGTTCTCCGTACGTGAACAATCAAAATTAATGGTACAAACAATATTCATTGAAAACTCAAAATCCCAAACTATTCTAACTCTCCTAATCAAAATATTTATATCCTTTCTAAATTACGTGTAAAAATTGTGTTATCAATAAAAGAAAAAAAAAACTGCAGAAAAAAAAATATCTCTCTCTGATGATGAGTGGTCCAAATCCTTGTTCCTTGTAGACTGTATTATCTCCTCTCAACCGCTCCCTATGTAATCAGCAATCTTACAACAGATTGTTGCAAGTATATCGTCCTTAATGATCTCCTTCAAAAGCAACAATCATTCAAATTATGATAGCCTTTCTCCTCTCGATAAACTGAATCTCTCGTTGGCCCGAGTGAAAAATTGACTCTTGGAATATCTTCTCTTTACGATAAACTGAATCTCTCGTTGGCCTGAACAGTGACTCTTGGAATATAAGTAGGAAAATATGACTTACAATATTTTGCTGCTTCAGCTTCTGTCAGATACACTAACTCCACAAAAACTCACTAACATTCAACACTACTGCTTGCTACTTCTTGGGAACCACCAGAGAACAATCACCGTTCGTCTTACAGACTTGGAAACCAACTGATTCTCTTTTCTCTCTCCTCAATCTCGCTAAACTTTTTCCTACATACTTATCCCACCTTTTTCAATCTCCGCCAATCAAAACTTGTCACAATTCCCCCATTTTTTCATTTCGATAACAAACAAATTTTTACCTATAATTATAAAATTTCCTAAAACTTATTTACAAATAATATTTTCTATAATTCTTAAAAACTAACAAAAACCTCTTTCTAAAATCTCTTCTATTTGTCTCTAATCACTGCATTAATGTGGTTCAATTGTCTTTAGATTTCACTTAAAATTATGCGGGTCACTCAAGTATAACAAAGAAATAATTTATGCAAAGCTTACATTTTGTTTAGTACAGGTAATCCAAGAATTTAATAACTTTCCTTCTTCGAAATGTTTGTTGGTTATTATCCTACTTATCTGAATTATTTTAATGTTTTTGAACTTTGAAATATTTTTAAACAAACCAATATTTTTCTCGATTTTACATATCATAACAATATATATATATATATATATATATATATATATATATATATATATATTTGTTTTATTTCTAACTATCCTAAGTATTTCCGTTGGTATTTCATCTTGTTCTGTAGAATTTCTGTTTTTGGCTATTTTTATTGCATTTTTTAATTCTAATATTGTTATTGTGGGTTCTGTAATACCTACAATTTTATATATTTTTTTACTTATCATTTATCACTTAATAGGTTGACTGCCAATATATTTAATTTGATAGGGTTCGATGCCGATTTAATTTATTTTTTGTTGTGAGTATCATTATAAACAGTAGAATATAAAATAGTTAGTGTGTACCAAATGTTAATATTTTTTGTTATAGTGTGAACCAAAAAAATACACTCCGATAGGAGTGATTGGCATTAATAATTGCATCTGGATGCCGAATACTCTTATCATTTTAAATATTCAAATCGTGTCATTTTAAAACACCAAAAAAGATTCTTAATCTTTTTGCGTCTTTGATATTGATAATGTAAACATTTTCGAGTCTGTTTACAAATGAGCATATTGCTCTTTCGATTGATTTTTATTCCGTCTATTAAAAATGTTGGCAGAAAATAAAAAGAAATCTTTCCGTTAATGTTTTTATCGATTTTTAGGGGATGATGAGGTCACTCCTCGATGGACCGTCCATGAGAGCAGTCGTTTTTATTGTTGAAGCCATGAAGAATTTTGTCATCCGAAATTTGATAGTGTAGCGGCCAAGAAGAACAACTTAGGGTTTGAACGAGGAAACATAGTTCTCAGAGAGTTTTAAAAACCGTCAAATTTTCATTTAGTTCCATGAGTTTTAATTAGAAAAATGAGATTTAAGCTCAAAATGCTATGTGGCAGTTATTGTAAAGTGAGATAATCATCGGTTTGTTGCTGTATTCTGTAACAGAGGATTTAGTAGCGTTAAAAAGGCTAAGTTAGTCGTTTTAAGTGAAAAATATGCAGCTAAATTTTAAAGAATATATATTGTTATAATCCAGGATAACCTGAGGCCACGTTTTGGTGTTAATCAGCCTCCATTTTATGTCTCCCATAGGTCGGATCAGATTGTTTTAAAGTTATTGTGACGCTGTTTTTTTATTTAAATCTAAGGTAACAAACTTTTTTTAATAATTTCAAAAGAAATAATTAGTCATATTAATTTAAATAAAATTAACCTTGATAATCAATAATTCAGAAAAATTCCTTTTCTGTTATTTGGTACATAACCATTGTTTTTGTCTGTTTTGTTAGAAAGTTCAATGTAACATTTGTCGATAAACATAGTTCTAATTCTGTTTTGTGTGAAGTTCCGATTCAATGTAAGGTTTGTTGTTGATAAATTTAAATATATTTTTTTTCTAATAACTATTTACGTGCAATAAAATTAAAATGTAATTTTTCTTTAAACTAGGGGTTTTGAAAATTATTTCTTTTAAAAAGATAATAACGCTTAAAATTTTTAGAAAAGAAAAAACCCAAACTTCTCTTTCTAATTAACAAAAGGATTGTTTTTAACGGCGTCCTAATTTTAAATAGTTTAGAAAACTTCTTGTTTAGTGTTGGCAAGGTCATCTTTGTAAGTATTTCTTTGATTTTATTTTCGTAGTTAGTCCTCCCGGTCCTCCTCAAAATGAACGAATCCTTATCTCGGATTCAGCTCTCCAACCAAAACACGAATAGCAGTTCGCAACCGTTTCAATTTATTTGAGGTCCCTAGCACCCAGTATTTGTTTAATCCCCCCTTTCAACTCCCTACAAGCAAATTAAAAATTGTTTAACGTGATAGTTTTTTCTATTTTCTTTATGGATTAAAGCTTGCATAAGGGCTAGGGATGGTTACACTGACTATTGAAAAAACAAAAAAAAACAAATAAAAAAAAACAATTTAAACATTGATCGTTTTATATTGAAAATTTTTATTGACTTTAAAACAAGTGGTTTCAATTTATTATTTCAAGAGGTTACCGTTTACTTTAATTTTTAGGTATTGGTGATTAAATTGCTTTGAAAGAATTATTCTCTGACTTCGTATGGTGTTATTTTACCGTACATTTTTTTTCTCTTATTTCAGTAGCTTGTAAAAATTAAAACTATTTAAAAAATGATTTATATACAGACAGAAATTGAATGCCCACTTCTATATTTAAGTTTGGAACCTTATTTCACCATTAAAAATAATTTACTTGCATTTTGATACCTTTTGCATAGTTCTAGAGTTCCGGTGAATAGTTATAAATATAGATAGGGATATGCCAACATGTGTTTTAGTATTTGTCGGTTTCGGTTTCAAAGAGTAGGGTGTCAAACAAATTAAATATGTATCTAAATTCTAGGAATTTGTATCATAGATATATTTATGGCTTTAGAATCTTTAGATCTTGACAGGACAATTTCTTTGAAATATACCAGGGCTGTTTAAACTATTCTAAAGAATTTACATACAATAGATCATAACAATATCTATATGTTACAGTAGAATTTTATATTTATACTTTTATGAAATTAAGATTCAACAGTATTTTAAAACATTGAAAATCAAAGCCAATAAAGCGAAATCGTGCGCTGTGACATTAACAGTGCGACGTGAAACTCTTAACCCTTTCAGTCATGTAGGATATAATTTTACCCATTAATTTGAATACATATATAATTCTACAAGAATATGTAACTATAACCAATTTAAAGAAATTTACATTTTATAGGTATTATACTTTCTGCGTTTTGTACCTAGTTGGAGCAAGGTTAGTTTTATTCTAAAAGAAAATTATTGTCAAAAGCAATATGGTGGCAATTGCATTATTCGTAAGAGGTAAGTGTACTTGTTTCTTCAATTATCAGTTTAAATAAAAGTCAATCGCGGTTTATATTTCAGTGCAATGTTGAAAGTAATGTTGCTTCTTACTAATTGTGAATATATTTTATTGAAATTTGACTTCTTTCAAAGATAGAGGTGTATCGATGGGCACAACTCTATCCAAAATGACTAAGTGTTATTTTTATTTTCAGAGTAAAATGCCTCCAATACAATACAATACAATATTAAATAGAGAAGGAAGTGTTAGAAGAAGAAATACAAGTAAGTCAGAGAATCGGCCATATGGTAGATTATGTTTTAGAAAATCAAAACAAAGGGGAGGATAAGAAAGAGAAAGAGGATAATGAGGAAAAAAAGGATAATTAAGATGAACAGAGTGAAAATAATGGTAAATATGATAACTTCATCACTTAAAAAAATATGTAAACCGGTAACAAAATGTTCAATATGTCTCTTCTTTGTCAACCATTTTCCATCCACTCCTGAATGTAGGTCTCTCCCAATTGCTTCCATCTTTCTCTATCTTGCGCCAATCTAATCCACTGTTTGCCTGCCACTGTTCTTATGTCATCTACCCATCTTTTTTGAGGTCTTCCCGTGCTTCTTGTTGTCGTCCTTGGTCTCCATTCTAGAATTCTCCGTGTCCACCTGTTGTCATTATATCGGGCTACGTGACCTGCCCAGCGCCATTTCATTTTTGCAATTCCTTCCACAATATCCCTAATCTTCGTTCTACGTCTTATCTCGGTGTTTCTAATCTTGTCTCTTAGTGATATTCCAAGCATGATTCGTTCCATTGCTCTTTGCGTTGTTTCTAATTTTTTAGCAGATTTTTTGGTAAGGGCTACTGTCTCCAAGCCGTAAGTACAAACTGGTGGTATTCAATATGTAACATGACAATTACCTAATACAATAATTCGGGTGTCCAATAAAAACTGTTCTGAGGAATATCCTGTTACATACTTTCTGGGATATTTATCCGAAAGTTTATTTGAAAATTTCGTTCAATACACGAATATGTATGCTTTGCAAACTGGAATTGAGAAATTTGTACCATGTAACCTGCAAGAAATAAAATCGTTTTTTGCCTAAAATTTTCAAGACTGCGAATGTATTGGACCAATCTTTAAAAATTGATATTTTCCAGACACAATGACATTGAATCGTTTTTTCAAACTTCGCACCTACTTACATTGTGTTGACAATCTGGAACCCAGACAGAGCAACGACAAACTATGGAAAGGTTGACCAGTTTTTGAATCAGTCCTAAAGAGATGTAGAGAACTGCTAATAGAAACAAATGTTTGCATAGACAAACAAATCATACCCTTCAAAGGGAGATTGTCTATAAAGCAACACAACAAAAACAAACCCAATCCATGGGGAGTAAAACTGTATTTATAAGGTAGTAAAAGTGGATTGATTTACAATTTTCTAATCTATCAAGGCAGTACCACAGAAATAGAACCTTTTTATCTGAAACATGGACAGGGTGCAGCTATCGTATTGCAATTATCAACAGTAATTAAAGCATGCATTGTGCTGTCACAATTATTTTACGAGCTATAACCTTTTACAAATTCTCAACCAAAATTCAATACTTGTTGCTGGTACTTCGAGGATCAATATATTTTCTAAACCACTGAAATCTAACTGATGTAAAAGATTTTTCAAAAAACGAGAGAGGCTCGACGGGACGCATTCTCTATTCTGATGGAATTGTAGTAACCAGATGGTTGAATAACAAGCCAGTGATAATGGTATCCAACTTCGTTGGAGTTGGTACAGAAGATGTTGTAAAACGTTGGAAAAAAATGTTTCATTGACATAAGTCAACCCAAAGTTATACAAAAGAATAATAAGTCCATGGGTGGCATAGACAGCAGATGCTCTTATTGCGTTTTACAGAACAAAAAATTATTGTAGAGAGTGGATTGTTCGACTAATGTTAACTCTATGTATACTCCAAGGTAACAAACCCTTGGTTAGAGTATAAACGAGACATGCATCCTTTAGAAATTCCACAAAAAGTTATCATATACCTTCTACACTTTAGGATGAAAGTTGGCGAAGCCCTCACAAAAGTCAACTCTTTTAATAACCAAAAACGGAGAAGACCTTCAAGAGATACATCTATTCCAGTAGTAGCTGCAAAACGCCAAAACATTGAAATTAGACCTTTACTGAGGTGAAATTTGGTAATATTGGATATTTTCCAGAACACCCACACCTTTAAGATGCAAAAAACCCAATTTTACATTAAAATCAAGATGCAAATGTCAGAAGTGCAATGTCCATTTGTGCCTTCAAAAGGAAAGATTTGTTAAGTACTTTGGAATACAAATGAAACCATAATAATTTTTTTGTATGTACATTGTATATTTTTTTAATGTCCAAAACGTGTTATATGAACTGTTTTAAATACATTTTAGGCAAAAAATATTTTTACGTTTGCTGAAAAAAAAGCGGTACTGAAATGGTTAAAGTTTGCTTAAATAATAATAATAGTCAAGTAACAAAAGCAGACTACATAGTATCTATAATATAATATATTTGGTTATAGATATATCCAGTGTACTACTGAGTTATTATGTATAACTGTTGAAATTGTCATAGGTGTAGTTACTTATTAGGCTATAAACTTCAATATAAATTGTGTCCCAATGGTATTCTTTTCAACAAATCACATTGATACTCTTAAATGTTTTTAATATCTAATGCAATTTCACAAACTGTTTTTAATACTAATAATTTGGATGTTGAGTAGCATTAGCTCGGGGTTAAAACTTACCTCTGAGATTGGGTTTTATGACTGTTTCGAAGGTATCAAAAACTATTAACAGATGAGTTTTATACCAGATCGATTGGTCTGTAGCCTTCTTAAAATTAATTTGATATATTCCTACTTTGAAAGACCCATATATCGTTGGATGTTTGTATATTATAGATTCACATAAAACGTCTAGAAAGTGCGATTTGAGTAGATCTTCTATCATGGCTATATCGGTAACTGGGTTAACTCTGTTTCGCTGCCGATACCAACATTTTTTATCTGTTTATCTTTTTCCGTCTTTTTTTACCCCTTTGCTTTTTAGTATATTCCTTTTTAGATTCTATTAATGGTAGATTTATGATTAATGATTTTCTTGATATTTCCTCCATAGCTGATTTTGTGTTATATTCTTGTGGTTTTGTTTTTGTTCACAAAGAAAATTCCCTTTGGGAACATTGTATTCCTGCCAGGCCGGTTTTATATGGGATACCTTTTCTGCATTTGAATCAATATTCTTAACTATGTTTAATTTATTTAATAATTCTATGTGATAATTTACAATTTTTAATTTATCTTTAAGTTCATTGATTAATCATCCCTTTGTTTAAAGAGATAGATAAATAATTTTAAAATAACTTGTCCCATTTTACTCCAGTCGTCAGAGACGAGAATGCCACTGAACCTCTAAAAATCATACGAAAAAGCTGAATTTTGCTAAGCATATTAATTTTGGGACTCTAAAAAATATGCAAAAAAGTTTACCACTTTTATCCTCGGGCTTTCCCCTAAAACCTACCTCGCAGGGGGTGGGTAAAAACGCAAAAAAATCGATTTACCAAGAATCTATACACCGTAGAAAAAAATGTTTTAAATGAAAAATCTAGCTTAGATAATTTTAAACAAAAATGTTTAAAAGCATTTTTTGTGTAGAATGAACCGTTCTTTTAGAAACACCGTTTAAAGCAACCATCGATTTTGCATGTCAATTACGCGCTCGAAATCAATTTTCAATAAAATTTGTATCAGCTCGACGGTAAAAATTAGATATCTTGTGACATATCGAAAAAAATCAAGATGTGCTTTAAAGGTAAAGAATTCTGCTTTCGTATGCAGTTTTGGTATTTTGCCGCAAGTAAAATCAGATTTTATACAGGTGTTAAATAAAAATGTGGCTCGATTCTTACCATTTTTTATGATTCTCACAAGATCAATACAATCTATCCTTTTCATTGCCTAGCCACTATAAAGTTTTGATTACTAGAGCCTAACCTTAAAAATCTATAGCATGAAATTTTAGTTTTATCTTTTGGCAACAAATATGAGGCATTTGTATTATACTTAAAAAACGATGGATTTAAACTAACACACAACAAATGATCTAAAATATTTAAAACTTTTTTTTTCAATTACACTAGTACGTTTTTTAAAAGAACAAAACTACACCTAAAACCGTCTTCTAAACTGCATTTCCCGTGACGTGTGATCGTTTGTAATGTTAAATGGAAAATGCCTCATATTTGTCACAACAACTCAAAATTGAAATTGCATGTCATAGGTTTTACATACTGATCTCTAGAAATGGAAATTTTACTATAACTGGTCAATGAAAGTGATCAATTTTATTGATCTCACGAGAATCATAAAAATGGCAAAAATCGCGCCACATTCATTTATTTAACAACTTTAAAAAATCAGAGTTTTATTGCGGCAAAACACAAAAACTGCATACGAAATCTGAACTCTTTACCTTTAAACCACATCTTGATTTTTGTCGATAGGTCACTTGAATCAAAAGTTATCGAATTTTTACGGTCGTGCTGATACACATTTTATTGAACATTGATTTCGCGCGCGTAACTGACATGCCTAATCGACGCTCGCTTCAAGCGTTGCTTCTAAGAGAACAGTTCATTCTACATAAAAAATGCTCATAAACATTTTTGTTTAAAATTATCTTAGCTAAATTTTTTTTAAACATTTTTTTCTACGGAGTACAAATTCTGGGTAAATCGATTTTTTTGCGTTTTTACCCCACTGCGAGGGAGGTTTTAGGGGGAAGCCCGGGGGTAAAAGTGGTAAAAATTTTTGTATCATTTTTGAAATCCCAAAATTAATGTTTTCTGCAAAATTCAGCTTGTTCGTATGATTTTTAGGGGTCAACTCTCTGACGACGGGACTAATTTGAAAAATCCTCAATAATATCTTAATAGTCGTTATCAAGAATGTTACAGTTATCGCACTTAAAGTCGTTAATATTAACATTTTTTTCTACATATATCCATTTGAAGTGTAGGGTAGATTGTCACAAACAGGAATTTACTTCTATAAATTTTCTATTAAAATTTGAAAACTTTTAATTTAAATTTTGCGAAAGCTCCGACAATGCATGTGAGCCAGTGGTCGCCATTTTCATTTAATGACAAACGCAATTTTCAGTTGATTATAAACAATCTAAATTATTAATAAACGTAAATAACGACTAAGTATTAAGTCTTATTATAATTTTACGTTTACTAGAAATTTATCAGACTTTGTTAATAATTCTGAAATACACACAACGCAAAAGTCTAAGGATATTTTTATAATTTGACAATACCAATGATATAAATTGCATGATCATATAAATTTGCTTTCACTATAATTGTTGATACAGACACTCACTTCTTATTAAAAAAAATTGTAAAACTGATAGCAATACGTGTTTTAGAATGTTTTTTTATAAGGGACAAAAAAATCGACATTTTTATGTTTTGTTCATTTTTAATTTTAGTCACTTTATACCGTTCTTGCATAATAGGTGAGTTAAAGATATTGTCTTTTTACCATGCAATGACAATATTTAACGTTGGACGAGATGAAGAGAGCTGTGGGCCTCCTTCAAGCTAGTATGCGACAAACTCAAGTTGCTGACCAGCTGGGTGTCTCCCAAAGCGTCGCAAGTCATTTGTGGCGTCGGTTCAGAGACACTGGAAGTCCAGCCGAGCAACATCCATGACGTAGTCGCTCTACAACCGTCGCTCAAGACCGATATTTAATTTTAAATGCCAGAAGGCAGCCAACAATTACAGTACCCGAATTGGTTAATGAATTACAGCTTGTACATAATGTAACAATTAGCAGCAGTACTGTGAGGAATCGTGTCCATTAAGGCAATCTTCGTAGTTGGTGACCACTGAGATGTCCACCTCTATCTAGAGGCAATCGCGCTGCAAGATTAACCTGGTGTCAAGAGTTTCAGAATTGGACTGACAATGACTGGGCCACAGTTTTGTATGGTTTTGTTTAGTGACGAGTTTAGATATGGATTTCATCTAGATTCTCGTTGGACAAGAGTTTGGAGACAACCCGGAAATGGAGAACGCTTAGGACATCTTCAAGACGTGTACGAATACAGAGGTGGTACATTAATGGTATGGGGCGGAATCATGATTGACGGAAGAACTGACCTCATTTTCCCATGTGGCTTTCTCACAAGTCAGCAATATTTGGACACTATTCTTTAACCTGTTGTGCGCCCGTTTGCTGCTGCTGTTGGAGAAAATTTTTACTTTATGCATAATAACGCTCGATCACATGTTGCGCATATTGTAACAAACTGGTTGGATAACGAGGGTATTGATGTATTGCCGTGGCCAGCACAATCACTGGACTTGAATCCCATTGAGCATGTATGAAACATGCTCCAACGAAGAATTACTCCACATATGGGCAATATCTACAATGAGTTTCAATTAAAAGAGCTTCTGAGAGAACAATGGACACAACTACCTCAAGCAGACATTAACATGTGATTTGGACATGAACAGTAGATGTAGAGCTGTGATATACCAACGTGGTGGCCATACTTTATATTAAGTTTATATTTCGTATTTTTGACATTTTATGTCAAAACTTTATGAAATGAGAACACTCTACTATTTTATGAAATGGGTGATTTGCAATATATTTTTTTTGTTCCAATTTTCTGTTTTTTTTGCAATTTATGGTTTTTGACATATTAAACAAAAATTTATACTACAAATTTTGTCTTATTTTTTTTTAAGTTGATTACAGATAAACACAATACGTCTATTTATAAAAATATCCCTAGACTTTTGCGTTGTGTGTATTTTTATATTTATAAAATATTAATAAAATAGAAGTTTTCTTCTTAAAGTATATATTTACCTTATCGATATTTATATTATTATGCAATAACAAAGGAATCAATACACAATTAAATTAAAAATCTTTGTAATTTGTGGAATTACAAAGTTATTTAGGTACGTTTTCGAACTAATCGGTTCAAGCAAATTCAATTTAGATTATTCCTAATCCGCATCAAATGAGTTTCGCTGCAATTAATATGATTGGTATCATCATTTTACAGGATTATCTTGTTGAAATACATTTTAAACTATCCCTAAAACGTATGACAACAGATTTAAATTTAATAGGATCAGGCAGGTTCCTGCTGGGTAAATATGTAAATAGAATCTACTCGCCTGAGAGCTGCACGTGGATATAAAGGGGCCTATTAAAGGTGGATAGAAAAATAGGATTGCTTGTCAATTTTAATTAACCTATTAACCTATAAAAGGGAAAACTCCTGTAATAATTAACAAATTACTAAATATACATCGATTCATTGAGGAATCCAAAACACGTTGAATATAAAATCAGAAGCTTAATTGTAAACTCAAAAAATATATGCGTCATTCAAAATCAGGCTAAAAAATCGTAAAAAATTAAATTTAATCATAAAACTTATAGCATTTTTTATTATTTTTCATGTAACAAATAAATTAAAATTTTATTTTGTGTTTCATATTTTAAGAAAAGTTTGTACATTCATAAAAAAATTACAGTCTACAATTTTCATGGAACGTTAATTTCTAGCTATTAATTAATCTAGATAGTTTGTACAGTCATAAAAAACTACACTCTACAATTTCATGGAATGTTCATTTCTTACTATTGATTAATCTGGACTCCAGATTAATTTCATTTGACGTAACAAATCTTATTCCTAGTATGCCTCCTAGAGAAACTTTTGTTTTTGTATAAAATGTTTTAGACCCTAATATTAAAAATCCAATCATTACATTAGATATTTTACGTCTTCTTGAAATTTGCATAAACCAGGAGTCCTTTGAATTTAATAATTACATAAATACAAATAACAGTGTCGGACTTATAATGGGTAACCCTCTAAGCAAATTGAAATTAAATATTGTTATGGATCGTCTACAAACAATGATTTTAAAACATCCCGTATTCAAACAGTTTTTATATTGGTGAAGATACGTAGACGATGTACTGTCATGTTTTACATGAACTAAAAGGCAACTTGACCAATTCTTATCGTAAATTAATTCACTCCATAGTCATATTGAATTTAAAATAGAAACACTACACAATCAATTAATAAATTTATTTACATCCGTAAACTAATTTTCGAAACCAAATTCAGATTTTTACTTTAATCTGTGCCTTCTAAGAATTGCAAGGCAAAACAGACGTTGATAAAGATGTTAATAGAGATATGGGGAATCTAAAAATTGCATTCCACGACATGTCTCCTCAACTAAGCAAAAATCCTTAGCGAATTTGGTTTCTAGTACTCGTACAGATTTATTTAGATTTAAAAATTATCAGACTCAAAAACAAACATGAGCTCTCCGTATTTCATAAAACTACACATTAGGTTGAAACGAAAAGTCGAAGCAGGTTCGAAAACTGTTTTGGAATAGTGTTTGAAAGTTGCCAATTGGTATCATAAAACTAATCTTTTTTTCAAAAAATATTTATCTTCTACCCTCTAACAGGCGTCTTGAAAATAAAAAATACGAACTTATTGTTTTAAATGAAAAGTTAGATACTAAATACATTTTGTTATTATCAAAATAATATCTCATTGAAATATCGTTTACTACCCTTCCTTATAATTTTGATTATTTATTGTTTGTAGTCGTTTTTTGGAAATAGGAAATAGGTGAACTGGAAATATTATTTTTTAAATTCTCTACAGTTTTTCCAGTCAATCAGATCAATATAACCATCTGCATCAAAATTAATTTGCGGAATAATAAAAGATGAATCATTATTGGTGTTAGTTTTTGCATTTAACACCTGGAAAGTCCCTAGAGATGACGCTGAGAAAATAGTAATCAACCATATTGGCTACATCGTTATAAACCAAAGATACCGTATCGCCATAGTATCGACTAAAGCTTACCCAGGAGCAGATAAAGCAAGGGACCACAACCTTGTTTTAGCAGACAAGAAACTCAAACTAAACAAATAAAGACAGCTACCAATAAACCTAGAATTAATCCAAGAGGAATAAAAGAAACTTATCTCTGCCACAAGAACAAAGAAGAAATACACAAGGAAGTCCAGAAAGTAGAAAGACAAAGACAACTTAAAGCTAAAGAAAAATGTATAGAGTTAGAGAAGATCCTGAGGAAAATCATACAATAATAACTGGAGAGCGACACATCCCCTAAAAGTAAACAATGGTAAAACAAAAAATAAAGTCATTGATATGAAAAAGGAGAAAATACAAAACTAAAAAGAAAAACAACACAAAAACGTAATTAAAACAATTAAACAAAAAATCAAAGAAGCGAAGGAATTATGACTACCAAAAAATTGTACAGAAATAGATTTAGAAAATTAAAGAGACAGCTAGTAAATACAAAAAAAAAGATATTGAAAATATAACGGACAACAGCAACAACATTTTAATTAAAAGTGCAGAGAAAATAAATAGATGGCAAGAATATAAAAAAAGATTGAAGACAGCGAATGTATGGAGACAATAGAATGAAGAGGTAGAAATGAACCCACAATTGTCAAACGAGAAATTGAAAAAGCACGTAAACGTATGAAGAACGATAAAGCCATGGAACTGGATAAAAATACCTAGAGAAATCTTGAGAATTCTAACAGAGAACCACATATAGAGAACCCATAAACTAGTAGAATTATTACTAGACAATACCCAAAAAACTCAAATCAGTGAAATGTGAAAAATATAAAACGATGATCAGCGTAATTTTTTAAAAGTTATCTTTTAAGTGGTATATGAACGTATCTACAAAAAACTAGGCGATAAAATAACGGGAAACCAACTGGGATTTAAAATTATGTAGAATCAGAAGATAGATATCAGAAAGCCATAATACGAGTAGACCAATAAAAATCTAAAGAGATACCTATAAAAAAGGAGTACGACAAGGATGTGTAATAGCAATTCTACTTTTTAGTATGTGCTCAGAAGAGATGTTTAGGGAGGCACTTAAAGTCAAAGACGTGTAGAAGACATCAATGAAGGCATATAAATTAACGGAACACTAGTGTATATTTTCAGATATGCAGACGATATAATACTCCTTGAGAACAGCAGAAAAGAGCTGCAAATTTAGGTTGATCACGCTACGCAGTAGTGCGAAACGTAGAAAATGGCTCTGAACACACAAAAAAAATAATGATGGTCAGTACGAACAATACTGAAGACGAAACAATCTACGTTAAAGGAAAAGCTTAATTGAAAGTACCCAGATACAATTACTTGGGATGTGAGCTAAATGAATAACGGAACCGCCGCCTTAAAATAAAATGACGCATTGAGATAGCTAGAAGAGCTTTCAATATGATAAAATCAGTAATATGCAAGGAAAAACCGAAAATAGAAATTAGAACTAGAGTCTTGACATGCTATATATTCTCTACCCTTTTATATATGAAATTGAAGCTTGGAAAGTTACGTACGCAAATGAACTAATACTTTCTAGCTCTGAGATTGGGTGTTATCGAATAATGGGAAAAATTTCATGAACAGAACAGATAACAAACACAGTTCACACACTTTGGTCATATTATAAGAAATGAAAAATACTACTTAATGCAATTGGTTATACAAGGGAAGATGAAAGGAAAAAGAGGAGCGGGGAGACAACGTATGTCTTGTTGGAAAATTTTAAAACAGTAGAGTAAAAAGTAAAGTTCGTGTAACCTTCTGGCTAAGGTCTAGTGTTATTGTTTTCAGGTCGCGCAAGCGCCCCTAACATGACTTAACTACTACTTTCTTAGCCGGGACCGATGGCATTACGTGCCCTCCGAAGCACGGTGGCAGCTCAGTTAAATAAGAAATTGAAAATTTTGTCGGTGCCGGAGTTCGAACCCGGGCCCTTCAGCTTGTTAAGGCAGTAACATAGCCATTGAGCTATGGCTGCCACTAACAGTAGAGTAGAAAAACAACAATAGAACTCTTCAGAACTGCTACAGCTAGAGTAAAATGGGCCGTGATGATGCCAATATTCTTAAAGATTAAGGCACACTAAGAAGACCCCCATTCAGCTGGGGACAAATTCTCCTTGAGCGCGTCCTGTTTTTTAAGTTCATGATTTGTTTAGTTTACATAGACCTAAAATAATAAAAAAAAATATTGACTAAAAGATAATAAATAAAGCTTTCCAATTTTTTTATAATTTGTTTTAAAATAAAGAAGTTATTAATGGATTATGTTAAAACACCGAAACAGAAACCAGGAAAAGTTTTGAAGCAGCAAAAAAAGATAAAACTGATCTGTAGAAAAATAAACCAGAATATTGAGAAATGTTACAAAACATGGAAAATCATATAATAAACAAAGAGATTAAGAATTTGTATCAAGAAGTCAAAGTCGATAAAGCTACGGGCCACGGAATCGCATGCTTCTACAGAAGTAAAGAAGGCACGCTCACGCTAATAGGTGACTTACCAAGAAGACTAGAGAATGAAATAAAATTACAAACCGGACCGGTGCAAAGCAATAATGAGGCCGAAATAAATGAAAGATCAGGTGATAGAGAAAAGAATAAAGCAGCTAAAGAATAACAAAAGTCCAAGAAAAAACGGTATAACAGCAGAAATATTCAAGGGAGATGAACACCTATTATTCAAACGAATAACCAGCCTATGCAAAAATTATAGAGGAATTGCTTTATTGGATGTAGTGTATAAGATATTGGCATTATTATTAAGAAACCGACTTACAAAATATGAATCTGAAATAATAAGTGAATATCAGGGAGAGTCTAGAAGAGGAAGGTCTACAATGCATTAGATTTTTACGATGAAACAAACATTGCACACCAGCTACGAACAAAATATAGGTTTGCATATTCTGTTTATAAACTTTAAGCAGGAATACGATTAAATCTATAGGAAAAAATTATGCGAAGCAATGGATCTGTTAAAAATACATACCAAACTTATTAACTTAGTGGAAATAATCTTGAAAGAAACAATAAATAAAGTGATTCTCTCAGAAAGGTTATGAGAGACTTTCACGCTTAGAAAGAAATTAAGACAAGGAGAACAACTGTCCACAACTTTATTTAACCTTATCCTTGAAGCTATCCTACGACAAAGTAGTGTACAAACAGATGGTATAATGTACTGCAATAGACAACAAGTTATCGCTATCCTGGAAGCTATCCTACGACAAAGTGGTGTAGAAACAGATGGTATAATGTTCTACAAGAGACAACAAGTTATCGCTGTTACAGACGATTTTGCATTAATAAACATCGGATTATGTATAAACAAAAATAAAACAAACTACTTTGAAATAAGATAAAAAAAAAACAGATCCCGAAAATAACCTAAGAATAAGTAGCGGAAGTAGAGATTGTTGTTTCAAAAAAGTGGATCAATTCGAGAACCTTCGAGTGATGACTACAAATAAAGCCGAAGAAGATACTGAAATAGAAAAAAAAAATACTTAAGAAAGAAAGCTGTAGAAGTACTAACCTGAATGATCAAATCTAAGTAAATATCCAGGAATACCAAAATCAGGATTTACAAACCGATTACAACCTTCGGTTATGTATGGCGGCGAAACCTGGGTGTTAAGCCAGAAAAATACGTATGAAACATTGGAAAAAAAATATTAAGCAAGATATACGGAGGGACAAAGGACAATGACGGCGTATGGAGAAGAAGAACAAACTAAGGAAGTAATAGAGCTTTTCAATAAACCAAGCATCATACAAAAAGTAGAAGTACAAAGAACACGTTAGATGGAGACATATTTACAGGACGTCTACAAAGATATATGTAAAAGAAGTAATAACACGACGAGCGGGTGGAAAGCCTAGATGGGAAAGACCAAAAAAGAGGTGATTAGAAGAGGTTAAAACCGATGTAAGAATACTAAGGATACGGGACTGGGAGAAATAGACGAAAAACAGTGATAAATAGAAAAAATAGTGAAGAAAATAGTAGCCATGGTCCTACAGGTATATATATATATATATATATATATATATATATATATATATATATATATATATATCTATATATATATATATATATATATATATATATATATATGTATATATATATATATATATATATATATATAGATATATATATATATATATATATATATATATATATATATATATATATATATATATATATATGTAAAAACACAAAATCAGTAATGTTTTAATATATCTCAGATATCTCTTATTAAAATACTTTTTATAATCTTCACCGTATAACCTTTAATAGAGCTAGCTTAGCTACTTACACTCTTCAATTATTATGACTGTCTTAACCATCCATTAAATATTTGTTTATGTTTGTATTACTTATGACCTAGATCAAAAAAATACAGCTTTGTACTGTGTACTTGAAAATCAATAAAAACAGGTTGTTTATGTTGGTTAACAAAAAACAACTTCTATTCATTCTTTGAAAATTATTTATTCATTTTGCTGTTTCTATTACTGTCTGTATATTTGTACAAACAATTCTTTTAATACGAAAACACCTTTAACAGGTAAATATGTTTGAACAGCTTGCAAGTGGATGTTTTCGTAAAAGAGTTGATTGATTTTTATCGATGAATTTGTTTTGTCCAAAGTCGAGAGCTTTAAAAAATATATAAAAACCTATATATTATCAAAACATTACAATGAAAACTATTAACAAATACATTTTACAAAACAATGATTTTTCAACGAGTATTATTATACAGGGTAAGAAATTAAAAACTTCTCATAGTTAATATCTTCATTCCCGTAAATAATACGAAAAATCGGAATTTTTTTTTAAAGGGAGTCAATCTCTCAGTGAAAATGATTACTTATCAATATTTAGTCCGCTGTCAAAGGTAAATTTAAATGAGAAGGAAGGATATAGCTAGCTCTAACTAGTTTTTTCCTATTCCTCAAGTAAGATTGGAACCAATTCAAAGAAGTACCTCGAATTCCGTAGAAATTTAGTTTTTTTTTATCAAAATGTAGTGATTTACACAATCAAAAGCTTTGACATAATCACAAAACTTAGTGGCAGTGTAGAGATTATTGTTTAGTGCTTGATAGACCTCATGTAGTACATAAAACCTAGCATCACTGGTATATTTATTAGATAAAAAACTGAACTGACTTTGTGATAAACTGTTGTTTTCAACGAGGAAGGACATAAGTCAGACTTTTATAAGTCTCTCAATAATTTTGCATTGGACCCGTTGTAAGGCAATAGGTCTATAGTTGCAGACATTCGATTTTTCACCACTTTTATAAAGAGAAATCTTAATGGCTGTCTTTAGGCTCTCTGGAAATATAGCCTTTTTAAAGGAATCATTTATTAGTGAGATAAGGACTTCCAACACATTTTTTGGGAGATTTAAGAAAATTTTTATGGATGTCCATCAGTACTAAACGAAGATTTGATTTTGGTACTGCTGATTGTTTGGATCAGTTCAGGTTTTTTAACTAGTCTTATAAAGAATGAATTCGAGAACTTTGTTGAATTGGGGAAATAGAATCTTGTTGTGGCAAAATAGTTGATGTTATATTTTTACTCACATTAACGAAGTATTCATTTAGATTTTTAGGGAACGGAAGAGAAAATGTTTGAGCTGTGTTAGTTTAATTTTGAAGATCGTTTATTTTTAGAAATTCACAAACGATTTAATTTTTTTTTGCATTTTTTTAGCTATTTTGATAAGTTTTAGATTCCTCTGTACTTAGAGATATATTCAGTGACAAAGACGTTGGTAGTAAGTTTCTAGATGTACAGTTGTGAAAGCATATTCTTGGTTGATATGCGAATACGAAAATTCCTTATTAAAAATACAGACAAGCCCATCCAACAAATCACTGAAATTATAGTTCACGTCCAGAGAGAGGAAGTGCCAACCAGAAGTCCTGCACAAATTTTGGAATTTACGAAAGTTCTGAGTGGAAAAAATCCTACCTAAACGTTGACTTTTCGAGAAAGGTTTGTTAAGAGTGTTAAACTAGGTGTATACTGCTTCATGATCAGATAGTCATGCATTATTAATTGTAGAGCGTACATCAAGGGGTGAGAAATCTGAGACAATATAGTTAATTATGGTAGATGTTGTTTTAGTAATTCTTGTAGGAGAATTAACGTGCATTGTGAAACCATACGATTCGAATATATTGACCAAGGATAATTGGGTAGCACAAGCAACAGCGTAATTAATATTCTACGGCGTAATTATAAGTCACCACATAAATTTTTTCTGCGTTTCTTGAGCACATCGTCTAACAAATTTAGTAGGTTCTGAAAAAATAATTTCGTAGAAGAATCAGGTAATATATAAATGCAAATATTATATAGATTAAGATTCTTGTTACAAACAAACCAATGAAACCTCAAAAAAAGGCTTCATTTAATAAAAAGTCATATTTTGTTTGTAACCTCGGAAACCTTTTTTGGATGGAGCTAGAAAGGTCACCAATGGAGACACTGCGGATGGCAGCCAGATGGTTGGTAGAGAGCAAGTCATGGGTTCGAAACTAGCTTATGGAACCGCGAATGGACCCAACGGACGAAATAAGTAGAGATGGGACAGGATAACATATATTAGAAAATATACAGAAATAAACCAAAAGGTAGATGGGTAAGATTACCAAAGATAAGATAAGATAGAAAAAGGGCGCCAATTAACTTTTTGGGGTTAAATGGGAAAATTAAGAAACCTTAAAAAAGAAAAGAGGTAAGGAAAGATATTTAGGTTCTGAGACCAAATCCAAGGAAAGATATCAACAGTTAATTAATAAATAACTTTGGTCAACACACTATATAAACAAATAATAAATATATTAGGTGGACTCCTTCCACCTACTTACCTACGAAACTTAATCAGCTTGATCTTTCTTCTGGTCGAAGGTATAATAATTATTTAATATAATAAACAAACATTTAGAGGTACTGTTACATCAGGAAACTTATTAGAAGTCGAGAAATAAAATTTATTGACAGAACGAAACAAAATATATTATTCAACACCACTATGATATTGGCAGCTAAATGTACACACATGTGAAAAAAATGCACCATCAATTATTAAATGGTGGTATGCATATAACAATAAACAGTATTATAATTAGGAAATACCTTTACAAATACAATATTAAAATAAAATCATGCACAGTTTAAGTTATCAACGAAGAGAGCCTGACAGTATTTAAGAAAAATTCAACTAATGCTGATAGAAATCTCTCTTTGTTGTTTATGGGCTTATCTCGAGATAACTGGTTAAAAATGTATAACAATAATAGCAAATAACAAAATGATTAAATTTAAGTTCTAAAAAATACAAAAAGGTTTTAAGAATTATGTATTATAAAAATTAAACCAACCTTCACTTGGTTTCAAGATAATTATTTATCTCGCAATGTTATTTAATAATTAACTGAGAATTAAATGTTCGTAATTTAGAAATTCTTAATAGCTGATTGAAAGTTCGTATGAAAATATTAAATGTTCCTTGATTGAATGCTAACTCAGTAGATAACCTTAATAACAGGAGAAGAAATAGTCGACGGAGATTTGCCCAGATAGTTGAAGATAATATGATTATGGTAACTTACGATAAATCTTGATGACTGCTGCACTCTTCACTGAAGCTAAATACTTTGCTTGTATTAAACACTAAAGTTAATTAAATTAAAGGTAGTTTATACTAATCTTTAATCTATTATGGTATTAGATTAAGAAACTGTAACACCTAAGTCTATACACACAAAAAATTCACAGAGACGGTAAGATAACACAGAGACGGTAATATAAGCAAGCGCCTTTACTCAAAGATCGCCCTGCCAGAAGTGAAGTTCCTCTCTTAAAATTTCACCAAAACTTCCCCAAAAAAAGGTGAGATAACCCCCACCAAAAAATGACAGGCCAGCCTGTATGTATTTCTAGGAAGGTAAAAGGTTCTAACGAAATCAAAAATAACGGTACCCTTCTAGCTAGGAACGTGATGAAAGATAAATCCTTTTGGATTATGTTCTCTCAGAAAATTACTATAACGTGCCTTCGGCGATATTTACCAAATTTATCAAAAAGAACCCGCCTGACCGGAAAGAATTAAACGTGGATTAACCAACCCGCGACTATGGGGGGAATCCTAATTTCTCTAGAAACAAAAATAATTCATATGTTTTATATCTTATAGTTATCATCACTAATATAATTTGAGGTTTCCAGTCTCACAGAACACGTCGTAAATCGTTTTTAAAACAAAATTCAAAAATGAAAAAAGAATATTATTGTTCCATTTGAAAAAATAATTGACATTTCATCATGTAGATGAAAATGGTGACGTTATCAGTATTTCGAATAATACAAGCCAATGCACAATCCAAAATATAAATTGACCTGTCCGAAGATTTCGTCAAAATATTTTTAAATGCAAAAATATTGAATTTACGCAAACCTTTACGTCCTCACTGTATGTAGATTTATTTAAATATTTGGTATTAATATTATTTGTTGTTTGTAATAAAAAAATAACAAAAGTAAGACAATCATATATCAACTTAACTATTTTCAATCACCTTAAGGGTATTATATATACGAGTAGATCATTTATCAACAAAATTACAGAACAGCACAGCACCCCAAAATATAATATACTCAATTAGATAACATCTAATAATAATTTATTATACCGTATAACCATGAGTTGAACATAGGTTTCGTAAAAAAATTAAATTAAATAAATTAGTCGGTAGATCAAGGAGAAACAAAAAACTACTATTAATATATACTAGTAACCAAAATAGATCATTTCGTGATAACTTAGACAAAATTTAAACTAATAAACTATGCCTTAAACGCAAGATAAAAAACCTATTCATTTTCTAGTAGTGAAACCACTACACATCATTTTTCATCCCGTCCTTCAAAGTGTGTTTTTAATTATAGATATATATGTTGAACACAAAAATATTTTAACAATCTTGTACAGAAATTCGAGTATAACCATTAGCACTTATTTTTTGGGAAGTGCGAACAAAGATTTTAATGAGGAGCCATCATTAGAGGATGATTGATGAAGCTAGAGGCTAAATTTCCTAGATTTTTTGTCACACATCCGTTAGTTTTGTATGAGAATGGGGACTAATGATGTAAGTAGGTGACTAAGTACTTTAGGGTTCATTCAAATGTCCGTATGTTTCGTTTAATTACTTTAAACTAAGCGGTTAAAGGTTTAAAAAAATATACACTGATATAATTAAGTGGGCTGAATTTTAATGTGAAAAAATTAATCAGTTTTTAAATCATTGACCTCACGCTATGAGTAAAATAATGGAACGAATGAGAAATTTTACTAAAAATACACCAAGTTAATTAATTAAGGCTAAGGTTTATTCGAAAAAAAAAAAAAATAGAGAAAAAGTTAAATAACGTTGCTCACTGCTTGATTGTGATTTAAACAAGAGAAATATATGTTTAAACTCAACATATTGTTATTTGTATTAGGCGTTATACCAGCTTTATATATATATTTTATTGAAAATGACATTGAGGCTTATTTGTAATAGGTTGCTACTTTAAACTATGTATAAATTCAATTATTTTTTTGTTAAGAAAATGTTTTCAAAATTATTAAAATTTCAGGGAAAAATTTATTAGATAAGGGCATTTTAGTATTAATTCTTTTTGACATGTATTTGCAGCAATTTTTATTAACGAAACTAATTTTATTTGGTGAGTTAACAAAAAATGTTTTTCTTTATAGTTCAACTTTGTAAGATATTTTGTCTTTTTAAGCACCTCTTGATAAGAATTGTAAACACAATTGAAAGCTCGAGATATTAAATAGTTAACCAATAGCCCCTTTTATTGACTCCAACCCATAAAAAACATTTATATATATATATATATATATATATACATATACATATTAAAATTAGTTAGTTCTCGGGAAGAACCGATATATATATATATATATATATATATATATATATATATATATATATATATATATATATATATATATATATATATATATATATATATATTAAAATTAGTTAGTTCTCGGGAAGAACCGCGTTGAGAATTTATTACTCGACGTTTCGGCACCCATTTTGGAGCCATTATCAAGAGTGATACGGTTAGGTTCGAGTTCGGGGTCTCAATCTGCCTACTCCTACTGCAGGGGTCGCCATGTTGCCGGCAATCGTTTTGCGTCATCGTGCGTGTTTAAGCTGTTAGTCCGTTTTTCGATTTCGATAGCTTCACGAATGATTCTCGATTTTAAGGAGCGGATGGAGGCGATGGTTTTTGCTTTTCGAAATCTATTTTGTGGCCTGTTTGAATATGATGTTGGGCTAGGGCTGAAGTAGTATCGGAATGTTTGATAGATATAGAATGTTCGTAAATACGGTTATGGATTGGTCGGTTTGTCTGTCCGATGTATGTACGTGGGCAACTGGAACAGGGTATCTCGTAGACACCATGGTCTTCATTAGGGATTTGGTCTTTTACGGATCTGACGAGATTGGACAACTTGGAGTGAGTAGTGAAGATGGTTTTGATATTTAGAGGAAGAAGAGTTCTACTGATCTTGTCAGTGACACCGTTAATAAAAGGTAGAAAGATTTTGTGTTGATCCGGCGGCAAGGTTCCTTTTTTGGATGAAATGGGGTTTAGATGTTTTTGAATGCTTTTATTGATTTGGGTTTTGTGGTAGCCGTTTTGTAAGGCTACCTCTTAGTGAGGAGTAGGCAGATTGAGACCATAGTGCCGAGAGACAGTTCTTGCAATACAGAACACCATACTGGTACGTCTCGAGTGAGGGGAGTAGGCAGATTGAGACCCCGAACTCGAACCGAACCGTATCACTCTTGATAACGGCTCCAAAATGGGCCGAAACGTCGAGTAATAAACTCTCAACCCGGTTCTTCCCGAGAACTAAGTAATTTTCATTCATCTGACCGCGGAAATTGATCCGAACATATATATATATATATATATATATATATATATATATATATATATATATATATATATATATATATATATATATATATATATATATAACTCGCAACCTTTGTTGCGAGCTAACCTCATAGTCTTCTAACATACTTGCCACAAATTTTTAAGGCTTTTAAAAAAGGCCTTTTAACCCGCCGTTACACGCGTCTTCTATTGTGACGTGGTTGCACGCGTATGAGCGTCGCCCTCACCTACATCAATTCGACTTATTTCGAAGAAGAATGAATTTAAACATATATAAAACTAAAATAAAACTAAAATGGGTTATACTCACATATCACAGAAAGTCTCATAAACCATTTTTTTTATTAATTTAACAAAACAAAAGTCATAAAATAATATAGATCAAAAGTATAAAAATGTCAAATACATAAAGCAAAAATAATATGATAATATACAAAAGAAATAATCAATACACAAAAAAAAGTTTTAAAAATATTGCACAAATCTAAAAATAATAAATGCATCTACTCAGATTCTTCCTCCTCTATTTCCCAACAGGAAACCTTTCCTCCTCTATTTTATACCTAAATACGTAGGACTGCGTGATACATTAACGGGGAGGCAAGGAATATAGTCCCCCTCGTCTTTAGAACTTGCCGACATTTCACTATCCGTATTATAATTTTGTATTTCTACCTCATCAATTTCACTTCCTTTACTATCATCGAAGTTTTCCAAACTTTCGCTGTTTTCTTCATTTTCAATTTCAGCAAGCCACTGAAGTAATTGACGTTCTTTACGTGAATCCATTTTACTAAAAATGCAAATTAAAGTTAACTTTGTAGGGGGGGGGGGCAGACGTGTATTTTTGTCAAAATATTTGTCTATATCTGTAGGTATATTACGTATAAATATATAATAAAATTTTTTTTATAATTGTATAATATAATTGTTCTTTCCCAAAAAGCTAGGGGGGCCACGGCCCCTCCCTTGCCCATGGGTATGGGCGCCTATGGTTCCTAACCTAACCTAAATAATAATATTTTAATTAAACTTACCCAAATATTAAACAAAAACCTAAAAGTTTCTTTGAGAAAACATAAATGTGATTTCACCGTGATTGCACTCGCAGTGAGGAATACTCTCACCTGAAGAGGGATGTCACTTCTTTCAAGTATCAGAGCACACTGATCGCTTGAATGCTTGAAATATTCTACAACTTTGTCATCCCCTCTCATGAACGATAATAAAGGCATTCCTCGGTGCTCAAGGTTTTCGTATTAGCAAAGATAATTTTATTGGTTATAAATAAATATGGTGAGGTATTCCCTCATAGCGCATGTAACGGCGGGTTAAAACATATTAACTATTACGAAACATCGCCTCGCATACATTATGAAATCATTTTTAAAAACGGGAGAAGTACCTACGAAAAAAAAAGAGAGTGACAGAAAAACTGCAAATTTTAAAGGAAACAAAAGAATAAATTCAAAAATTTATTAATACTTTTAAAAGTATTGAATCGCATTAATGTCGCTCTTTCACATGTACGCGCTACCTTTCTTCCGATTTTTTGATACTAAAGATGTTCCAAATATATATATTATATTCATCAGTGTTCTTCAGAGGAGAGAGTAAAACCGTCATACTTTAGAATAATTTTTAATAACTCCCTAATTCACCACTCCCCGTACGGATATGTGTTTTTTAAGCATTAAGTTTACAGAAAAAATTAAAAGATTTATAGATAAAGAAGAGAAAACAAAATTGATTGGTGAAAGAAAAATTCATAAGCTCGTGGCTAATGCATTTTTTAGTTGCTTAAAGAGTCACGAGCTGATTTGATAACACTATCTTTCAATTGTCAAAAAAACCTTGTACTTCCTAAGGTGATTGACCAAAGTGCCTACTAGTCTAGGTAACTGTATTTGTATAATTTTATTGTATTCCAGGGAATCTCTTACTTAAAGCTTACTCAAAAAAATGTATTTTCGTATTATTGGACAGAGGACGAATTTGGGAAAAGGTTCCAACGAAATTCTTCCCGTTTTTGACAGGCTTAACAAAATTGATTTTCCCTCTGAAGTAACTACCATCAGGCTAATGTCAAATGGCTGCAGTGGCCAAAATAAGAATACTACGCTAATTGGAATGTGTTGCAAATTACGTTCATCAATAGCACCAAAACATGTGCAAAACATCGAGGTAATTTTTCTGGTGGTAGGCCATTTTTTCTTGCCAGCTGATTAGGTCTTTGGTAATATCGAGAAAGAGATTAAAAAACTGGAATTTATATCTCACCCAAAGCAAATTTGGAATTGTTTTTAGAAATAGCTTCAGTTACTCACTTAGGGCAAAATTGCAAAGTATTTAATTGGAAAGAAACAATCTTAAGTGTTTTTAGACTTACTGTACATGGCATTTTTCTTTTAAAAATACAAAGCGCTTTTTCCTAAACAAATGCAAAACTGGAAATATTACGATTAGAGAAAAAATAAATTACAGAAATGATTTGCAAACATTTAAAAGTGTGTCTTTTAAAAAAAGGTTGTATGATCTATATGATTGAGCCTGTTATTATTGTTATTATAAAAAGTGGTCTGCAAAAAGTAAATTCACTTAAGCTTAAAGATGTTGATAGCCTTCTCAAGAAGCACTTTAAAAATACTCGGAGAACCATGGAAGAACTCAAGTTTATTTAAGATATTACCTTTAATAATAATCAACTAAAGCAGCTAGCAGTTCAGAAAGAAAGTGCTAATACAGTTTCAGATGCTGGAGAAATAATAGAGGAAGCAACTTGTGAGTTGTTTGAACAACTTCCTTCGATTTTAGGATAAATATTTTGTTTCTTAAATTACATAATTTTGAAAACAAAATGTTGCTGTGTTATTTTTGTGAGCTATTATAAATGAAGTTATTTGTAACTTTTAGTAATAAAACAGGCATTCTCTATTGTTTTCTTTCAATTAAAAAAAACTCTTAATAATTTAGGTAAAATTTCTTCACTATTTGCTGTCATTCGCCATTGTCTTATAAATTAAACTATATTTTGAATGAAAAAGACAGTCAAGATTTGATTTCACGTCCAAAGTGTCTATGTATCTGTTTATACGTATTTCGCCCTAAAAGGGGTCATCAGAACAGCTATTCATAGGCTTTCTCAACGTGAAAAATAAATCTTTTCTGTCTTTAAGAAGCAACAATAAACTGGCTTCGATATGGACGCAATAGCGACATCTGATAATAAATCCGTAAAATAGTTTCGAAACACAATTCAGATTTCTTCTTTAATCTGAGCCTTCTAAAAATTGTAAGGCAAAACAGACGTTGATAAAGATGTTACTATATTTGTTGCGATATCGTCTAAAACACAGGCATATCATTGTTTTGCGTTTTACTCAAAAGTCAAAATGATGGAGATAGATGACTTTGTTAGTAGGACCCTCATATATGAAAAAAAATATTTAGGTAACAGTTGTAGTACAGATAGGACGACATTTTAAAATATTTTTAAATATACAGGGCAACTCATATTAACAGAGTGGAACAAACTGATTTTTTTTTAGTGGAACACCCCTATATTTTTACAGTTCTGGACTCTTCATGATGTTCTCGTTTTTTTTTTAATATAAAGTTTTGCTGTATTATATGAGGTAGTTTATAAGATAATTACATTTTTTTATTAATTTCGTAGCAAAATTAACACCCTATAGAATTGTAGAGATATGACATCAAAGAATATAATTATGTTCAAAAGATTTTTACTATAGTATACTATTGTCTTTAATTTTGGTATAAAGGATATACAGGGTAGAAACTTCGAATGGGTATTTTCTTAAATGAAACACCCTGTATTTTAGTATTGTAATGAAATTTTATAATCCTTTAATATTCAATCAAAAAAAAAAAAATAGAAATCTAGACTGATTTTTAAATTGTTACTATTGGATACGATATCAAAATACCTCAGTGTAAAATAATAATAAAAATACAATTCTCTACTAAACTTGTTTAAGAGTTTATTAGACTATCTTTATAGTTTCTGTTGTTTTGATACTATTACTAATATGATTTTTTTATGGAGGGGCGTATTGATATGGCTTTTGTGACAGGAGAGTATGACAAAAATGTGCTAGTAGAAACAAGAATTTATCATCAGCAATTCCTAGATAGACGACATTCATGAAGAGATGCGATTTAAAGTTTACTAGAATAGTTTCATTGCACTAGATACGTAAATTACGAAAAATCTGATCAAACCACAACTCCAGTAGATGAATAATATGAATTAAATGTAATTCTTAATATCACTGGGGATCCACATATTCCTAGGAGATAAATTTCACATGCTTTTGAAATTAGTGGTCGTTATGGTGTAGGAAGAATTTCAAAAAAGAACAAGATGCATCCATATCATGCACAATTGCACCAAGAGCTTGATAAGAATAACTATAATAAAAGAGAAGAATATTGTCAATGGGCACACACCAATACAGAATGATACATAATTCTTGGAATACGTTTTATTTCGAGATGAAGCTACTTTCCACAATAATGGTATTGTAAACAAACATAATTTCCACTATTACTTAACTTATAATTGACACCATATTTTACCCCATAGTCAAACAACATGACCATTAAATGTTTGGTCTGGAATTCCTGAAAATGATGTCATAGGACTCTTCTTTTTCAAAGATTACATATCTACGTTATCTGGAAAACACATTGCCGGAGTTGTTTTAAGTAGTAAAGTTGAACTTAGATGAGAGAATGTGGATATGGACGAAAATGAGTGAGAAGGTGGCCTCCATAATGTCCAGAATAAACTAGCTAGATTTTATTTTCTGGAACCAAATAAAATAACAGTTCTACAACTAAATAAAATATAAATAAGAAAGTTGGAAATGAATATATGAAATTAAACCGAAATGTATTAACTATTATAGTGTAAGTCACTCTCTTGAAAATAGCTCGCAATTATGTATTGATGACGGCGGTGGCCATTGTAAACGTTTATTATATCAGGGGCTTTTAGATACGACAGGAGCCTTGAATAGTACAGAGACAGCATCGTTAGAGGCTATCACAAGTCTTCCTTGGTTGAAATTAATTATTTCCGCGGTAGCCTTTATGACCATCCTAAGATTTAAAGAAAAAAAGGCCGAAGAGAGGCCGCATTATGTATTTAATATCCACACAAATACTACTGCGGCTATACTTGAGAAATCCATCTTTATAATGCACTTAGATATGATCACAACAGGACAAATCTTTACTAAGAATATTAACCCAAAAACAACAAGGTGAAAGTAGGGTTACGATACTAACGACGTGGCGTCGTATATGACTCCAAAAGAACTGGCCGTAAAGCATAACAAAAGTAAATTATTATTTAAGTAAAGTGTTTTTATTTTTGGATATAAAATATATATTCATAAATTTTATACAAAAATGTTTTTGCGTAAATAGCAAATGAGAAACTTAAAATAAAACTGTGGTACTGGATAAAAGTATAAAAAAATATTGACGATAATTTTTTGACAAAATACAACAACTGAACAATTTTTTTATATATTATAATGGCACATAACAAAACAACGGATACACTTTTATAAACAAAAAGTAATTTACTGCAGTCACTGCAGGCGGTGTTCGGCGCAGACCATTTTCGGTCAGTGCTCACATTTATCGCGCGCTATTTGGTTTTTGCTTCTTCGTCAAAAGTCACAGCGACCCATTGAACCTTAGGGCTTTTGTTCTATTATTTCTTCATCTTTACAATTTAAAATGTCTTTGATACTGCTGCGGGTTTGTCTTGGCAAGTGATTATTATACATTCGTTCTTTTAAACAAACTTTAACCAAAATGAACGACATCTCCTTTAGAAAGTTTGATCGAGACAGTGGTTTATTAACATTTAGTTTATGTATGACGTAACTGCTGACTCCTGAAATATCCAAATGCAATAGAAAATTCGCAATGGCCATCTGCAAGTTTTTCTGGCGACTGTTGTTAAATGGCAGAGTTGATCAAACGTATCTACACAACCTTTTGTACTATTGTAGGACAAGATTATCTTTGGCTTTTTCGATTCTTCATCTACATCATCTTGAGTATGCATAGACGATAAAAGAATGACGTTTTTATTTTTTTTTTTTTTGGACCGAATGACACTAAAGTGTTTTTCTCATCAAAAGCAAATAGAGTTCCTTTTTTTTTCTCTCTTGGCTTGGACAATTGTCATTCAGCCAGTTTCAATCAACATAAGTTTTATTAAATAATTTAAATATGTCAATTAGTGAAACATGATTAATATAGTAATAATAATATAACTATTCCGTACTAAGATAATTGTTTTCCTTTTGTTTCAATTAGTTGTCGTGGTATGTCTGGCCTGTTTTTCTAAGCGTTCCCACTGCAGTAAGGCCTTTTTCTTTTAACACTTTCGATACTTAATACGAAGTGAACCAATTATCCATGGTGCAATTCCTATTGGTTCCATATCTATCACTTGTAAAATGCAGTACATATTGTGTTGGAATTGAATATTGTGAACAACGGACTTCTTTGCCCACGTAAGGCTTGGCATCATACATCGTTACTATTTTGAGCCCATATTTGTCAGGTTTATTAGAAATGTACATTTTAAATGGACATCTACCTCTAAAACCTAACAACTAACAAACTTTTATTAATGGTGACATATTCGGACGGGGTGTACATCTGTCTACACCGGCCCTCGAAGATGTTCCAAACTTCTCTAACAGCAGAAAATTTGTCTGTTGCCTTTCTTGATAATCTTGTGGTTTTATCATTAAACCTAAGGCATGGTATTAAAAATTCAAAACGATTTTTGCACATCGTAGCTCTAAAAACAGACGGACCAAACTGCTGAGACCATAAATCGTTAGTCGTAAGATTTGAAGATTTCAAGACACCACTAAGATAAAGCAATCCTAATAAAGCACGAATTTAAAAGAGGTTTGTTGGTTGAAGATAACGTTGTTCAGAACGAAAACGAGCTTTTTTAATGCCTATTTCACAATTTGTGTACGTCACAACAATTTCTAATAGATCGTCTGTAAAAAGTAACTGCCACAAGTTGTCTATATTCTTTTCATTTCGAGCTGCTCCTTTTGGCCCAGGAAGATGAGTAATTAAATTTTGCCGAGATGTTCTTATATTCTTAGAATGAAAAGGTTTTAGATACCATTTGTGACCGTTCTTTGGATAAATTGTTGTGTTATGTTGCGGACTATATTTACTTTAAGTTGGTTCTGGACTTTCTACTGCTTCTTCGGCCAAATGTTCTGAATTACGTGCATCAAATTCATCTTCCACATGATCTTCAGTTTCCTCCAAATCTTCAGTCTCGCTCCAAAAGCAATTTCTCAAGTTCATCATGAGTTAAAGGCCGCTTTCTTTTATAAAGATTGTTTATGTTGGGGTTGTACTGGTATTTACCTAGTCAAATACAAAATATCTCTTAGTTTTTAGCAAAATAATAAAATAAAAAAAATACCTGATAAAAATTTATTTTTCACGTAAATAACAACGTGACGTCGTATACGAAGAATCGGTCAGATTTCACAACTTCAAAAAATTATTTGCACGTATACTCTTGCCTGCGTGATCTTTGTCACTGAACTAAAATGTACTAGAAATACAAGCGATGTATGTACAGAATCGCGTGAGTACACAGCGATTACATTTTTCACCGGTGATCGGTGACGCCACTCTGTTGTTCTAGGGTTGTATAAGACAATTATACCATCTAGAGAATAAAAAGTCACAAATATTGATGGAGACTTACTATGGTTTACTGATAGACCTACAACTGCCCATGGTACTGGATCATGAGTCTTTGAACAGACATATAATTATAATAAGTATTACAACCTAGGTTAATATATAACTGTGTTATAGGCTGTATAGGCAAGTTTCTGGTATGATGGCCTGCATTGATGAAATCATGAATTGAATCCCCAAAATAAAGAGAATCAGCCTTTATACAGATAGCCAAGCGGCCATTCTGGCAGTAAACAGCTCACTCGTTAAATCAAAGCTGGTGAGAAACGGCAAAGCTCTCCTTCACAACCTGGCCAATAAACTGTAATATTGGTGCCGAGTCATAAAGGTATGCATTTAAATGTGTATCGGCCGTCTTATGTTCCTCCTCTTTACCTTAATCTCATACGTAATGTATCGATCGGTGGTAGGTGAATAATTGGTCGTCGAGTACGTCCCAGTTTTGTATTCGTGTGAATAGCCTTTCACTTGCAAAAGTTACGTCAATGTGTGTTTGACTGGCCCCTCTTATAAAAGGTAATTTATTATTATTGAGTACCTGAAAGCCAGCCTGGGCTATCCATTCGTTCCATATTTCTCCTTTTTCGTCATTTGCGGGAGAGCCCCATTGTCGAGATTTAGCATTTATGTCCCCGGCGATCATAATTTGTTTTTCCCTAATGGCGGTGTTCATTATTTCATCTACTATATTCTTATATTCTCTAATCCTAATATTTGGAGATATATAGCATGCCAGAAGGCTAAAATCCCTCATTTTTATGAGTATGTGATTCCCACCTCTGACAATACCACGCACTCCAGGATCTTTGTTTCGGAACAACACCGCCACATTTTTATTGGTATCTTGCACCCAGCCACCGTCCGATGTAATTTTTTTGTTCGGTTCAGGGACAACGAGTAGGTCTGTTTCCAACATGCAGGCTTTTGCATGAACAAGATCGTGAGCTCTTTTCCCTCTGCCCACGTTTACCTGCAATATCCTTATACCAGGTTAATCTTTGATGTCCATTTTAGGTTCAGTTCCCTAGATATTCGATCTTACATCGGTGTTTCTGCTTATATGATCTTAAATTAGCTAAAATAAATAAGTAAATATAAATAAATAAATGTATAGATAAATAGGTGATTGTATAATTAATATGGATGGCACATGACAGGTTAAAAGTATAAAATATATGTACAAAAAAGATAAAAACACCTAGGTAAAATTGGGACATAAAACATAAAGATTTAAATAAAAACAAGACGTGTGATATATTTAAACTTATGCAACATGCATAGAACCGATGGTTGAAAGATAAAGGGCAAGAGTTTGTTCACCTTGGTGAGCTCTAGAGGGGCCCACCAACTATACCTGGATATCTGTCTAATATTATTTATTTGTATGTCTATATTTACTACACTTGCCCTTTCTTCTCCCCTCCATATACCAGGGCTCTATAGGCTGGACAGGCCACACTGTCCATCCTATGGCCTTCCTCTTTACACACCATACACTATGCGTGGTTGGGACAACTTTCCACTCTATACCCATTTTTTAAACAATTATAGCATAATGTTGCTCTATCATGTGTATCGCTCCATTATTGGGCACCCTACCCACCCTATTTTTATTGATCGGTGTCTTCTCATTTGTTCGGCTCTGGCTGATCTCACCGCGATTGTTGCCACCTGTTGACCCCATTTATTTTCTCTAAGGGCTCTAACCTCTACGTCGTCTTCGGGGATGCCTGTCCATTTTCAGGTTTTATTTTCTCCTCATGGTCATGCTTATGCCGCCAACTTTGTCATTTAGTTCCTGCTTGAGTTTCGCAGCCGCCCCTTTCCCTGTTAATTTTACCGGTATATCTCCTCCATTGGTTTTTTTTAACTGATCTACTTTCAGTTATATTTTTGTCACGTCCACCTTGTCATTCATTTTCTTCATGACGTCTGTGTATGACATACCACCAGTACGTATTAAGAGGGCTTCTTCCGCTTCCTTTATCTTGCACGTTTCCATAACCCTTAACCTGAATCCTCCATGTGATATCTTCTCTTCTTCCTACAAATTATAGAGCCTTTCTCATTCTATCCTTTTCTACACTGTTGCTCAGGACCACTTGCGCTTGTTTAATTTTTTTCTCCCCTTGTCTAAGAATTTTTATAATCTTTTCTGCCAGAATATATTCTTCCACGCCATCCCCTTCGTTATATTTTCCCAATTTGGTGACAAAGGTATACCATTTTTTCTCTATTTTGGAGGTTCTTATTCTATTTTCGATAAATTCAACCTCTCCCTCTTCACATCCCTCCATTATTTCCACCAGTTCTTCCCTCACTTTTTTTATAATATGTTCAACTCCCCCTGCGTTATCTCCTTTTTTTGTTATTATTAAACAATCGATCTTTTTAACAGTTTCCTGTAGACCTACTTGTTCCCATTTTGTTTTTTGGTATATTTCTTCCTCCCACTTTTCTTTGAATATACTCTTAAAAGTTTCCTAATTTCCTCCTTTATTTATTATGTTTTTTATCCTCTGCATTTCTTTTTTTTTTGTTTTTCGTGCTCTATTTTTATTTTGCATTGTTCGCATTTATTCTCCTCTGTTTTGTTTCAGTCTCTGGTCTTGTTGTTAAGAGACTTGATTTCGCCTACTAGTTTTTTAATTTTGATTTCTATTTCTCCCTTTGTTCCTAAGATACTTAGCAGCTCTGTGAGCTTCCTGTTTATTCCTTCTTTTGGGGTTTCCACTTTATATTTCATACTATCCTCTTTTCTTTTCTTTTTTTGTTGTCTTTTAATCTCAGGACTATCTCTCTTTCCCTTTATTATTTCTTTGTGTTCGTATCTATCCTCTTCATCTAGTAAGACCGAGGCTAGTACGCTCGTATATATGTTTTCTTCGTCTTCTGTCTTCCTTTCCCTGTTAGAGTCTTTTTCCTCCTCTTCTCCCCTGATAATTTCCAAAAGTTATTCCCCTACCAGCGTCGACTGTCTTACGATGTGTGTGGATCTATTCATCTTCGGCTTTTTGTTTTGTCTCTCCAAAAGCTCAAATTAGAAATTTTTTCTTTCCTCCTCTTCCCTAATTTTTCTTCTTTATAATTATCTGGATAATTGAAAAGATGTTACATAGCAAATAATTTTGTACCTTGTATAGGTATCAATTTTTTTTATAAATTGTAACGTTCCAACGAACATTCATTGGACGTCAATCTATGACGTGCCAACGAATATTCATTGGGTGCCAATTTGTAACCCTTCGAGGCTCAATTTGTAACATCCCAACGTTGAGCTGCTGTTGTCAACTTGTAACCGCCAACCTTAGTTTGCTGCTACAACCCGACTAACATCACTAACAACGTTTTAGCGACAAATCGTTTCCCGTTGGGACCAATTTTTAACGTCATAACCCCTAATGTATCAATTGCAAAATTGCTACATTAGACGTTATACGAAACACTCCCTGGCTAGCTCACTTAGGACGTGAATATGGCCTACTCTAGAGCAACACACGCAAACAAGTAAAAAGAAAAAACAATACACAGTTAAATTAACACATGTTTATTGAAATATTAAAAAAAAATGACAGAAAAATACATGTTTAAATATGATATTGAATTTAAATAAAAATTATTCGACTTCTTGCTACAGTGTTACATTATAGTAAAAAAAAATGTTTGTCACCAAATCCTAGGTTTTATCCTGGTCTTTTCTGCTATGGTTGTTAGCAAGCTATGTTGTTAGCTGTGGATTTTCTTGCCCCGGAGTCAACTCTCCTATCGGAATGATAGTGCCATTCTCAGGCCGGTTGGTCTTCTGGATATTAATAGAATTTGACCCGCACCTGAGAAATGTATCCCGGAGGTTGACTCCTAATCAGGAGATGACACAACAATTGGTTATTGTACTTTTACAGAAGTCATGAAGAAAATCGACATTTTTAGAAATAGAAGCCATTATATCGACTTTTGTATCGAACGGGAAGGGGGAAATGTCAACAAAAAGAAGTCTTTGACAGACAGTTAACCAACAATGCAATGACAATGTCACTAGCATTAAACTAAACAGAGAATAAAGATGGCACCTCTCGTTCCAAAGTAACAGAAATAGAGATGAAAATAAAATTCATTCTTTAGAAACTTGAGTAAAAGATAAAAATGATGATTATTAAGAAAATAGGAAAGGTAGATACTGAAACATATATATAAAGAAGATACTGGTTTTTATACCAAATACCAGTAAAAATGAAAAGAGAATAATTAATCAATTAAGTAACGACATAATTTGTATACAATCTATATCTGAGAAAATATATAGAAAAATAAGAGATACAATGGAGGATATAGAAGAATATGAATAATGACAGAAGATATGGAAATTGGAGAATAGAATTAACGAAATATATTAACATAAGAAAGAAAGCAGGCAATGTAGCAGTTATAACGCTACAAAATAGTATATAATATATATTTTTTATAAGTATATATAATAAAGTAATACTTTTAATATTGTTAATAAACCCTAACTAACTTTTTCTTAGTGCCTGACTGGACGTCAAAGCAGTGAAACCCGACATTTAAGCATATTACATTGCATATAGGTGTCCATATTATAAGGGATTATCTGAACTAAAGCAGTTATCAGACAGTTAAATTTTAAACGGTGCAGCAGTATGCTAATTAACGATTTTTCCGTTACAATGGTCATGGTAATTATGCCGGATATCGTCACTCTATTAATCGTAAATTGACCGTAAAAATGCTGGTATCATCCCAACAATCTACAAGAGAGTAACATAAAATTCTATACGGTGATCTCTTAAAGCAGTTCATAAATATTTATCAGCTTCTAATTTTTGGATATAAAAAATAGTCATTAAGCAATAAAGTATTTAGTGGTTATTTAAATCACATAAAAAATTTGATCCTGATAGATAGTGTTTGTGACATATTCAAATAAATTATTCAGAAAAGCTGCTTAAAATGTGTACTCTATTATAGAATAGAATAGAAGAACTATACTTTATTGTCACTGCAAATTGTACAATTTTATGGACAAAGCTTACAAAATGAAAAATAATAATAACAAATTACAATTTACTAAAATTACATAAACCGTCAATATTTGTCACAAAATTCAATAAAATAAAAGAGAAATAAAATATAATAAAATATACAAACCATTACAAAATTTAAATAAATTACAAATTGCATAATAAAACCTTACGAACTAATAAGTTTAAGAGTTACTTCATGTGATACCCATATATATATATATATATATATATATATATATATATATATATATATATATATATATATATATATATATATATATATATATATATATATATATATATATATATAAGAAATACTGGATATTAGTGACTGTCGATATAAACAAACAACACAGTTTATTAGGGCTGCAGTATGACTGTTTTAGTTGTACGTAAACGTACTGTAATTTCTCAGATATTCGTTAAGAAACTCTTCCACTAAATAATATGGTCTTTTAGATAAATACGACTTTTGTCATTTTACGAAACTTAACGAATGAAGTTGCAGATTTAAGTTGCAAAATATAATATAGATTTCTTAAGTAACTCAGCAGTCGGGATCGGTAAATAAACATCAAAGGTTGAATTTCTGGTGTAGTAGTCATGATTAAGTCTTGCTCTTGTCTTGCTGAAAAAACATGTAGATGTTTACGAATTAAATTTCTGTTTTTTTTTAAACAGTTTATAAATTATGTAAAGAGAGAAGATTTAAAATACCGTGATTTTTGAAATAGCTTCTGCAACGTGTTATTCTACTGAGGCCAAAAAGATACCGCATTACTCTCTTTTTGGAAAAATATGTTTTTTTGGAAGATGCTAAATTGATTTCCTTCGAAACAGATTTTATTGCTTAGCAGGCTGAGGCTAGTTTCTTACTTAACATATCGATATAAAGGGATTTAAGGTTGCTGTTTATAAAAACGCAAGAAATTTTACAGAATCGACGATACTGATCTGGCTGTTAATAAGAAGCAAGGGTTGAAGAGCTCCTTCTTAGGATAATGCTACTGTTTTATCCACATTACAAGAGAGTAAATTAAATTCGAATCAGCTTTTATTTTTCGTAGATCAGAATCAAAACATTTTTTGGGAGATTCAAGAAAATTTTTATGGATAGTCTATCAGTACTACAGAAAGATTTGCTTTTGATACTACTGATTGTTTGGATTGGATTGTAGGTTTTGTTGGCTGATATGCGTTTGAAAGTGTGTACTTCTGCCGGTAACGTGAATTCTTGTAACATAGTTGGTACCGTCGGTCTACGACACCGACTATTTTAATAATGAATATCTTAGGTTGTGATTTTCTGTTAATATTTTGGTGTGACTAAATATTTAGTATAACTATATTTAAATAACAATATAGTAAGAAATGATAAATATTTATTTATTTTCGAAAAAAAAATGCACATTAAAAAAAATTGGCTTTTTTTAGGTACTAACATAATTCACAAACAATTTACAAAAACATGTCAAGTTTTTGAATACAAAATATCAACAAATATAAAGACAAGGCTTGAAATGTCACAAAAAAAATAAAATTATTCAACAGATGTCCAACATAAACTGAAACTACTGTCCGTTTGCTTCCTCATTTTCTTCTACACTGCACACAACGCATAGTCCAGTTAAATGTTCCAAACACATTATATTAGCCACACTGCCTACAAAGAAACAGAGTTTTGCGGTTTTTCTTACTACTGCAGAACGTACATCTTCCATACACAATATTCTGGATATCTAGGTTGATTTCTTGCCACAAATTGACCCAGTTCGCCAATAACTTGAAAATCTAAGGAATCTAAATCTAAATATGGAATCACTAACAGGAGAATTTTACTGTCGTCATGGCATGTGATTGTCTTTTTAAAGAAAAATCACATGATATGATTTGTCTCTTTATTTGACGAATATTCTTAAATTAAAGTTGATTTCATGCAATCGAATTTACTATCTTATAATAAAGTCGTATAATATATGTCTGAATTTTCAATATAAATGAGTAAGATAAAATTAAATTAAAAGAAAATTATTCACAAAATAACAAAAAACAAAATTTGTTTAACTTTTTTAATGTTTGTATTTTGAGAACGATTTTTTAAGTGGAAATTTAAACGTCAATAAACTTCTTTTAAACTTTAATTGTGGCTTATTCTCATTAAAATATAATAATATACATGGTGAGTAATAAATATAATAATATATTGAAATTTCTATACCGAACGGTTATTATTATTATACCCAGTTCACTATAGTATAACAATTATGATGTATGTATGTTCATTCATTAATTTAGCTTTACAATCCCTAGGGATTATAGCTTGCTGTATGTCTTTCATGCTGTGAATAATTTATAGCTTGCTGTGTGTCTTTATTGCTGTCTCGATCCTTTTTCATTTCTTCCTGTCCTTACACTGAACTTTTCAGTATTTAATATTAATTGTTCTTATATCATCTTCTACATCATCCAGCCATCTTCTTCTAGTCCTTCTTCTACACCTGAGTCATAGTGATGTTCAGTTAGTTATCCTTCTCAGCCTATCTAAATGTGGGCATTTCTGTATTTGTCTAATCCATTCTAAGCAAAAAGATTTTATCTATTTGACTATATTTTCTTCGTTTAATTCTTCTTCAATTTAGGCATTTGATTTCATTCTTTTTTCCCTCTCTTGTGACGTTGGGACCTAGTACCTTTCTTATTATTTTCTTTCTAATTTCAGTATACTATCTTCTTTCTTGCAAATCGTAGTTATTTCCATCTCATATGTAACAACAGGTTTGATTATAGCCTTATGTAAGTTCATATTTGTTTTCTTACTTAGTGTTTTGCTTCGCAGCAGGTTTCATTCATTACACATGGTTTTTATACCTTTTAAAATTCTTTCCTTTGTTCTCTTTTCCTGGTTTTGTTTGTCCTCATTATTGCTTCTAGATTCGTTTAAACATTGTCAGGTAGATACAGTCACCTTGTTTCACACCTTTGATCTCCTTAGAAGTAATTCCGTTGAAAGATCTTTAGACTTACTGTGTTATTCTTTAGACTTACTGTTAGCATATCTAAAGTTTTCTGGGATTCCAAGTTGCTCTAGCTCTTTCATCATTTTTTTACGGTTGATTGTATCAAAAGCGCTTTGGAAATTTGTGAATATTACGTGATTTTTTTTTTATATTGTTCTGACTATTTTCTTGTGGCCTTGTGGCATTTTAAAGTAATTACTATTTTAATTTTGATTACGATTTTAGAAGAAGAAATTGAAACGTCAATAAACTTATTTTAACCTTCTATTGTGGCTTATTCCCATTATTAAAATAGTAATTATTACGTGCATTTCTCGGTTTTATTCTCTCGATTTTTGAATTATTTGTTCCACTGTATGTATGAAATTAATTGTCGATCTCCCCGATTTGAACCCGTTCTAAGCGTTTCCCAATATTCGTTTAGCGCATGATTTAAGTTCCATGATTCGTATGTTGACTAGAATTTTGTTGTTGCTTTATAATTCCCGTACTCCCCGTGAGGATGTATATAGTAGTAATAATATTTCATTGGGTTTAATACATTTATTTAAACATACTTTTTAACCAAGTCTCCAAGAATCAACAACATCCCAAAACCCATGTTCTAACAATGATCCTGGCAAGTAGTGACAAATGACAAAGAGTCTCCATACATTGTGCCTAGAGCCCCGTGACCGTAATCATAACCTACTGATATGACATCTTTCCTCTTACATTTGATAGTCCTTAAAACGCACTGGAGCCCTTTTCAGTCTAGCGCTAGTTCTATTTTCAGCATTCATCTGGGAGGTTGAAGGTTCCTCTACTCCACAACTCTGATTCCCAGATGAGGAATTTAATGATCTATCATTATGTGCAAAATCAGTATTCTTCTTAATTTCATTAACAGTGATTGATGAAATCATGAAATCGTCTACTTCATTATTTTTACTTTCTTCCACTTGTACCTCTCTTACTAACCTACCTTGATAACACACTTTATCAAAATGCCCATATTTACCACACTTGCTACACTTTTTTTCATATGCTGGACACCTCCTTGGTCCATGGACACTCCCATAGTTTCTGCAGTTAAATTCACCTCTAGAAGAACTTGCATCCCTGACTGTTTGGATTGAATTATGCCCCTGCTTGACTTTACTTCCAATTGATTCAATTTTCACCTTCTCTAAGCTGTTCTGAACTTCTTTTAATTGAGCTTGGGATACTTCATGCATTTTACATATTTCAATAGCTTTAGTCAGATCTAAATTAATTGTTTTTAACATGCTTTGTTGTGCATCCTTACTATTGGTACCTAATACTATTCTGTTTCTTACCATTGAAAATGCTTCAACACCAAACTCACAATTTCTTACTTTATTTTTTAAATCTGTTAAAAAGTGGTCAAAAGGCCCTCCTTCTTCTTGAATACGCTTATAAAACAAATATCTTTCATAAACCACGTTTTTTCTAGGGGTGACATAAGACTCAAATGCTTCCAATACATCTGCTAGCTTTCCTTGTTGGACCTCTGTTAATTCCAAACTGTTATAAATCTCAATGCCTTCTTCTCCAATTAAATTGAGTAAAATTGCTACCTTAACTTCATCACTTTTACCAGTTTTTCCTGATGCCATCAGATATATTTCAAAACTTTGCTTAAATCATTTAAAATTTTCTGCCACATTGCCTTCAAATGATAGTGGATTTGGTAACCTTGCTTTCATGATTTTCGTTTAATTTCCACTAGACTGCGCCAAGTAATAATATTTCATTGGGTTTAATACATTTATTTAAATATACTTTTTAACCAAGTCTCCAAGAATCAACAACATCCCAAAACCCATGTTCTAACAATGATCTTGACAAGTAGTGACAACTGACAAAGAGTCTCCATACATTGTGCCTAGAGCCCCGTGACCGTAATCATAACCTACTGATATGACAATAGTTACTGAAATAAAAATGTATAAACGAATTATTACTATTTTAAAATAACAATATCAATAGTACTGTTATTTTCAAAACATTTGAAAAAGAGATTCTAAAATTAGATCATAAATTTTATGACACATGTAACGAGAACTTTAGTGATGAGGGACTGTTACAATAATTCAAACTGACAGCTCGCCTACTTTTATGTTAATTTGGTAGCTGCTCTAATTATACAGAACGGAAATACTAATTTTCGGCTTCAAAGTAACAATTAATTACATTCATTAATTTTATTTTAAGTAATTTAATTATTTTCTATGGAGTCATTACTACTTATAATCCGAATATTACACACTGAGAGTCGAAGACCATTGCGAATAAAAGCTGTAGCATTAAACATCATACATCAAATAAACCAGTTTATATTGGTTAAATTTTGAATTTTAACATAATTCAAAACCTCTAATGAGTAAAAACAAAAACTGGTATCCTTACTAAAAGTTAATATATTTCTAAAATATACAGAGTCGAATCATTAATTTCGTAACAACTAAAGCTCGGATTTATAGACAAAAAAATTGAAGAAAGAGGCGACTATATAGGCAAAGACTTTTATTTATTTAAAAATGCCACGCCATAACAGTAATATCTTCTGTAACAAGAAGACCTCTAGTCACTCTGTTGGTAGGTGAAGGTGAATTATTATTCATAAAAATTAAATTTTCTCCCATTACATCTTTCCATTGCATTGCCATTGCATAACGAAAGACCCATGAGTGAAGTTTATACAGACGACCAGCTGACTGGCCCTTCAATCACCAAAGAGGAGATAGAAAAGGCAATATTAAATTAAAAAAAAAATAAGGCACCTGGACCAGATGAAATCCCGTCAGAAATACTCAAATAACTGGATGAAAGGGGAATTTCAGCACTACACAAAATATTTAACTTAATTTATGAAACTGGCTGGCATCCTCAACAGTGGTTACGCTCTACCTTTGTTCCCCTGCCCAAGAAAGTCAATGCAAAAAGATGTGAGGATCACAGACTCATTAGCCTAATGAGTCACACTTTAAAGATATTCTTAAAAATACTACATCAAAGATTATACAAAAAATGTGAATGGGACATCAGTGACTCCCAGTTCGGGTTTAGGCAAGGTTTAGGAACACGAGAAGCAATAGTAGCAACACAGGTGCTGGTCCAAAATTGTTACGATCAGAAGAAGGATGTGTTCCTATGCTTTTTAGATTACCAAAAAGCGTTTGATCGTGTCCAACACCACAAGTTCTCAAGAAAGTTGATATAGACCAAAAAGACATAAGATGCATTGAAAACTTGTACTGGCATCAAACGGCACAGTTAAAAATAGACAATTCTCTATCCACACCCATACATATAAGAAGAGGCGTTCGACAGGGATGTGTGCTTTCCCCTCTTTTATTTAACATTTATTCGGAAGCCATATTTCAAGAGTCTTTGGAGGATGCAAAGATGGGAATCAAAGTGAATGGGATATTAATCAACAGCATACGATATGCTGATGATGGTGTCTTAATTTGTGACAACATAGCCGATCTTCAACAACTTGTCACTATAATCGGAGAATACAGTATACGAATGGGATTAGAGATTAATACCAAAAAAAACAAATTTATGATCATCTCCAGAAACTTGGATGCACTTGAAAAATCCACCATAATACTGAATACTGAATCCATTGAAAGAGTGAGTAACTTTAAATACCTGGGATCGTGGCTTTTTAAAGACTGGGCATCGGACAGGGAAGTAAAATGTCGCATTAAGCAAGCTCGACAAGCTTTCATAAAATTCAAGAAGGTACTGACTTGTTCAGAGTTCTTCAACTGAGACTAAGGTTTACTAAGTGCTACGTGTGGTCAGTGCTGCTATATGGCGTAGAGGGCTGGACACTCAAAACGAGGGATATAAACAGATTAGATGTCCTTAAAAGAATAAACCAAGAACGCCAACTTTTCGAAACCATCAAGAAAAGGAAAACGGCGTATCTAGGTCACACCATGCAAAATGAAAAATACCAGTTCCTCCAACTTATAATCGAGGGTAAAATTGAAGGCAAGAGAGGAATGGGACGCAAGACCTGGCTCCAAAACATAAGGCAATGGACAGGGATTAACGACATACAATCTCTGATACATATTGCAAGAAATAGAGAATTAATGGAAAATGTGATCGCTAACATCCATTAGTGGATTTGCATCTGAAGAAGAAGAAGCATCTTTCCAGAGCCTAACTAGAGATTCTCGAACCAAACCAACATACATGCCAGCTGTTAAATTTAATTAGATGGAAATTAGTTTTTTCACCAATCATAATGGCTTCCCAGAACATGACACTTCCTCCTTTATATCAGTGAAAAGATCTGGCAGTTTCCTTTCTTTCTTGTCTTCCTTGTCTCTAAGTACACCACTTCGTCGGCCATCTGAGTTTACACAAATTCAACTCATGCCTAGCTAACTTGGAAACCCGTTACTATTTTCTGTTCTATAGTCCTTGGGCACGAAGTTTTTTTCGTATTGTAACATTTACATCTGTAGTTTCCAGAACTCGCCCTTTTGGAGCTTCAAGTGAGAAAATATTGGGTATCTTCTAGCTTCTAGCTATTAAGAAAATTAACCGATCGTGACGATACCTTGTTACTTTTTAGCGACTTTGTCTTGGTCTATTCTTAAGCGTTTCTAATTCCTAATATCTAGCATAGGTTTTTGACATGATGCCCTAAGTTACGCATAGAACTGATTCTATGTCTCTCTGAGACATTCTTTGCTTTACAAGATCAATAATCTTTCCTTTTGGTATATCCCTTAAACCCACATACCGCAAAATTTCATTTTTGAACCCAAAAGTTAGATTATTTATTTTAGTTCAAGCTGTACCAAGCTGTGTTATTTGATTGTTTCACCAGTTTGTTAATTTTCAATAAAAAAATTTATACTTCGTAACAGTGACAAGTTTTTTCAGAAGAAATAAATATTGTTCTGAAATACATGGTGATTCTATATAAGTTTGGGGATGTTTGCTGTAGTGTAAAATATTTCACAAACCCTTTGGTACACATGACTGTTAGTACTTTAAGGGTAATAATATTCAGAAGTATATTTATTATATTCATATAACTTTAATACAATTATTTTTAGTGTTTTATTATGCATAACAGTTTTGTGTATAAATTAATACATGTTTATTATTTGCATCGTATAATCACGATACTATTACTATTAATATGATCGTGACTCAGAATAACGGAAGTTACTAAAAAATGCACGCCTCTGACCATATTTAAAAATTACGGTTTCGTGAAATATTGTCCACACCCCAAAAAACTTTTTCTATTATTGAATTTGAGCAGGGGTGCATATTTATCTCCGAATCTATGAGACATACCGTGCAAAATAAGGTTTTATTAAAAAGGAATGTCTAATGCACCGACTTAATATTAACCCTAAAACGAATAGTTATCACCTCTTAATAATTTTATACTAATATTTTTATTATAAAATGGATACTATATTTATACTCTCCTTTTTCATAAAATTTTTGTAACTGTATTTAAGTATCAATGAGGAAATTTATGGATAGGAAGTAGATAGTCCTAGCAAGTGCCTTTAGTTAACACAGGATAAGTACCAAAAATTTAATCGCCTGTCTGTAAACTTGGTGATTCTAAAAGTTCGATCAACGGAATGCATTCAGAAACTCACAGATATGACTAGAAGACAAGATTTTGCCGTATCAATATGGGTGTGAGTTCATAAAAATTGAAATTGCTCAACTCACTGGAGATTTGTAGTTGAAACCTCTCTCTCTCTCTCTCTCCAATGGCGCTACAGCCCCAATCGGGCCTTGGCCTCCTCCAAACTATACCTCCAACCTTGTCGGTCCACTTTCCGTGGCCTTCCTTTTGGTCTTGCGCCCTGCATTTTACTATCAAGGGCTCTTTTCGGCAATCTTTCTGTCTCCGTTCTTACTACATGACCAGCCCAGCGAAGTCTCTGAAGTTTAACGAATTGTTGTTTCAGTTGGTAGAGTTCATGGTTATACCTGGATCTCCATATTCCGTTTTCGTTAATAGGTCCAAATATCTTTCTTACGACTTTTCTTTCGAAGACTTCCAGTTTTCTTTTTGTCTCTTCTGTCATCACCCATGTCTCGCATCCATAACATACTATTGGTCTGATAATAGTTTTGTAGATCCTGATTTTCGATCTCCAGTGTGTGTTTTTGGAGCGAAACACATGATCGAGTGAAAAATAAGCTTTGTTTCCCTTTGCTATTCTTTTTTGGATTTCTGGTTCTTCTGTGCCATCCGTGTTTAATGTAACTCCTAAATATGTGAAACTTTCTACCGTTTCAATATCGTCCTCTAATTCAACTGTCTGTTTTCCCTAGCTCTTGCCTGTGTTAACTTTTTTGTCTTTTGAATATTTATTTCTAGTCCGGTCTCTTTTGCCATTGATTTTAATTGTGAATATATTTCTGAAGCCTCTTCTGTTCTGCAAGACATGATGCTGATATCATCGGCATAGGCGGCAATCTGTATTGATTTATTTGTTAGGAGATTACCTGTTCCTATATTCAGCTATCTTATCACATATTCCAAGGTCAGGTTGAATAGTGTCGCTGCCAGCCCGTCTCCTTGCTTTAATCCTTGGGCTATCGTAAAGTTTTCAGTGAGCTCATTTTGGACTCTGACAGTTGCTATTGACGAATTCATTGTTGTTTTTACCAGTCGGATGTATTTTTGGGGGATATTAAAGCTCTGCAATATTTGATATAACTTGTTCCTATTAATTGAGTCGTAGACTTGTCTGAATTCTATGAATATATTGTGGACGTCAATGTCGTATTCCCACGATTTGTTTAAGATTTTTGTGATGTGATGTGTGAACATGATGTTTGGTCAGTTGTAGATCTTCCTGTCAGTTGAAACCTCACCTGTTATATTAATGTTTCAAAAACACATGGAGAAACAGACGGAATTATTATTTCCAAATTGTTCTGGTCAAGTATGTCTAAAAAAGCCTATGGCCAAAACATTTATTGCTTCTGACTGCCGAACTGACCATATCAAAGAACTTTGTTATGGTATTTTGGACATAAAGAAATTTCTAATTATAATACTGTACAAAAATATATTTTCTGTGACGTGGATAGAACATTATATACAATATGTACAATATAAATAGAAAGTTCAAAATAAACTTTTTTTTTGCTTGGTGCGTTTGCCTTAAATACAATGTCGGAAGTTTTTTTTTTTTTTTTTTTTTTTTTTTTTTTTTTTTAGCCCTTTTTCTATCCGAATTGTCGAATAAAGGCCTCTCCCATTTCTCGCCATTCATCCCTGTTGTGTGCTAGGCGTTTCCACATTGGTCCTGCGACTCTTTTGATATCGTCGCTCCAGCGCATTTGAGGTCTTCCTCTTGGTCTCTTCGCATCGTACGGTCGCCAGTTTCCTACTTCTTTGTTCCATCTACCATCTTCGAGACGTTCGTTGTGTCCAGCCCATTCCCAAGTTTTACAACGCCAGTATTCTCTGGAGCAGCACGGATTAATGTACAGCAGTAATCGGTCGACAGAGTTGAACTTCGGTTACCTTGGTAATGCTTTTCCTAGCTACAACGTCTTGATAGAACCGTTCTCCATGTTCATCACTTACAACATCTATATTTTTTGGAAAGAAATCCAGACAAGCATCCAGGAGGTGAATTTTTAGAGATACGTTACATTCCATTTCTCTGTATGCACTAAGTAATTCAATAACAAGATTTTTGTAATTGTTAGCTTTGACATTGTCAAGAAAATAAGACACAACTGATTTAAAAGTTTTGCATTATCTTGCTTCAACATCACTGTCGAATTTGCCATCTCACATTACTTCTCGCATTTGTGGTCCCACAAATATACCATTTTTAATGTTTTCCTTACTACCTTTAAAATTTACTTTACTACCCTTTTTTTATACACGAATCCTCGTCTGTTACAAACTAGTGTTTTAACAAAATTTTTCATTAGGCCCAATTGTATGCGAATTGGCAAAAAAAGTCCTTTTGATGGTCAACCAATGGTTAGTTCGTAACATTTTTAGACCCGGAGTTAGTGCTTGAAGTAGAGTCCAATCCTTCACACACTCTTGCTTTCACCCACAGCAGTATTTGAAGAAGATCACTTTAAGCGCTATCCACAGAGTGGTCATTTATAGTTATTATACTGGATATGTTCTAGGAGATATTGCATATTGTCATACGATTCCTTTATATGAAGCATGAGCTATAGGCATGAGTGTTTACTGTACTTGTGAAACAAAACTGCTTCTAAATTTAGTTTAGAAGAAACATAATTTATAAATATTTAAAAGAAATAAATAAAAGCTATATGCTTGCTTCATGTTTGTGACTCAATGCAAGAAATAAACTGTTAACATCCGTGAATAAATCAGTTCTCTGCGACGTTTTCGAAAGTAAGTTGTATGCACATCATCTGCGAGGAGATTTTATCGTTTTAATCTTAACGCTAGATGTTCTGAATGTATTTGGTTAAATCTGGGATTTAATTCTCGAAAGTTATTCAACTCAGCCTGTGCAATCAGATGGGGAACATTCTGCTTCTTGAAATAGTGGATCATTGTCTATTTCTGATTCTAATTATATATCATCAGAAGAAATCTTGACACTTTCAGGTTTTTCTTTGACCACACTCAAAGTCTTTGGTGATTTTTGGATAGGAAAATTTTTGCTATATTCGACGGGACGGATGGCTGAGGGTATGTCCTGAATCTTGAGACAAAAGTAACAATCTATAACATGGTCTGTCGGTTTATACCATATCAATGGTACCGAAAAATGTATTTTCTACATTTTGTACATTGTAACCAAGCTGTTAATAATGTAACACAAGTCTTAAAACCTATATGAGGTTATCATGTCTTATCCTTATCTCCTATTTTACCTACGAAATTGAAAGCTCTACATATGTTAGATGAGAGTGTAGACATAATACAAGGTGAGAGTATGGTTGTTGCCATTTGAAAGTTAGTTTCCAGCACACATAACAACATAACAAAAAACAAGTAACTACGTTTCATGTCATGATGACAGAAGAAATACTAACTTCATCATCATCCGTCCTTCATTTAGCACGACCACTGCTGGACAAAGGCCTCTCCTCCTCAATTTTTTATGATTTTATGCTCTTTGTTGCCAATTTTTGGTGATACGCCTGATGTCGTCAACCCAACGTGTAGATAGTCTTCCTCTACTACGTTTGTCTGCTCTTGGCCTCCAATGTGTAATTTTGCTCGTCCTTCGTGAGTCGTGCATTCTCACCACATAGCCTGCACAGTTCTATTTCAGTTCCGCTATGTATTCCACATCAGCAATACTAATCCTTCTTCGCAGATCTTTGTTTCGTATTCGGTCCCGCAATGTCACTCCCAGCATAGACCGTTCAAATTTCGAAGCTGTAGTCTTGGTTAGTCATAGTTTCCGCCCCATAGGTCATGACCGGTAATACGCATTGGTCAAATACTTTTCTTTTGAGGCTAATTGGTATGTTTGCCCTGAGTGTGTCTCACAGTTTTCCAAAGGCTGCTCACGCTAAAGTAATTCGTCTTTGGATTTTGCATGTTTGGTTATCCTTGCTGATTCTTATTTCATGACTCAAATATGTATTCTTCTCCACCAGTTCTACCAGTTTGTCTTGAATAGTTAAAAGGTTATTGAGGACCATATTTATCATAAACTTAGTTTTGGTCAACTTCATTCTGAGGCCCACCTTCAAACATGCAAAGTCCAATTCATTTAACATATCTGTGACTTCTTCTAAATTATCTGTGATAAGGACAATGTCATCTACGAAACGGATATGGTTAAGCTTTTCGCCGTCTATTGTTACTCCTCTGTGGTCCCAATTGACCATCTTAAAGGCATACTCTTACGCCTTATGAATAATTTCGGTAACACTTCTTCTTGACTTATCTCACGTTTTTATTGGTTTTTAAGGTTTTTATTGGTTGGGTTTTATCGTATATCTTAACAGTCATAGTGGCATTTTTGTAAATCTTGTAAATAAGTTCACTATACATATGGTCAATCTTGCTGTCATTAATTGCTTCTATGGGGCTGTCTATTTCAATCGTGTCAAAAGCTTTATAAAAATCTATGAAAGTGAGGGCAAGAGGTTTGTTGTATTCTATAGATTTTTCAATGAGTGTCTTTACTGTATGGAGGTGATCATTGGTACAATAATTTGAACGGAATCCTGACTGTTCTCTTGGTTGGTAGAAATTTAATTTTTTCTCCAATCTTGATGTCACTAACCTAGTGAAGAGCTTGTATATGTGATTTAACAGGCTAATAGGTCTATAATTTTCTAGGTCCGTTTCTCGCATCTTCTTTTTTATGCACAAGGATGGTTATAGCATTGTTTTATTCTTTTTGCACCTCTCATTACTGCAAACATAGATTAAACGGTTTCCTTGATTTATTTAATAGCATATCTTATATATTGATTTATGATCTTTTTTGAAATGGCTGTTTGTATTCCTGTTTGATCTTCTCGTCTACTTTCATATAATTCTTCATAAAATTCTTCAACGAGCCGTATTATCTAGTCTCTATGTGATATTATTTCATTTTGCTTGTTTCTTAATTTATAAATTACGCATATCGGTTTTAAATTTCCTTAAATCTATCCTTTCTTGTAAGGCGTCTATGGTGCAATTATTCAAGTCGTTAAGATTGTTCTTGGAGGTTTCATGCAGTAGTAGCTTTTTATTGATATGTGCCTGATATTGGTTGATATCTAATGGGGGTGTCCAGATACCATGAGATTTATTTTTGATCATTATGTTCGTTTCTCTTTCTGTGTTGATTTGAATTTTCGCTCCTATCATTCTGTGGTCACTTCTTGTGGTGAGCTTGTTGAGTACTGTTACATTTTTAATTATTTGTTTTTTGTCATTTATGATGTAATAGATTTCGTTCCTTTTTCTACCGTTTAAAAGTCCAAAACGGAACTTTTTAGGATACCTACTAACTTCACATGTCGATAAATACTAATTAATGTATAAATTCAGATAAACTGAAGTTTTCCACTTCACTGAAAGTTTTTTTAAACTATGTTAGACCGCCAACCACCCAAATTTTACCTTTTATTAGTGAATTCTTAGAGGACATTACTTAAAATATAATAATAAAGTGAATTATTATATAAACATAAATATAACACTATATATTCGAATATTTTACTCCCTACAACCGGCTCAGTAGACACTTCTTTATTAAATTCCATATTCATAACTCAAATTAAATAAGATCTGTCTCGAAACAAAGGAAGTGAGAGCCTTAATAACGCACTTTAAAAAATAAACCCACGAATTAAATTACAAAGAAATATGTAAGCTGCATGTGGATGAAGAATTCTAGTACTCGTTTTCAAGTAATAAGAGATCTCTGTAAAATTATACAAAACAGGATATGTAAAAACTAGACATAAAAATTAGCGAGTCTCATTTGGGATTTAGAAATAGAACTGGAACAAGCGGAGCGTTATTTGAATGTGTATGTTTGGATATGTAATTAAGATATATGTTAATTGCCAAAAAGCTCCTAACCAATAGAGACATAACATTAAAATTAAGAACGAGGCTATTACGATGCTATGTGTTCTCATATTGTTGTAGTGAGATATTAAGATATTTATGTAATGAATTAATTCATAAAAAATCCTGAAAGAATATTTATTATAAATTACGTAAATTGTTTACCTACATTAATTAGAACAATTAGAAACTAGACCACACGTATTGGATAAACACAGGTGTGTTTTGTTTCATATTACTTTTGTTATAAATCTAGCCTTGTATACTCAGCACTTTTGTATAAACGTTATTTGACCTAATAACCAATCTTATATAATCGTAAATATACAATAATAATAAGTAGAGTTTAGTCATTCATTCATTGCTCGTATTTCACTCTAGTTGGTATTCGTAATGTGAATACGAACTAATTTAAAGTAGTAATGTCATCGATTCCGTGTGTAAATCAGTAGTAAGTAAATACATCACATTAAAATAAAGACACTAATTTACTTTTGCAAATTATTATTAGATGACGCTATGGAGTCCATATTGAAGCCATATTATTGTTGCTTCTTTTTGACGGGAAAGATTTGTTTTCACGTTCAGAGCGAAAATACAGAAGCACTATGCATGAAATCAAATCTTAACTCTCGTGTTTTATTTCGATATACTCTTTATGAGTAATAGAAACCAAATCGCCAAGAATTTTTGATTAGATGAGATATGTTGTGAAATGCAACTTTTATATTTTCCAAATCTCTCTTTATATCTTTTAGCATCATCTATTTTGTTTTGTAATTCTTAGAAGGCACAGATTAAAGCAAAAATCTGGATTTTGATTTCGTCAATAGAAATCTTCGGATATCTACTTTCGTGATTAACATCACATTAAGTTTAATATATTATTCAACCTCTTTAACAATCAAGATGTATTTTCTAAAGAAGTATCGCCAATCCATTTTGAGATAAATATGGTGGCGATACGAGAGTATAACAAGCCAATATCTTATCGTTATATATTATTTTATAATATATTGTTGTATGGCGTTTAAGCATAGTCGTTTAAAAAACAAACCTACATACATTGGAATTATTCAAAAAATGGTGCTGCCTTAGAAAAAAACAGAAAACTGAAATAATTTGATCATATAATGAGGAGAGCCAGATATGAGATGCTACGTGTAATAATGATTCGCTTAAAAATTAAAAAAAAAATGGTTTAAGATGAGTTCACCTTAATTATTTAGGACATCTGTAAATAAAGTTTGCCATGTGAATCGCCAAGTGAATCGCCATAATAACTTTCCACCTCCAATAGGAGAAGGAAAAAGAAAAAGTAAAATAAGCAGAAACGCCTCTTAAAAGGTGGATAACAGATAACAAGAAAATTTCACGGTAAAGTTCCCTGAACACAACGGATTCTGATGATATGATGTTATTACAAAATACTGAAAGGTATTTAGGCCAACGTCTGCTACAGTGACCATGAGCGATCGAAGAAAAATGTTTAAAACTTAATATGACACAAATCTAGAAGGTGCATTTAAAAAAGGAGTTAATACTACAAATAAGATGATTATTTGGGATAAGGAAATGATTGTAGAAACTTATAGATTATAGTATATGTATTACATAGTAATGGAAAAAAACATAAAGAAGTATACAGTGGAGAAAGTGTCGAATGAATGAAATGTAAAAAGCCAGTGGTGCGTTATATGATAGAAAGATTCTATCATAGAACTGCCGTAGAATCAGTTATCATACGCAAAACTCAATGTTGGATAGTAAAAAAAGAAAGAAGAGCAACGAATGAGAGCACGTAGGACACGTTTCGACATCTCTGTCGAAAGAAAAACACAACTTTAAGAAAGAACTTAGTGTACAGAAAACCGTTAATGTAAAAATTTGCTACTTACTGAGTCTATTTTAAAGAAAATTGGCTAGGTTGATAATGCCACAGGGAATATCTACTTATTAAGGATTCTGAAAGTCGAATTGCTCTCCGCTGGATACCTTTTTGGAGAGAGGAAAAAAGAGAAGGAGGCAGAGACAGAGTGATGGAGAGATATAGGGAGAGGGAGAGCTGGAGAGAGAGAGAGAGAGAGAGAGAGAGAGAGAGAGAGAGAGAGAGAGAGAGAGAGAATGGGACCAAAGTACTGTCAACTGGCATGGAAACTATTTGAAGATACAATTGATAATTATGGTCTTTAAAAACTTATGTAAATTTATGTAAAACGTAAAGGATATTAACGATATGTGAGACAATTACAAAAGCTGTTAAAACAAACTGTTTGAATTTGAATTACGGTTGAATTTAACAAGAGACTAGTAAAGGGGAAACGCTAGCAATTATTGAAAGCGTTTCTTAACAAAGCTAAATCATCATCAGACGTTTTGAGTCCACTGATGAACATATATCTCCTGTAAATAGTTGCATTGCATCCGATCTTGAGCATCCTGAATCCAGTTGTACTAGACGGGCTTAATGTCGTCTGACAGCCTTGTTGGATAACGGCCTCTATTACGATAAGCATCGTGTTCAGGTATCCATTCTAAAATTTTCTTGGTCTATTTTCCATCTCTGACTCTCGCATCATGCTCTATCCAGTTCCATTTCAGCGATGTAATTCTTTTAACTGCATCCGTAACACCAGTTTTTCTCCTAACTATTTGATTTAAAGCTCTATCTCTAAGGGATATTCTCAACATTAACTTCTCCATTGATCATAGACAGTTCCTCTCGAGTACATGGAAATATCTGATCTTAAGACTACCCTAAGTTTTCAGTAAGCTGACCATGTTAGTTCTATTCTCCTGTTTAACTTTGTTGTTTGATTGTCCCTTCCTAATTTAATCTTGTGGCCGAGATACTTATAGCTATAAATTTATTCTATTTGCATGCCATTGGTTGAAATGTTTTTGGCCAGTACAAGCTTGGTCATGTATTGTGTTGTGAAAAAATTAATTTTAAGGCTAACTCGTGGACAAAAGGTTTGAAGGTCTTAAAGAAGTTCACAGTTCTACCCGGTCTGCAACTATTACATACTGCAGCTATTACATATATTTCGAGGAAGAGTTGTGTACCTGTGATCAATACTGCACTCTGTAAGAACTCTCAACATGGAGCTATGTTCGACTGAACTAAATGCGTTCTCAAAGTCTACAAATATTAATATTAATGGATTGTTGTATTCTGTAACTGTTCTGTCAAGGATTTTATTACTTATAGGTGGTCATTCGTTCCAAAGCCACTCCTACATCCAGCTTGCTGTAGTGGTTGGTAAAAATTTAGCTTAAATCCCAGTCTGTCAGTAATTATTCGAGTAAGGAACTCATATAAATGAGATAGCAAGTTGATAGGTTTCCAATTTCTGTTACACCTTCTTTATTAAGCAATATTATCGTAATGCCAATATTCCATTTTTCTTATGTAAGTCCTTCAAAGAGGTGGGCATTATAAAGAGTTTTTAAAGCTTTTATAACACATTCACCTCCTAGTTTTATCATTTCACTTACAATGCCATCTTCTCTAGGTATTTTGTTGTTTTTTATACCTTCTAACGCTGGTTTAATTTTCTTTTCGGTTATATCTGGAAGTTTCTCTGATCCTTGATTTTATACTGCTTTATTTTTTAACTTATAATTATTCCTCGTTTCTGTCTTTAACTTTCGTTTTAAAACTATTTAGGCTATCTGTGGTACCTATAAGCTGTTTATTTAGTGGTAAAGTTCCTTATGTCTTTCCTAACGGCATTTGAAATGGTTTTATTTAAATTTATAAGCTGTACAATGTTCGTTGTGTGCTTACCTTTCATTTCCCTTTTTTATTGCATTAGGTTTTTTGTGTCTTCTGTGAGTTTTTCATATTTCCTTGTTTGCTTGTCTTGGCACTTCTGTGTTTTATCTGACACGTCTTTCTATAGGTTACTCTTTATTTCTTCCTGGTATGATCTTGTGTTAGTAATCGCAGTAAATGTGACTTTTTTGACCTTGTTACAATTACAATATTTATTTTTTTCTTCTTTACGTTCAATAGCATCTTTGCTCTTACCATTCTTTGGGTATTTCTGGTTGAAAATTGATTTAATACAGTTATATCTTCAACAGAGTCTTTCTTGTTAGTAAATATAAAGTCAATTTCGTTCTTGTTTAAGCCATTTAGTGATTGCCAAGTCCACTTTCTTTGAGGACTTTTTTTAAAATGCGTGTTCATGACATATAGCCTGTGTTGCAGATAAAATTCTATAAGAGTTTGGCCCCTTTCGTTTCTATCACCATATTCGTAAGGTCCAAGTACAAACTCCATATCATCCTGCTTGCGGCTTATTTTGGTGTTTAGGTCTCCTATCAGTATAGTGTAGCTGGTGGTTACCTCTTGTATCGCAGTGTTAACCTCATCGTAGAACCATTCACCTTCTTTGTCTGTGTGGGTACTGGTAAGTGCATATAACTGGATGATCTTTAATCGAATTTATTTGTTTACTTTGTAGATAAGATATATATATAACTCTACCACTTATACTTTTAAAATCCGACGCCACCATTAAAAGACTTATAATACAATAGGTTTCCTGGCGAAAGTACTTTTTTCTTTACCTGAAAGCTAATTGTAATGCTAGGAAAGCTGGGGTAATGTAAAGTGTATGCCAATTTGAATATGATACTAGATGTTTAAATTTGAATATGGTTGTATAAATTAATCAATACATTTGTCCTCCCTGTATTCCTACGATCCCTATAAGTACCGCCATCGGGCTCGTGGAATGCGTCCCTTTAAGACAGAAGAGCACCAGTCGTTGAAAAGAAGAGACGCAACCCGGCACGGGAACCCATGCACGCACATTAAATTGATTTCGTTCGTTGTTTTGTAGTGCAAACCCTGGTAATTCGACCCAGCGGTAAGTTTTTACCTAGTTTTACCTAAACCTATAAATTGTTTTTGATTGTTTATTGCAACCATTTAAATTTTAATAATTATTTGCACCAATGAGGAAAAGTCCATTTTCTCGCCAGAGTTACCGAAGGAATAGTTCTGTTAATTAAGTACTATTAATTCGTAATAGTACATTTGTTTGTTAATACCCCCACATTGGCCTATCTAGCCGGATTTGAACTCATTTATTGAAAAAATATTTTTTGTTATATTTAAATTTGAATGGTTGGTTTCGTCTCGTCGTATTTTTTATCGTTTTGAGGGTTCTTATCTTAAGTTTGCGTCTCTTGTCGTGGCTCGAGAATAATTTATGACCTTTTTGTAAAGTCGACCATATGGGACTTTTTAGAAGGGAATTATCGTCGTTTTAATAAAGTATCGAATTACAAATCGGTAATTTCGGGGTTTTAGACCACATTTTTGTACACTTTCGTTTGTATAATATTATTGGAACTTGTTAGAAATTTAAAATGGAAAAACTTGAAGAAAAGAATAGGAAGCTCAAATTTTTAAGAAAAACTGCGTTAAATGATATTCAGTTAATTTTCGATTTAGGTTTTAAGGCCCTTTCAGACGTTTCTATTCGCCCTTTATTTAAAATTAGACTAGAGGATTTAGATTCGATTCGCGAAGAGTTCTTAAAACATCACACTAATATTATTAGTAATATTCTTTCTGTACCAGACGCGGATACGAGGGTTGAAGAAAATGTTCGGGAATTATTTTTGGAACAATTTTATAAAATAAAACTATTTAGTGCGGAATTATCTGAGCCACAATTTGAAACTCCAGAACCGTTTAGATCAGTAGTAGTTCCACAATCTAATATTCGCTTGCCTAAAATAGAGCTGCCTAAATTTAAGGGTGATTTTAAGGAGTTTAGTTCGTTTTTAGACTTATATAATTCGGTTGTACATAATAACGCAGGCCTAGCAGACGTAGAAAAGTTTAAGTATTTGAAAGGATGTTTAGAAGGGACTCCACTTAGTCTGATTCGTAATTTGTCAATAAATAGCGATAATTATCAAATTGCTTACGATCTAATTGTTAAACGGTACACAAATGTTCGTCTTTGTGCGACCGCGCATTGGGATGCGATCTTGGGCGTACAGAAAATATCGGTAGTTAATTCGAAAAATCTGGCTAAATTAGTAGACACGTTTTTAGAAAATTTAGCCGCATTGAAAACATTAGGTCTTCCGACAGAACATTGGGATTTTATTATGTTTAATTTACTTTTGTCGAAATTAGACGCGGATTCAGTAAAGTTATTTGAGTTAGAAAATAAATCGAATAAACTCCCGTCATTTCAAAAATTGGTAGAGTTTATTGAAACTCAGTACATTGCTTACGATAATTTGAATAGTAGCTTAAGTGAATCTAAGAAATCGTCGAGGGCTCCAACTTATACGGAGCCAAAGTGTAATTATAAACATTCCAATGAGTCAAGGCATAATAGTAGTTCATCCTTTGTTACAAATTCGTCGTCAATATGTTGTGCTTTATGTAAACAAAGTCATTTTCTTAACCATTGCTCGTTGTTTTTGAAAAAATCTCCAAAAGAAAGATACCAATTTTGTAAAGAATCTTCCTCGTGTTTTAGGTGTCTTAATCAGGCTAATCATTCTGTCAAGTCGTGTCCAAAGGTCTTTAAATGTAGTAAATGTAATAGTCACCTTCATAATAGTTTGTTGCACTTTGATAGAAATCGTTGCAATAGTCAGTCGTCCACAGAAAATACTAATAATTCAGGGGCATCGGGAGTCGAACAAAATTCGCCTGAAATATCACATTGTGCTGCTAGTTTTGTAGGGAAGAAAAACGAAACAAAAAAGGAAATCTTGCTCGGTACTGTTTTAGTTCACGCGATTGATAGTAAGGGATGTAAACAGCCCTTGAGATGTCTTCTAGATTCAGGTTCAATGAGTTCGTTCATTAGTCGCAAAGCTGCCAGTAGATTAGGCTGGCCTAAAACTCCTTGTTCATTTGAAGTTAACGGACTCAATTCGATGCAAACGAAACTGAATCAAGGTCAAATAAGTTTTTCTATCCAACCTCGTCATCAGGAGTCACCGGTGTTTCACTTGGAGGCTATTATTACAGATCGGGTTTGCTCGGATTTGCCGAGCACCAAAATTGACATATCGACGTGGAATTATATTAAAAATTTGAATTTAGCCGATCCCGAATTTAACTGTAGTCAATCTATAGATTTGTTAATTGGTTGTAGCATATTTTCGAAGGTGTTGTTAGAAGGTAAAATTGAAGCTAAAGCGGGACAACCAGATGCCCTAAATACCGTTTTTGGTTATATTTTGTTAGGACCTACTAGAACACCTAACCTTTCGTCGACTTCGCTTGTTTGTCTTTCAAATATTGAAGACCCACTAAATTCTTCGTTAACGAAATTTTGGGAACTGGAAAACGTACCGGAAAAGCCAGTTTCAGAACCAGAAGACGTTCTGTGTGAGAACATTTATCTGGAAACGCATAATCGGGACGTCTCGGGTAAATATGTTGTATCTTTGCCTTTTCGTGAATCGCCGCCTTGTTTGCAAGATAGCTATGATATTGCTTTAAATAGATTGCTATCATTAGAACGACGCTTATCTCGTCAACCAAGTTTGAAAAAAGAATATTCTTTTCATATGCAGGAGTATCTTGATTTAGGTCATATGCAGTTAGTCTCTAATGCCGAAAAGAAAAGGGGAAAGTATTATATTCCACATCATTGCGTTGTGAAACCAGATAGTGTTTCAAGTAAAATTCGAGTTGTATATAATGCGTCTCAGAAAAGTCCCAGTCGCGGTAAATCTTTAAACGACTATTTACTGGTCGGTCCTAAGCTGCAACAGAACATAGTCTCGCTGTTGCTGAATTTTAGACTTAATCGTTTTGCGCTGTGTGCGGACATTCGTCAGATGTATCGTAATATTTTAGTCGCTCCTGAACACACCGATTATCAACGCGTGTTATGGAGATTTTCTAGCGCTGAGGAAATTCAGGAATATCGTTTATTAACTGTTACTTTTGGAATAGTATCTTCGCCGTATCTCGCTTTAAGAACTCTCCAACAATTAGCATTAGACGAAGGCTCTCGTTTTCCTAAAGCCGTCTCGCTTATTCGTCATGCTTCGTATATTGATGATTTTGTTTTTGGTGCTTCGACTCTCGAAGAAGCACAAACTTTAGTTGACGAATTAGTCGCTTTGTTAAAGTTAGGAGGCTTTGAGTTACGGAAATGGTGTTCGAATGAACCCAAATTGTTGTCGCAGTTTCCTGAATCCCATATTAATCCTCACTCCATTAATTTTGATCCAGAAGCAAATGGTCCTTCATTAAAAATCCTTGGTTTGAAGTGGATTGCACAGTCCGACGTCTTTCAATTTTCAGTCAAATTGCAAGACGTCCCTTGTACCAAAAGATCGTTTTTGTCCGAATTAGCTCGAATTTATGATCCTTGTGGTTACTTAACACCTATTACCTTTTTCATTAAACATTTAATCCAACAACTTTGGGCAACCGGTCTTAAATGGGATGATCGTCCTCCTTCGGAAATAATTCGTGTATGGGAGCAATATAAGAGCGAACTATCTCTTATTTCACAGTTCAAAATTCCTCGTTTTTTGAATATTTCCTCATGTCCGATCTTAGAGCTTCATGGATTTGCCGATGCTAGTGAAAAGGGATATGCTTGTGTCGTTTATATTCGTAGTATTGATACTCGTAACCTAGTTCAAGTTAATTTACTGTGTGCCAAATCGAAAGTAGCTCCTATAAAACAGATTACTATACCTCGATTAGAATTGTTAGCTGCTGTTCATTTGGTAAAACTTATGTCGTTTGTGTTAGAGTCGTGGAAGCATATAATATTTCAAAATGTGTATGCTTGGTTAGATTCTCAAATCGTATTGCACTGGATTAAAAGCTCCCACTCGAGATTCAAAACTTTCGTCGCAAATCGCATTTCGTATATCCAGTCCCATAGTCAAAATTATTCTTGGCATTATATCGAATCTCGAAATAATGCAGCCGATGCGCCTTCGCGAGGCATGCTACCGGCCGCTTTTCTATCAAAATTAGACTGGTTAACAGGACCTTCGTTTTTGTATAATATTCCATTAATTTTTCCAGAGGTTCCTCCCTCATTGCAGGAAAAATCCTCTTTGGAAGAGATAAAGAAAGCTTTAGTGTTTGTTTCCACTCGTGAGGAACATTTTCTGTCTTGTTTGCTGAAAAATAAATCGTCTTTTACCTCGATCCAAAGAATTTTGGCTTTTATGTTGCGATTCGCGCACAACTCTCGTTATAAAAGGTCGAAACGGTCAGGACCCTTGACTTTCGTAGAATTAGAAGACTCGTTGATTATTCTTGTCAGATTTACACAAGAAAAGTATTTTGAAGAACATCTTCAATCAAATTCTTTTCCAAAACCATTTCGTAAGTTGGGAGTATTTTTAGATGATAGTACTCAGTGTTTAAGAGTAGGTGGTCGTCTATCTCAGTCTTCGTTATCGTATGAAGCAAAACACCCGTTTTTGTTACCAAAAAAATCTCGTCTTACTACTCTTCTAGTTCGTCATTATCATGAGAAGTATTTACATGCTGGATTTAAGAGTACTCAGTTTTTGGTTAGTCAAAGGTTTTGGATAATGTCTTCTAAACAAGCCGTTAATTCGGTATTGTCCAAATGTATTAGATGTTGGAAACAATCTCCTAAAAACTTACAACCCCCTATGGGTAATTTGCCTAAATTTCGTCTCGGTGCCATTAAACCCTTTTCGATTTGTGGGTTAGATTATGGTGGACCGTTCTCGATAACCATGTCTCGTTACAGGGGAGTTAGAACTCAAAAGGCCTATTTGTGTCTATTTGTATGTTGCGCTACAAAGGCTTTACATCTTGAATTGGCTAGTGATTTGACCGCGGAAGCCTTTTTGGCCGCTTTACAACGTTTTATCGCTCGGAGAGGTCGAGTATCGCAAGTGTTTTGTGATAATGGCACTAATTTTCATAGTGCTTATCGACAGCTTAGTAGCTTCATGGAGAGCGCTCTCGATAAAGAAAGTATTAAGTTTTCATTTGCTCCTCCCGCTGCTCCACATTTTGGTGGTATTTATGAACGGGGAATTCGTTCTGTAAAGGAACATATTGTTCGTATAGTCGGGGCTCAAATTTTGACCTACGAAGAATTTTATACCGTTTTAACTTTAATTGAATCGGTCTTAAACTCACGCCCTCTCACCCCATTAACCAATGATGTTGAAGATCTCAATGCGTTGACCCCAGGACATTTCCTGACTCTTGAACCCTTGACATCTTTGTCTGTGCCTGATTTTTCGGAGGTATCCTTCAATCGTTTGTCCAGATGGCAGTTGTTACAACGCATCCATAGGGATTTTTGGGCTCGATGGCGAAAGGAATATTTGCACACCTTGCAACAAAAGTCCAAATGGTTAGATTCTGGCTTTGTACCTAAAATCGGTGCCTTAGTTGTTTTAAAGGAGGATAATTTGGCTCCGTGTAAATGGCCTCTCGCGCGTCTTGTTGAATTACATGAGGGTAAAGACGGTGTAGCTCGAGTGGCTACCGTGCGTACGATCACCGGAACCTTAAAACGGCCTCTTGTCCGAATTTGTCCCTTGCCAATAGAGGAAGACTAGATGGTCAGCATTTTTTACTGATGTTGTTTTGTTCGGCTTTTATCAAATAGAACCACGACGAAACCACCATTTTAATTTTAATTTTTTTTTTATTTTAGTTTAATTTTGAATATTTGTTTAAGATTTGTATAGGAATTGTTTGTATTAATTATCGTTTTAGTTGTTTAAGTAATGATAGTATTTAAAATTTTAGAATTCGTTTTGTTTTTTAAAGACATTATGGCCTTTAAAGGGGGGAGAATGTTTAAATTTGAATATGGTTGTATAAATTAATCAATACATTTGTCCTCCCTGTATTCCTACGATCCCTATAAGTACCGCCATCGGGCTCGTGGAATGCGTCCCTTTAAGACAGAAGAGCACCAGTCGTTGAAAAGAAGAGACGCAACCCGGCACGGGAACCCATGCACGCACATTAAATTGATTTCGTTCGTTGTTTTGTAGTGCAAACCCTGGTAATTCGACCCAGCGGTAAGTTTTTACCTAGTTTTACCTAAACCTATAAATTGTTTTTGATTGTTTATTGCAACCATTTAAATTTTAATAATTATTTGCACCAATGAGGAAAAGTCCATTTTCTCGCCAGAGTTACCGAAGGAATAGTTCTGTTAATTAAGTACTATTAATTCGTAATAGTACATTTGTTTGTTAATACCCCCACACTAGAATTAACCTTTTTTTCAAATTACCGTGTATTCCTGCGCATCCCACGACATAACTACTTAATGAGTCCGGTAACAACAGCGGTCGAGTAATGTAATAGAAAGCATACATTAAGTCAAAATATATAATAGTAAAGAAATTAAAAGTAAAATTCACCAAATAAGATTACAAATGAAGAATTTAGTAAGGTAAGTTCAGTTGAACTACTGCATTATACTAACTTAAAAGTTTATGTTGATGAAAATGTGAGGCTGTAATGGCAGAAGCTGTTTATTCAAAACTGTTTTAATATCATTTGATTTAGCGTGTTTAACGAATACATCTAGAAGGGAATAGAAGTGGTTTGTTGAAAGTATATGGTTAAAGAAAACAGAGTTACTATTGCAAATGTCTGTGATTTTGTATTTAATATTTAACTTTAAATGTTCTGAAACACGATTCTCTGTTGTTTTGCCACTTTAGTCGATGTAAACTGCTTTACAAGAAACACAACAAAGCTTATAACAATCAACAACAGACTTAAGCAAAAGATCTTCTTGAAAAACAACATACCAGCAGCTGTTATCAGTACTTTATCTCTGCATTTATCATTTGCATTCTATTTCATCCTATACCGTTTTCTTACGTTCTTTTACTAACACATCTATTACATTTTAAAAAGTACTGGGCTTACACTACCTCCTTTCTTAACTGCTTGCATTGTCTCAAATGGTTGCGACTGTATATTTTGTGCTTTCATTAGAGGTGGGCTAAATATCACTACCCTGTGATTTAACAGCTGTGATAAGAAAATAACAATCACGACCTGTGAATAATAACAAAATATATAACAAAGTTTTCAGTGTTTTATTGCTATATAAACAAAATAGACTGGGACTGTAATTTCTGTCTTATTCCTCACTTTTATGTTTGTAGTTCTTGATTGCCATAACGTGATATTTTCCGTTCTTGTCTCAGTCGCAAAGTTGTGAAATGCAAGACGTGTAACAGGATAACAAAGATCGAGATAGAGGTAGTCAGCGATATTGTGAAGTCTCTTTCTAATGAGGAATGCAAGGGCAAAAATAATATTATATCGTCCTTGGAGGAATATGAACATCGCCAGTTTAGTATAATATTAGTACGTAAACAAATATTATTTGAAGAAAATAAAAAGAACATTTAAAGTATATGAAAGAGAGGAGAGAATTTTGGAGTTTGTTAAACGAGTACTGGTAAAAGAGGCCTGCTCGTGTTTTGGGGAAAGAGTTGCTGGTATGCTGATAGGTTGATACTTAGAACGGAGAAGGCTTTGATTGGTAGCCTAACATAATCAACAAAGGGGAGCTGTTTTGGTAGAAAGGAGATATCGTCGAGTGTGAATTAAAAGGTCAGTCAATAATTTTTGTGACCGAATTTTTTCGTTTGTTTCAAATAAAAGACTATATACTATCAGAAGATCAAAAATTATTGCTATTTTAAAATACCATAAATTTTATAAAAGTTGTTTTAACGTCAAAGGATATTTATTAATATTGCTTAATAAATTTAAAAAGTTTCTTTTTATAATATTAAGAATTCTATTTTTTTTAGTACAACGACATATGAACAAAGATTCCAATATTTCAAAATTTTTATAGGAAGTATAATTATTTTACGAATATCCAAATTTCTTGTTTATGTTGTTTTATCAATGTTATAAAAAAAAACAAACCGATAAATTATTGATAAATTTTCATATTATTTCTTTTAATAATAAAAGATATTTGTATTTGCATATTTATGTTATTTCTAATTATTTCCTTTCGGCTATTTTATCCCGATAGGGTACAACTAAGAGATAATGGAAGCCACGAGAAAAGATAAATATAACCTAAGCTGATTTATTTTTTTTTGTTTAATAAAATGGCACCCTGAGATTGTTTTTTTTTATGTATGATTTGCGACACTTAGATAATTAATTAAATAATTAATTAAAGTAATTAAATAAATAAAAAGTCTTAATGAGTTATATACTAGAGAATTTTATAAAAATTATTTATGTGAGGGCATTTTTAAGAAATTAGCATATAATAATTGTAAAAAGTTGTATTTTAATAATTATAATGTTGTAGATATATTTAAGTGAGCCATGTGACTAGGCAACCAAAAATACTCTTGAAAGTGACAGATAGAAATTAATAATTATTACGAATATAAAGTGGGGTTATAATGATATGTTGTTTAAAATGTGTATTTTATTAAATTAGAGTGTTAGTTACTAATTTAAGTGTATATTCTGATCTGAAAAGCCTAAATGTCAACAAAATTATCAATAGAAAATTAAAGAATTCTCCAGAATGCAGAATTTGACCTTTGTTTACGGTGGAACATTCTGGAATAATGGTTATGTCTGTGGATCGAACATATACTGTTTCCAGAACATCCATATAAAAGAAATAGAACAAAATCGAATAGGATTTCTTACCAGATGATTCTGGAACATGGAAAAAGATATAAATACCCGGTGATTTGGATTCAAGGCATCAGTTATGAGTTACAGTTACTATGAGTCCAGTTTAGTATGAAAGTTAGTTAGAGTTCATTCAGTTAGTAAGAAGAATTCAGATCAGTTATGAGTTACAGTTACTATGAGTCCAGTTTAGTATGAAAGTTAATTAGAGTTAGCATGAAATAGAAGTCAGATTAATTATAATCAGACAGAAGGTCCAATTGTTCAATATAGTGAGTTAAATGAAGATTAAGAAACAGTATAAAGAAAATATTATTGAAGATTAAAAATTATGTAATGTATAAATGGTGATTGGATAATTCAAGAAGTATTAATTGAAAATTAAAATTATATAATATATTTGGTGATTGGATATTGGTATACTGAAAAGAAGAATAAATATAAATGCTGTTTGCTGGTTTGCTTGGTGGTTTATAAATGGTTAAGAAGAAATATATTTTAAATTGGTGGAAGCTGATAATTTGAAAAAGTAATTTCACAAAAACAAGGATAACCGAAGCACGAAGACATTGAGTGGTGATTAGAATCTATATAGTGGAAAACAGTTCATTTAGGCATTCAGTGACAGAAAGGTACAAAATTTTGTTAATATAATTTAGTTAGTGTCATAACAATTTCAATTTTAAAGATAGTTTGTTTAAATTTTACATTTTCTATAGAATTTAATTAGTTTCATAAGAATTTCAATTTAAAGATAGTTTATTTTAAATTTACATTGGCTAGGTTAGATATATATGTGTGTTTCATAATAGATATAATAAAGATAATTTAAAAAAGTACTTACAAACTAATTCTTTGAGAACCGCGATAAAAACCCTATATTATTAAAAAACAATCATTGCTCACCATTCACAAATAATACATCATAACAATTTGGCGCCCACCGCGGGGCTCTCTATTTAAAAGAATTAGTTTGGGAAGATAAGTGCTCTCATATAATTAAATTAATTATCAGTAGAAAGAAAAAATTATAGATTTTATTTTTAATTATATTTGAACAAGTAAAGTCTCAAAATGTCTCAAGGAAAGAAAGGTACAAGAAGCAAAAAGAATGAAGAAGATGTGGAAGTAGAAACACAACCTATACAAGAGGAGAGTTTAGTTCAAGTTCCACAAGATACTGCAGAAATGAATCCAGAAAGAGAGGAAAATGTCAATATGGCAGCTTTGATGTCATTAATGATGCAGATGAACAAGACAATGGAAGAGAATACGAAAGAAATGGAAGAGAATACGAAACAAATGGAAGAGAATTCAAAAGAAGTCAAAGAAGACATGAAAAAAATGGAACAGAAATTATACGAGAATTATAGAAAATTAGAAAAGAAAATAGAAGATAATAATAATAAAATTGTAAAACAAATAGAAAAACAAATGGATAAAAAACTTGAAACTGCAGAGAAAAAAGCAGCAAATGAAATAAAAAATATACGGAATGACTACAAGAAAAGGATAGAAAATGAGAGGACAGAAGTAAAGAGGATTATTCAAGATAATAAGATAGATATAGAACAGAAAATAGAGTTGCAGAAATGTAACTTAGAAGTAAAAATTAACGAAGACAGGAGAAACAAAGAAGAAAAATTTGATGATATACTACAAAATATCCAAATAAATAATAATCAAATAAAAAATGTGGAACAGAGAATAGATGATATTTCACAAATGAGAGACATAGGGAGACCTTACTTAAATTTAACAAATGAGACTGGGATTAAATTCTCTGGTAATATAAAAAATTTGCATCCTAGAGTATACATAAATAGTTTAAAACATAAATTAAGATTTGTGAATAATATTAATGATATTAAAGATTATATTAGAATGACATTAAATGACAATGCAGCAACTTGGTTTGCTAGTATTGAAAATGATTTAGATAATTTTCAAACATTTGAAAATAAATTTTTAAATTATTATTGGGGTGAATTAGAACAAGCCAAGTTTAGAGAAATTCTATATTTTGAAAAGTATAATCACAATTTAAAATCAAATATGGTAGATTATGCATTGAAACTCATAACGGTTGCAAAATATTTGGAACCACCACTTAGAGAGGAAGAAACAGTCTTAAATGTATCTAGACATTTTGATGCTGATGTTGTGCAAACAGTAACTGTACAAAATATTCAAACAATACAGAGTTTTATTAATTTTATTCAAAGAATACAAAGAGGTAATATGACAAGTAATAATAACAACAATAGAAAAGGAGATAATAACTTTCAATATAATAAGAATGATAATCAACAATATAGACAATCATATAACAATAATACTAGGTATGGTGATAGTTTACAAAATTTTAATAATAATAACAATAATCAAAATAGACAGAATCTTAATAATAATACTAGTTATAATAGACAAAATTTTAATAACAATACTAATTATAATAGACACGATTTTAACAATAGAAGAAATACAGAACGACCTAATTACAACAGACAGGTAAATTGTGTACGAAGGAATAAAGTCTGCGAAGACAGGGAACGAAATAGTACAAGGCAAGAAAATGTGAGTAGAAGTCATAGTAGGGAAAGACATAGGACATCAGATCCAAGTGGTCAGATACAATCTGACAATTCTAATAATCAAAATTTTGTTCAGTAAACTTTCTGAATTACAAGTTAGGCCATTGCTATTATGAAAAACCTTCTGAATTTATTTCTCTAGATGAAGATAAAATTATTAAATCTATTAATTTAATTTATATAAATGCTTTGGCCAAAAATAAAATGATTAAAATTATGATAGATACTGGTTCAGAAAGTACTTTAGTCTCGGAGAATTTTATTTTTAATACATTAAAACTATCAGATATAATAAAGATTCCAAAAATTAAAATTTTGGTGCAAATAATAAGAAGTTGGGTGAAATTGATAAACTGGCCAATTTTAAAATTAATATTCTTAATCAAGAAATTACTATGCAAGGATTTATTGTCAAGGATTTATGTGTTGATATATTATTTACTAAGAAGAAGATATGATAAAAGTTTTAAATTGCCCTGAAGAATATAAATCAATAGTCGTTTCCATATTGCAGAAACACAAGGGACTTGTCAATAAAGAAAATAGAATTGCACAAAATTATACCATAGTATAAAAGTTAAAGAAGAAAAAGATTTTAAAACAAAATCATACCCAATACCATATAAATACAGAGAAGAAGTAAACAAAACAATTATTAATATGTTAGAAGATGGAATCATTGAGAAGGCAGATACACGTTTCATTAACCCTATAGTAGTAGTACATAAAAGATCAGGTGAAATCAGGTTATGTTTGGATGCAAGGAATATTAACAAGATTACTGAAAAGCAATTTGAAGCACCAATGAGTATGGATGGAATACTAGGAAGAATTACATGAATGTCATTTTTCACTAAAATCGATTAACAGCATAGTTTCTGGTTAATACCTCTAAAAAGAAAAAGTAGACAGTATACAGGATTTCAGATAGATGGAGTAGTATATCAATTCAAAGTAGTACCATTTGGACTTTAATCATCTTGCAGTGCTCTATGTAGATAATAAAATTAATATTTAAAAAAATAATAAGTAAATTATTTATTTTAAATTTAATTTTGGGGTATTGAAATGAATAGAATATAGGAGAAAGAAAAATAGTGTTTAAAAGGTTAATTTACAAGTTATATACTAGATAATATTAGATATTAAAAGTATTTGGTTATTTTAATAAGTTATATACTAGAGAATTTTATAAAAATTATTTATGTGAGGGCATTTTTAAGAAATTAGCATATAATAATTGTAAAAAGTTGTATTTTAATAATTATAATGTTGTAGATATATTTAAGTGAGCCATGTGACTAGGCAACCAAAAATACTCTTGAAAGTGACAGATAGAAATTAATAATTATTACGAATATAAAGTGGGGTTATAATGATATGTTGTTTAAAATGTGTATTTTATTAAATTAGAGTGTTAGTTACTAATTTAAGTGTATATTCTGATCTGAAAAGCCTAAATGTCAACAAAATTATCAATAGAAAATTAAAGAATTCTCCAGAATGCAGAATTTGACCTTTGTTTACGGTGGAACATTCTGGAATAATGGTTATGTCTGTGGATCGAACATATACTGTTTCCAGAACATCCATAAAGAAGAAATAGAACAAACTCGAATAGGATTTCTTACCAGATGATTCTGGAACATGGAAAAAGATATAAATACCCGGTGATTTGGATTTAAGGCATCAGTTATGAGTTACAGTTACTATGAGTCCAGTTTAGTATGAAAGTTAGTTAGAGTTCATTTAGTTAGTAAGAAGAATTCAGATCAGTTATGAGTTACAGTTACTATGAGTCCAGTTTAGTATGAAAGTTAATTAGAGTTAGCATGAAATAGAAGTCAGATCAATTATAATCAGACAGAAAGTCCAATTGTTCAATATAGTGAGTTAAATGAAGATTAAGAAACAGTATAAAGAAAATATTATTGAAGATTAAAAATTATGTAATGTATAAATGGTGATTGGATAATGCAAGAAGTATTAATTGAAAATTAAAATTATATAATATATTTGGTGATTGGATATTGGTATACTGAAAAGAAGAATAAATATAAATGCTGTTTGCTGGTTTGCTTGGTGGTTTATAAATGCTTAAGAAGAAATATATTTTAAATTGGTGGAAGCTGATAATTGGAAAAAGTAATTTCACAAAAACAAGGATAACCGAAGCACGAAGACATTGAGTGGTGATTAGAATCTATATAGTGGAAAACAGTTCATTTAGGCATTCAGTGACAGAAAGGTACAAAATTTTGTTAATATAATTTAGTTAGTGTCATAACAATTTCAATTTTGAAGATAGTTTGTTTAAATTTTATATTGTCTATGGAATTTAATTAGTTTCATAAGAATTTCAATTTAAAGATAGTTTATTTTAAATTTACATTGGCTAGGTTAGATATATATGTGTGTTTCATAATAGATACAATAAAGATAATTTAAAAAAGTACTTACAAACTAATTCTTTGAGAACCGCGATAAAAACCCTATATTATTAAAAAACACTCATAACAATATATATACATATATATATATATATGTATATATATATATATATATATATATATATATATACTTATGTATATACTATATTATGTATATATTGTTGTGGTATTCAAAATTGAAGAGTAGAAATATTAAATGTATGATGAAATCAATATTTCAGAGATTATAGCAAATAAAAATACTCCGAGCTGCTTGGAATTAAAGAAAGGTAATCTTAGTCATAAATAATCTTTTGTATAACATAACAATATAATATAACACGCAAATAGTGCGTTTACAATGAATAGAAGTTAACGATGGTTTTTCCCCATAAGCCATAAAGTGTTCCGTAATCCGGGTTTGCGCCATGAACAGGACAATAAAAATAGTTAATAAGTAAATGATTTTTCGGAATATGTAAATATATATAAATATATACCCGGTATTTAGGCGTTCCACGCCCTTCCGGTAGGGATCTATGGAGGAGTATCACCTAGCCGCAAGCCCTTATCTCTTGCCGTACTGCTCCACCATAGGCCGATCAGATACCAGCATATTCTAGACTAAGCCGCAGATTCATTTTAGAATTTTAAACTACTGCGTTAGCCTTTTTGTTTTCTGTTCACCGAGCCGGGGATTTGAACTGACATCTCTCGCATTGAAGCGAAGGAGAAGCCAGCCGCCCAGCCCGCTTGGCTATCCGATCGACCGGAATATGTAAATACCCAGTAGAAATTAAGTGTCCTTGTAGAAATAATATGAATTAGGAAAGTTTGTAGGTATTTCTGATTTTATGTGGGAGTGGTATGCAAATTTCTGATTGGCCGAGAATTTGGAAAGTGGTGATGGGTGTGTATAATGAGAGGTTGGATGGATGGATAGATGAGATGATAGAGTTAGTTAGTTCCAGTTTCTTGAAGTGAATGGTTGGTTTTCGAGTTGGTCTCCAAGGGTAGTAAGTGATAAAGAATAAGTTGTGAGTTTGTGAAGTAAGTGTGTCCGACGGTAGCTGATCTGGTACAAATTTGTAAGTAAACTTTTCCTACTTGTATTCTACGTATCTATGTTTATTTCGGAACGAGAGATTAAGTTTGGCGAGAGGAAAAGAGGCTGGCATCATTGGAAAGGTACGTGCATTCGAAGGAGAGCATTGCCGACACTAAATTGCAATATCTTGTTTAATATTGCCAATTACATAGAAGGCTGCTGAGAACTGATAGTTCATTTTGCATAGAACGAGGAATTGGACAACTCAAGGCAGAGTAAGCGTTTCAACGGGAGAAACATTCATAATATATTCAATTTGAGAATTTTGGGTAAAAAAATATTATATTATATTAGTAACGTGTGAATAAGTTGTCGATAGTCGAAGGAGAAATTTGTTCTGAGAGGAGACACGGAGCTGTGGAGAGAATTGGATAATTCATACAAATTTTTCTTGGTACAATCGATATATCAAAATTGCATTAGGAAGGACACTGAATATTATTTGATTTGTTTATGTAGAATAATAAGCTGTATTTTAGATTGTAATTGTATTATATTATCCATGCATTATTGAAGGTTCACGTACGTAGAACGAATTTTGTTTGATAAACATTGTATGCTAATAATTTTTGGAGGTATTTTAATCAGTTTATTTTATTACATTATTTGCATATCATAATATGCCTTTTTTATTCCGTTATTCTTTGAACCTAACCCATCAGCTGTAAAGTATAGATATTGAAGCACGAGTAAAACCTGAGATAACAAAATTGAAAGGTATCATATAAATCATAAATCAAAAATTTAAATAATGTTTTATATATAATTTTTGTAAAGTTTTAATATTAAAATTCTTGATATCACATTAATATATATATATATATATATATATATATATATATATATATATATATATATATATATATATATATATATATATATATATATATATATATATAGTGTAAACCAATCAAAACTCGCTATATATAGCGAGTTTTGATTGGTTTTTAAAAATGGCGAAAATAGTAAAAACTGCGACGTGAATTAAGAGTTACAATTTAGAGGAGAAAAAGTTTTTTGCGAAGCCTATTTAAAAATAATTGTTTGTGAGAAAAAGTTTCAAGTGAATCAGCATTTAAAAACTGCATATCGGGAAGGTTGCAAAAATGAAATGTGCGCCTGCTTAACAGAATGTTAAAAACGCATTTCAAAATATGAGTGCAAAATCTAAGTCGGATAAGGTAATTTTTCAAGAAGACTTGTGTAAAACTATGATGGCAGCTAAGATACCACTCAGAAAACTTCAGCATCCATAATTTAGAAGTTTTTTACAGGGGCATTGCAACCAAATCATTCCTGATGAGTCAACCTTCAGAAAGAAAAATGTTCATTCGTTTTATAAGACATTTCTTCACGAAATAAAATCTTTAATTGGCGAGAAAAACTTCTACATCGTTTTGGATGAAAATACCTATGCTTGTGGCAGACATATCGCATATCTGATGATTGGAGGACTTCAAGAAAATAATTCTACAAACACATACTTAATAGCTTCGACGCAATTGGACAAAACCAATAATGTGACGGTATCCAGATTCATACAGCAGTCTCTATCAAGCTTCTTTCTTCCAAACCCAATGCCAGAAGAAAAGATTTTGGTGCTTCTGATGCCGCACCCTATATGGTAAAAGTAGGACAGAATCTTACAGTATTTTACCCCAATTTGGTGCATGTAACATGTCTTCTGCACGGGATAAATCGAGTAGCAGAAATCATCAAAACAGAATTTTCGTTAGTAAATAAGCTAATTTCAAATGTTAAAAAAGTATTATTATGTTAAGAAAGTATCAAAGCTCCTTTAAGAGTGCAGATGTATAGGGAGAGACTGTCTGGAGTTAGTTTACCACTAGAACCTGTAATTACCAGATGAAAAACATGGATTATCGCGGCTATATACTATGCTGAACATTTTGATGCCGTTAGAGACTTAATTTTGCACATGGAGGACGACGCTCAAAGTGTAATTCAAAGTTAGGACTTTTTACAAAATGTAAGTGTAGCTAGAGATTTTTATTCATTAAAGTTAATTTTGGCTTATACCAGATATGATCTCATCGTTAAAAAGTGGATACTTCAGTTTAAGAGGGTCCATGAGTAATATTGAAACTTTTATGACAGTGTGGGGCAGGGTAAAATTGGAGATCAAATAAGGCAAAGAGCGAAAGTGACTTTAACAAAGAATGAAGGGTTTAAATTTTTTTTATAAATAGTCAAAAATATCTACGAAAATAAGTCTTCTGACGAAACATGTTCCATAGCCTTATAGTATAATGCCAAAACTTCAATATTCTCAAATTACGTCAGTAGACGTTGAAAGAACCCTTTCTATGTCTTAATAGATTTTTACTGATAGAAGACAATCATTTTTACGGGAATTAGAAAAGTATCTTGTAAATGCTTTTTATAGTAAATATTCCCAAACGAGAAATTGTATAATATTATAATACTTTGTATGTACCATTTTAAAATAATAAACAACTGTGTCTGACTATATTTTTTGCTTACTTACTATGTGTATTTTTTTCAAATAAAAACCAATCTTTAAACATAGTATTTTTTGCACCCTATTTTGTTCTATTACATTATTAAATTTTATTACATATTGGATTGAATATTTTGTAATAAAAGTCAATGGTTTTGCATATTTTCATGAAAAAAGATGCATATATATGCGCATATTTTTTCAAAAAAATGTTGCACATATTCCGCGCTCTAATAATGACTATATTATCTCCATTCTACTATCTTATGTAACCAGTCTTTTGGTTTCTTCAGTGCCATTAACTTAGTGGTAAAAATTATATAACAATAAAACACTGAAAACTTTGTTTTCAAAACTTCCACAAAATTTATTTTAAATTCTTATCACTACAGCTGTTTCGGCTAATTGCCTTTCTCAAGTTATCTGTTTTTGGCATGGGTTTACACTTTATAGTCTCTAATGAAATAGATTGGGGAGGGGAGAACTGTTTGTCTCAAGCTGGTCATTCAGAATTATATCTGTGTTTTTTAATTTGTTGATTTCCATAGATTCTAACAAAGATAGCTTAAGGCCTTTATTTTGAATGTGTAAAATTTTAAATTCGTCATTAAAAGAATGATTATGATCTAGAAGGTGAAGTACGTATGTAGAATCTGTTTTTCTATTATTGAAAGCCCTTTTATGTTCTGCTATTCGTTTATTAAAATTTCTACCTGTTTCACCAATGTAAGTTTTTGGGCAGTCGCCGCATTTAAGTTTGTACACACCACTGTGTAAGTGTTTTTTATGCTGGCTCTTGTTGTTTTTAATATATTTGCCTAGGTTGTTATTTGTTCTGAAAGCTGGTGTTATTCCTTTCTTTTTTATGTGTTTGGCTATTTTTGTTGATATTTTGCCTGTATATGTAATCGAGCAGAAGGTACTGGGTTTTTTCTCTGGTGGTGGAAATACTATAATGTAAGTTCGATTACATATACAGGCAAAATATCAACAAAAATAGCCAAACACATAAAAAAGAAAGGAATAACACCAGCTTTCAGAACAAATAACAACCTAGGCAAATATATTAAAAACAACAAGAGCCAGCATAAAAAACACTTACACAGTGGTGTGTACAAACTTAAATGCGGCGACTGCCCAAAAACTTACATTGGTCAAACAGGTAGAAATTTTAATAAACGAATAGCAGAACATAAAAGGACTTTCAATAATAGAAAAACAGATTCTACATACGCACTTCACCTTCTAGATCATAATCATTCTTTTAATGACGAATTTAAAATATTACACATTCAAAATAAAGGCCTTAAGCTATCTTTGTTAGAATCTATGGAAATCAACAAATTAAAAAACACAGATATAATTCTGAATGACCAGCTTGAGACAAACAGTTCTCCCCTCCTCAACCTATTTCGTTAGAGACTATAAAGTGTAAACCCATGCCAAAAACAGATAACTTGAGAAAGGCAATTAGCCGAAACAGCTGTAGTGATAAGAATTTAAAATAAATTTTGTGGAAGTTTTGAAAACAAAGTTTTCAGTGTTTTATTGTTACATAAAATGAATTTCCATCAAGTAACGGTCGAATCCATCAATTATGTAAAAATTATACTACATTATATTGCATTTAAATTATCTAACTTTAACCTGCTTTCTAGATCGACTTCTGTATAATAACTGTTACTGTTATATAAGTAACCAAATAAATATATTTAATACCGATTTCGCAATATTTTCAAAAGTAAATAAATGCTAACTTATTAAAAATTTTTCAATTTTAAACTAACTCTCCTCCAAAATTCAATTTGTGTTTGTTTTCAGGAAAAATCACTTGCTGCACTCGCGCGTAGTACTTCAAACTCACAAAAACAACTTTGGTATGTTATTTGTAAGAAACTCCTTTATGTTATCTAAACCACCTGTAACGCCATCTTGATAAAACTTTTTTAGTTGCATAACAAACAAAGGAAGAGAGGCGTTTGGCCAAGAATCGAGAGGGATAGAAAGCACAAGCCGTGAGACAAAAGACTGGATTCGTGCCAAATGTCAAACAGTTGTTCTTTTGCTTACTTCAATAGAATACACGGACCAACAACAGGAATCTCCACCGAAAGTTTTTACCCGATTCCACCCTTTCTTACTTCTAACTTTAAGGGTGGGATTAGCATGCGGGAAACGGTTTTTAAAATATAGGCCAGTTGCTTACAGGCACACCAAATAATAATTATCGGCAATATTTTACGAAAATGATAATTATTACAATATTTTTAGTTTATAAAAGTAAAAAGTAGATAAAAGAAAATAATCGAGAAGTCCTAAACATCAAAAATAAATGTAATACAGGTAGCAAAAAAAAATAGAAGAAAATTCTTGAGTTGATGGAGGAAGAATTAAAATACAAACACGACACATTCAACATGTTCGAAAAAGCAGAGACATAGCTAGCCTCTATCATAAGAAAACTCCTTAAATAATTGTAGGCTCAACACAGAATGTTAATGTTAAATGAAGAAGACATTCGGACAACTTGGTGTACGTATATAAATGAACTATTTAATGACGTCAGACTAGCAGAAAAACGGATATTAGATTAGGTTTGGTTGGACCATGGAAGATGAACGATCAGAATTACTAAAGATAGAAGGCCTCTTTGAGGTTTGAATTTATAACTTAACTAAAAAAACAACGCCCAAAACACTAGAGACTATAGCCTTATAACTCTTATGAGTCACAATTTAAAGTTATTCCTACTTGTAGAACCACAGTATAATAAACAATAAGTGTGAAGTAGATCAAAATGAAGCGCAGTTTGGATTAAGAAATGGATTGAGAACTGGGAAAATGCTTTGGAAAAAAAAACCAGTTAACGAGTTCGTGCAGACCAAGGTAGTACCTATAGAGACATGGCAACAGCATTTTAAGGAGCTATATGATGCTAAAGAAACGCTGAATATAAATAAATACGAAGCAGATATAAGTGCTACAATCAATGACGAAGGGGTAGAAGCAAAGGAAGATCAGGAAGCTAAAAAACAGAAAATCACCTGGAGCAGATGGTATACCCAATGAACTCTTAAAATATGGAGATCCTGAATCTGTAAATAAACTGACACAACTATTTAACAAAATCTTAAACGACACAAAAACACCAGAGGAATGGCATAAGTGCATCACAATCCCCATATTTAAAGAAGGACAAAAAGCTTGCCCACAAAACTATAAAGGAATAACCCTCTTAAATACAACGATGAAACTTTTCACAAGTATTCTTAAGGACAAATTGGAAAGGCAAATCACTAATGCTGAAGATCAACAAGGTTTGACAAGAGGGCGGTCTATAACAGATGCAGTATTCATAATAAAACAAATAAAATAAAAAGCTATAGAGTTCGGCATGCCAGCGTAAATTTGCTTCATTGATCTGACGAAGGCGTTTGACAGGGTTCACCTGGGAGACATTCTAAATATATTAATAGAAAATAAAACGCCGACCAACATAACAAAGGCTAGTCCATCACCTAAATAACAACAATGCAACCAAAGTTACACAGTTGTTGTTAAGCAGGAGACCAGTTCACTGAAAATATTCTAACACCGGGAGAAATTAGACAAGGCGACAGTTTAAGAACCTTCTTGTTTAACCTACTCATGGGCAAAATTATAAACAAAGTAACATCTCTCAATCTCGGATACAGAATGGGCAACAAAAGAATTGGTATGGTGTGTTACGCAGATGACGCAGCAATTATTGCCGAATCAGAAGATGATCTTCAGAGACAGCTCTTTCAGTTCTTTCAAATAAGCCTTCAACTAAATATGACCATTTCTACCAACAAAACTAAATGTATGACAATAGCAAAAGATCCGCTCAGATGTAAGTTAGTGGTTGAGAACAACCCCATAGAACAGGTGATGCAATTCAGATATCTGGGTATAGATATATCAAGCAGACACGACCCAGTAAAGGACCTAAGGAGTCAGATCAACAAAGCATCCGCTTTGTCGGGATGTCTGCGGGGATAGTCTGGGCAAAGCCGTATATACGCAAAGATAGTAAAATTAGAATCTACAAGACTGGCATACGACCGATCATGACATATGGCATAGAAGTGCGCGAAGATACCAACAAAACGAAACAGACGCTAAGGGTTGCCGAAATGAAAACCCTAAGAACAATAGTGGGCAAAACAAGAAGAGACAGGGTGAGAAATACAAATTTTAGAGAGCAGTGCAGAATTCAAGATATTGTAAGATAAAGAAGGCAGCGTAAAAGGAGTTGATAGCCGCCACATCAGTATTATTGAAAAATTATATTGATGTCTAACAGCACCCGTTCGTATTAATGAGAAGTGGACATATAAGGGGCAAATTCTACAAGGAGTCAGACATGATTATATGCTTTCCCAGAAAGGTCAATGAGCAGTTCTGTTCTGTCCTAAATTATTAGTAATAAATACTTAAAACTATAGTTACATTCAACAATGTTTTTACAGGATCCTTCTTACTTAGAGTAATTACTTACACAAGCACTCGCGTATACTAAGCAGTAGTATACTCTACTTTTTAACTAATCCCTACACTTACTCGAAGGGTTTCACCCTTTTCAGTCTTCTTACTAACTCTGCATTATCCAGGAGTTAAAGAGTCTTGATATTCACATGTTGATACAATCTTTACTGATAATTGAGCAAATTGATTAAGCAAATTGCTGTATTTCGGCATGGATGCTGCTTCTTGATACTTTGATCCAAAAGCGTTGCATCTTTAAAATATTGTTCTTGATAGCACAACCCCAGAGCTGAGCACCGTATGACCATACCAATCTGACTAGATTAAAAGATAGATCAAAAGTTTATTATTTACAGAGAGCTTTTAGTTTCTTTCCAGCAACCAGTACAATTTCGTTAGTTCAATGTTAGGTCAAGTCTTTCTCGTTTTTTCTTTATATGGAACTTGCAACAAAGTGTCGCATCAAGATGCATACGCAGGTACTGCACTGTATACGCAACAGTGATCTGGATGTCATTTATTTTAATTCTCACATATTTTTTGTTCTTATTAGTGAAATTTACATACAGTGATTTTGTTCCATTCAATTTTTTCTTACATTTTATAGTAAAATGATCGATTTTGTTTACTGAAGATTGTAGATTTGTTGCAGCTTCTTCATGATTATTTCGAACTGCCAGAACAGCTTTGTCATCCGAAAATGTTGCGATTGTTCTATTTTAGAGTTCAGGAACATCGCTAGTGTGTAAGCAGAGAACTAGGCCGAGCACACTTTCTTGCGGCACCCCCGTCTTGATTTCCTTTAACTCTGTATAGGTATCCTTTATGCTTTATTCTGAAGTGTCTTTTAGCTAAGTGTTGGACTCAAGTAATTGTTGCACTTTTTGTTAAATCAAACTAGCTCAGCATAAGTAACTATAGATCAGATTCAATAAATAAACCTAGATGTATCAGAAGTAGATAACTGCCTATCATTTTGTAATTTTTGATAGTTTAATTTTTAAATTAGTGTCTTGACGAATTTTTGCTGCATTTTTATTAACTGTATTAAAATCTCAAAACTGTCGTTTTATGTTTAAACAAGTATTCTTTAAAAACTTCTATTGCGAGTTCTTTTAAACCAAAGTTCGTTTTTACTTACTTACTCTGTAGCTCTACAATTCATTGTCTGTCTTGGCTGACTGTACTATCTGCCTCGCACTCTTCCGATCCATCGTGAGGTCCTTGTTAATTTTTAAGCTCATGGTATTGAGATCAATATGGATGTTATCTCTCCATCTGGTGCGTGATCGTCCTGATATTCTTCTTACTTTTGCGCTAGACTGCCACTTTAGCTTTGACTATCGGTTACATGGTTCGCGTTGAATGTCACCTGCTTATCTTAACTTTTACGCCTTGGCTCTTTTATAGTATCTGGGTGCGTGTATAGTTCTTTTCATTTTATATTTGTTTTTATCTGGTGTCTTTGTGTGACTTCATTAATTATATATTACATTCATGATATATATATATATATATATATATATATATATATATGTATATATATATATATATATATATATATATATATATATATATATATATATATCATGAAAGTGTTGCTTGTGTGAGTCCATTTAAAATAGGTAAAAGAAATAAAATCAGACTCACATAAAATCAAAAAAGACTCACAATCAATTTAATTTTACTACCAAAACGACCGGTTTCGCTTTCTACATTTTACAAAGCATCTTCAGGTCAAAGGGTACAAAGTAAATTAAATGCTGAAATTACAAAAAGCCCATATTAGGGTGCTGTCTTATAAAGATAAAGATAAAAAATTACAGTAATTATGCCAATATTACATGTATGTGTTTATTAATAGGAATAAAAATGATTAAGCAGACAAAGTAAAAACCCACAAATTGGTAAGTGATAATCTATTGAATTGTAATAAATTAGTAAAAAACAAAATACTACTTACATGCCGGTAAAAGAAATAATCGTGTGTAGTGTCACCGCGAAAATTTTTACGATTCGTGAGTATCATGATATGTTGATTATTTATGGAGAAGCGCAAGCAATGTAATTTATTTTGGGAATTTATGTATATTGGGATGTCAAAAAACGTTGTTCATAGGTACATGTACAACAAGGTAATCTTCCTCTAAAATTAACATTTTGTAGGTACTTTCAAGATACACTCGTCAAAAAAGCTAAATTTATCTAAAGTGTTATGTGCGGATAAAACATGTTTCACGAAAACAGTGTGTATAATCTTTATAATTGCCACATAACGGGTGACGAGAACCATTCAACGAAATTTAGCATAAATTTAAGGGCTGGAATAATATTTCACAATCGTTTGATAGGAACGTATCAATTACCCATAACACTAAACGAAGAGGTCTATTATAATTTCTTACCAAATGTTTTGATGATAGTTCTTGAAGACGTGCCTTTGCAAACACGCAATGAAATGTGGTCTTTTTACGACGGAGGCCTGGCATATTTTACCTGAGCTGTTCAAAATTTATTTAATACCACTTATCCTGTTGGATTGGTAGGAATGAACCTGTTATGTGGCCACCAGGATGTCTCGAATGCAATGTACTGGATTTTTATTTTTGGAGACATCTGAAATCGTTAGTTGTAAAAATGGTATAATAACCGAGATGAAATCGAATGAGAAGTTAAATTACGGGAACGAATTTTTGATCTTGAGGAAATTATCCCACATAATTTAGTTAACTATGGCATTACTTACAACTGGATTCGTTGTATCAATGCAAGGTGGAGGACACTTTATTGATTTTTTATTGCTATCATTTTCTATTTCCATAGATATGTTTACGTTTAAAGTAATTTTGTTTATTTGGTTAATTTTTTGGTTAATGCTTATCAGTATTTAAGTAAACATAAAATATTTGTCTTCTTTTTCTAAAACTATTAGACCTGACATGTTTGACGAAATTTCCATCGAGCTGTTTACCCCAGACTTGGCCTAACAAAAGTAAATGCAGAAGTTTGTGCACCTTTGTGTTTGTCGGTGGCCGTATGGACCTTTGTGTCATTGTAGCGCTGATTCATATACATTTAGAGGATGATATGAGTGAGTGACTTTTTCATTACGGAATACGGACTTGTCGCCTTGCAGCGAGGTGTCTAACAAAGCTCTTTTGATGCAGTTTTGTTTTCAAAATAGTGACCATATGGGCGGTTTTGTGGGGCAATAGGTTGAATACCATGATGTATTATAAAGGTCAATTGAATTTTTCTTAGTAGTTTGTAGAAAGGGATTAATTATTATGACGGTAAAGTTAAAATATATTTATTACAGAAAAAGTAAAATGTTTAAGTAAATATTTAGGACTTTTATTTATAAATTTAATTAAACTTTTGAGGATAAATACTACATAACTTTTTTAATTTTCTTCTTTACTGTTAACTCCATATTGTGTATACTAAGATTATTTGGTTTACTTAATAATAGTTATAGATTTGTTTGTAATACCATACCAAATATGAGCGTAGGTCGGTATTCTGCACATAGGTCCTCTATGTATTAAGTGTACTCGGATATACAAGACCTAACGCTGATTTCTAGAAATTAAATGTAGAGGAGTTATAGTAGAAAATTTTTCCCGATGGTTTATCCTTTTCTTCTAAGGGTATAGCGTTTATAACAGAGACCACTGCATAGTATCCTCGCCAAGATCATAGCGCCGACAGTGAACGCTCACATTTAAAATAAAATGGATTTCTTTTACCTGGTGATTGATCCGATAGTCAGAACGAGGGTCGGTGGTCGGCGCCTCGTAGTGTCGATCGTAGAGTACTAGGATCGAGGGTCGAAAAAATACTAATCTCGAATACTATGGTCCAAGTCTATGGTCCGATACCTGGCTCGAGACTCGGCGCTGCGCTTTGACAGTGAATGCTGGCATTTTTAAAATGTTTCATTTATTTTACCTGGCGATGATAATATACCATCCTATGGTCCGAGCGTGGTTGGTGCCTCGTAGTGTCGATCGTAGGGTACTAGGGTCGAGGGTCGAAAAAATACTAAGCTCGAATACTAAGGTCCATTTAATTTACCTGGCGATGATAAATTGATACCATCATATGGTCCGAGCGAGGGTCGGCCCCTCGTTATAAGCGCACACTTAGTTTGGCAATATTTTGGTTTCTTGGTTGTGGGGAAAGTAAATTGACAGAAACCTATACTTATTAACTTTATTTTGGGAAATGGGCATTAGTGGCCTTACTAATTTATTTCTCTTTTCGTCTCTTTTTTTTAATTTGTGAACAACATGTAAATTTGGGATCATAACAATACAAAGTTTGTTCCAATGAAAATTCCCCCTTCCCCCCTCCGAGTTTCTCTCCAAGAGTTTCTTCAAAATGTAAGAAAACACGTAAATTTTTATTGGAATGGGGACTTGGAAATAGACACTGACACACTTGGAATGGGGACGAATTTTCATGCAAAATTTATACCCTCAAATGTAACCCCCTACTGCCCCGCATCAACCCGCGTTTTTTTTTAACAGCAAGTGTGGTCGTGTGGTACATCATTTAAAAGGTAATTTTTTTCTCTACAGGACAATTTTTTCTTTCTTTAGTTTACGTAATAACTTAGAAGATAATTTTGGATTTAATTAATTTATTGGCTAAATATCAGTAATAACAAAAAAATCATACATTTTCACCAAATTAACCAATTAAATGTTCTTAGTGACCTCCAATACACTCGTCAATGTAACTGCAAATCGATATCAACACGCCAATGTAAAAGATAATTCTTTTTCTTTTGTAAAAATATCACTTTTTTATACAATTTTTTTAAAACGATAACGTATGGTCCTAAAGTTTTGGGAAAAATTTCAAAAGCATATAACTCTGACCACAATAATCTTATATTTTTATTAAATTATCGAACAATTTAACTTAACTATCCTTATTATAAATCAAAATTTAAATGACAGACAAGGGACCATTATTTTCGATTTGCCTAATAATTCCCCTGACACGTTGCATCATCCTTTGGACGACCTCGGCGTCAATTTCTCTAATTTTTGTATATATGCGGCGTCTTAACTGTTCCTGATTTTGTGCTTCCCATCCTTTATTATAGACTTTCCGACTTAATATTGCCCAGAACTCTTCAATTGGACGAGCCTGAGGTAGGTTGGTGGGATTATCTGCTTTCGGTACAAAGGTAATGTTGTTAGTTTCGTACCAGTCCCTTGTGATCCTCGCGTAATGACATGAAGCAAGATCTGGCCAAAAGACTATTTGATCATTTGCATGATATGTGTTCACAAACTGAAGCAATTTAGAGAGACATCTTTGAATATAAATATTTGCGTTTAAGGCTTCGCCTCGAACAACACCAATGTAGGGCTCTGAGATAAAGCCAGCCTAAGAAATTGCACACCATACCAAAATTTTGTCATCAAATTTTTTCTTACTTTTGAATTTTATTTCATCAGGTACATTTTCGTAATCGTTCGTGTAAAACCCATCGTTACTCTTCATCTCAGAGTTGGACAAAGTAAAATATTTTTCATTGTCCATCACGATCAACTTGTTGACGAAATGCACTCGCGTTAAGCACGGCAATATCTCGGAATTCTCTCTAATTGATCCTCTGTGTATTTTGGAGCTTTCCTTCTTTTCCGGTAGATAATTATTGTCACTAGATAGGGTCCTGTATACTGTAGTCTTTCCAACATGAAATCTTCTGGCCAGTTTTCGCTGTGAGACCCCAATTTTGTTATTAGCTGCTTCAATCAGTCTTGCCTCTCTTATATGGTTCAAATTCAAAATCCGCGGTCGGCCACTTTTACGCAAGTTAACACATGGTATCCCTTCTTCACATTCTCTGATTGTGCGATAAATTGTCGATTTGCTTATGTTTTGATCTCGATAAATATTAACAATATCTCGTTTCGACATTCGCCCAACCATATTATAAACACCTCGACGAATATCAATTTTATAAGACATTTTGCAGACCACAAACCAAAATATTCTGCTTTGTTTATTCAATGTCAATAACTGATGACATTTCAATTTCATGGCCTTCTTTGTTAAATGCATTTTGCTTCTCAATCAGAGCAGGTGAAATTTTTCCCAAAACTTTAGGACCATACGTTATTGAATCCTATTTATCTATCTTATATTATCTAGTGTTTATCAGGTTACTTTGATTTGAGATTTGTCAACGACTAATTAATCAGAGATATTAATGTAAAGGCTGACAAAAAAGTGATATTCTAGTGAAGAAATAATCAGACGTGTACGAACCCATCAATTTAAAGTCCCCAATAAAATTATTAGACCATCTGAGATATAGCAAATTGATCACCAGCATCCTTTAGAGATCGCTAAATTCATCACCAGTATTTTTGCGCCAATTTTACCTGTTACATTTCTGGTTAATTTCTTAAATTCAGAAATTATTTTAAGTGACTTGCTTCATATTTAAATTTACATTTACCTGATATATTTATATCGGGTTGTCTCCCGGTGAGTGGCGTATTAGATATGTCTGCTAATCTAAACAGATAGTCAGCTGTATAGGTTTTTAATAGTAAACTTTTTAATGAAAATATTTGTGAACATGTGCAATTTCCGGTTATATCTGAAATAGTCCCCAACTTCGATATTTTATTTGCATTGGATGATTTTTTCAAATTAGCAAACCTTAGTGGTTTGCAATCAATTACCTGCCATGGGGTGCAGGTAGGCCACTGATCAGTTTGCAAATCTCTCTGAATCTATTTTGAAATCCCTACTATTATTACGGTAATAAGTTTGTATTATCTACCTGGGCATTTATGCTAATTGGTGATGAGTTTACGTGTACACAAATAATCAGTGTGCTAAGGCTACGGCAAGGATCTTTAATACGGACCACCCATAAAAAAACGTAAGTCACCAATACGTTAAACATTTAACTGATAACTTTGAAGCTACAGGCGACGTTAACAACACAAAGCACGAAGTAGGCCGTCGAGTGCGAAATGAAGCAGTTCAAGTGGCGGTATTGGGTCATTTACAAATGGATAAAGGACAGTCTATCAGACAACTATTTGGTGCATCTGGTGTATCAACATCTAGTGTTTATCAAATTATAAAATTCTATAAATTTCACACTTACGACATAGGATTAATTTATTAATTATACGAAGATAAACCTGATCCTCGGCTTCAATTTTGTGAATTTTGTGAAGAATTTACTACTACTACTACTACTAAGGATTTCCACAGTTTTCACTGTCTTCCTTCACTCAACCATTTTCTCCAATTTTCCCTGTCATTCCAGTCTCCATCTCGCAGGGTTCTTTTCTCCATAGCCTCGTCGATTTCATCTCTGAATGACCTTCGGGGTCTTCCTCTCTTTCTTCTTCCAATCGGGCTCCATTCTGTGATTTTGTTTATCCAGCGTCCTCTGTCCGCTCTTCTGACGTGGCCGTACCAGGATAGTCTCTTCTCCTCTATATAGTCGATTATGTCTGATTGCACTCCCATTCTCCGCCTAATCTCTGCGTTTTCAATTCTGTCTCTTTTTGTAAGTCTACAGCTTCTCCTCAGGAACTACATTTCTACTGCTCTTATTCTACCTCTATTTCTCTTGTTTATTGTCCAGTTTTCGGACCCATATGTCAGGATACTTCTTGTCAGGGTGTTATATATTCTCTTTTTTGTCTTTATCGTAATGTTCTTATCCCACAACACTGAGTTTAGTTGTCTTATACAGTTTCTTGTTTGTCTCAGTCTGTTGTTTATATCTTCTTCTGTTGTTCCCTGGTTCGATATTATGGTTCCTAAAAACTTGAATTTATCTGTTCCATTTATTTGTCTTCCCTCGTCTATCTCTAGGTTTCTCATATCCTTGTTTTCTGTTGTTAGGTATTCGGTTTTCTCTAAGTTTATTTCCATTCCGTTGTTTTTATATTCTTCTTCTAGTTTTCTGAGCATAAAGCTGAGATCTTCTTCATCTTGTGCGATGACTACTTGATCGTCGGCAAAACTTAAGGTGTATAGGTATTCGTCTCTTACTGGTATGCACATTCCTTCGCACTTTCTCCTCCATGGTTTGAGTGTCTTTTCCAAGAATATTTTAAACAGAGTAGGGGACGTAGCACAGCCTTGTAGAAGTCCTTTTGTCGTCTTAAATGGATTGTAGGCTTTATTTCCACATTTAATAGCTACTTTGTTTTCTTTGTATAGTGCTTTAACTGCTTTTATTAGTGTTTGTCGGATTCCGAGATCATTCATTGCTTCCCATAATTTGACTCTAGGTATTGAGTCATATGCTTTCTTTAGATCAACACAGGCCAGATGGACCGGTCTACCTTTTGCCATTTTCTTCTCTATCAGTTGTTCTAATGTGTACGTATGATCTAGGCATGATTTTCCTACTGTGAACCATGCTTGGTCTTCTCCAATTTTTCCTATTATTTCAGTTTCTAGTTTTTCTTTAATAATTTTCCCGTAAAGTCTACCTACCGACGATATTATACTAATTCCTCTATAGTTTTCACATTTTTTCCTGTTTCCTTTCTTATGTATGGATGTGATGTATGCTTGTGTCCATTCCGCAGGTATTTCTTTTCCATTTAGTCCTCTTTCGAACATTCTATGTAGCATGCGGAATAACTTTTCCGTTCCGTTTTTAATTAGTTCGTTTGGTATTCCTCCGGGTCCTTTGGCTTTTTTGTTCTTCAATGTCTTGATTGCTCTCTTAACTTCTGCCAGGCTTATTTCTATCTGGTCGTATGCCCCATTTCCTGCATGTTCTATATTCTCTTCCTGAAATTGGGGACGGTTTTCTGTAAGTAGTTCTACGTAGTATTCTTGCCACTCGTTTTCACTAATTTTGCCGATCTGGGTTTTCTCTGTCTTATTTCGTTGAAGTGCTTTTAATTGAGTGAAGAATTTAATGAAATCATAAATACGTGTTTTTCCGACTAGTGTACTTTAATGTTAAATGTAGAAGTTCTTCTTCTTCTTTTTTTTATATAGACATGACTCTGTTTGTTTTTTAATGTGCCTCCAGTAAGTTGTCGTTCCATTATTTTCGTGGTCTTTCTATCGATTGTGTTCCTATTGGGGAACCATCTCTTGCCGTCTTTATACTCTATTTGTTGTCATTCGGCTTATATGATCGTTCTATTCTACTCTATTATTTCTTACCCAGTTTTTGATGTTCTCCACCTTGCATTTACGTCGTATATATGTACTTCTAGCTTTGTCCCATAGTGTCTTACCATCAATTTTTTTTTATCTCTGCTCTTTTTAACATCCTGTTTGTCCTCGCTGTGCCAGGTCTTGTTTTTGCAGCGTATGTCATTATTGGTCTGATGACTTTTGCCTTTCTGCCTCATTTCTTTCCCGATATTTTTATTTCTCAACATTGGTTCATTTAGGCAGCCTGCTCTGTTTGTTCTTCTTCTTCTCATGGCGCCGTCTCCTTTCGAGGGTTGGCGATCCAAATGGCAATTGTAGTTTTGGAAACTGCTGCGCGAAAGATTTCTGCGGATGAGCGGTCGAACCATCTCCTCAGGTCTTTCAGCCACGAGTTCTGGCGTCTTCCTACTGATCTTTTGCCCTGTACTTTTCCTTCCAGTATAACTTGAAGTAATTTATATCTTTCGCCTCTTAACACATGACCCAAGTATTGCATTTTCCTCTCTTTAATTATTCTTAGTAATTCTTTTTGTTTACACATGTGACGAATTACCTCAACATTAGTAACTCTTTGTACCCATGGAATTCTCAACATTCGTCTGTATATAATATATACATCTCAAAGGCATCTATTCTTTTTTCTATTTCAGAGTCTATTGTCCAACTTTCACAGCCATACAGTAAGACGGAAAAAACGTAACATCTGATCATTCGGATTCTAAGCTGTAGACTAAGGTCTGATCTTGTAAAAAATGTTTTTATGCTCATGAATGTTTTCCTTGCTTGTTCTATTCTTGATAGGATTTCATTTTTTTGGACTACACTGACTATTGATATTTGCTCCCAAATATTTTATGGAATTTACCTGTTCTATTATTTGACCCTTGGCATACACCTGTACGTTTATTGGTGTCTTTGAAAATACTAAAGTTTTAGTCTTGGAAACGTTTAGATGTAAACCGAACATTTCTCTGTGGTGAACTACCGCATTTATTATATTTTGTAGTTCTTGTGCGTTGCTTGCTATTAAGACGGTATCATCAGCATATCTGATGTTGTCTATGCTGATTCCGTTAATCTTAATTCCGCCTTGGACCTCGTCTAATCCTTCTCTAAATATAGAATCCGAATACAAATTAAACAGTAGCGGTGATAAGACGCAACCCTGTCTCACTCCTCGTCGGATTTGTATGTATTCAGATGTTGTGTGCTCTATTTCAATTGTTGCCGTTTGGTGCCAGTATAGTTCTGAGATAATTCGCAAGTCTTGTTCGTCAACTCCATTTGTTCTCAGAATCTCGATCAACTTTTGATGGTTAACGCAGTCAAATGCTTTTCGATAGTCAATAAAACATGCATATACATCTACATTCATGTCTCTGCATCGTTGCGTTAACACATTTAAAGCAAAAAGAGCCTCTCGTGTTTCCAATCCGTTTCGAAATCCGAATTGAGTGTCACTCATCTGGAACTCGTACTTCTTGTAAATTCGTGTATGGATAATTCTGAGAAAAGTTTTAAGGACATGAGAGATCAAGCTTAATATTCGATAATCATCGCATTGTGAGGAATTCGATTTTTTGGTAATGCTACAAATGTTGATTTTAGCCAGTCTGTTGATATTTTACCTGTGTCATATATCTTATTTAATAGTGCTGTTATTAAATCTAGGCTTTTACTTTCGTTATCTGCAATTAGTTTTAGAATTTCGACATTGATATTGTCTGGACCGGTGGCTTTTCCATCTTTCTGAGATTTTAATGCGTGAATCACTTCTTCTTTGGTTATTTCTGAGCCTTTTTCATTTATTCGATTATCTGTGCATGCTGGAAAACAAGGTCTATCGTCGTCAAAAAGAGTTTGTATGTATTCTTTCCATATGTCTAGTTTGTCTTTTGTACCCATATTTATTTCGTTATTATCATTTTTTAATATTGTTACTTGTCTCTTTTTGTGTCTACCTGTCATTTCTTTTACTTTTTTATGAATATTAAAGGTGTCGTATTTTTCCTGAAGTTGTTCGAGTTCTAGGCATTTTGTTGACATCCAGTTTTCTTTCGCCTCCCTGTACATTTTTCTAATGATTTTGTTGATTTGCTTGTATTCTATTGGATTTTTTTTATGTTTTAGTCTTACGTCCATGAGGTCCATGATCTCTTTCGTTATCCATTCTTGTTTTTTGTTGTGTTTTATAAACTCGATGTCTTCTTCTTGTATATTTGTTATTTTTGTTTTTAGAGCAGTCTATGTTACATCAATGTCTGTCTGTACCAAGTTTTCGATCGTTTTTATTTCTTCCTCAAGCTTGATACTTATTTCATTGTTCTGTTCAGGGTTCTTCAGTTGTGAGATGTCTATTTTTCTTGTCACTGTTTTCTTTTTGACTTTGAGAAATCTTTTTAAACTAAAATCCATTATAACTGGATTGTGATCGCTATGTATATTAGCTCCAGGGTATGTTTTCCTAGATTGTATGTACTTCTTAAAGGTGGTTTGCTCTATTCACTCGATTTTCCACTTCAGTTTCGAGCTTTCCGAAGCTAGATAATGTGATGTCTAGATATTTAAACTCCATCACTTGTTGTATTATTTGACCTTTCAGCTCCAATTTACATTTTAGTAAAAATGGTTAAGTTAATAGACATAATTGTCCTTATTGGAGTAACAGTAATCCTCATTTATTCAAGAGTTGGCATTTTAGGACATCACATTATTGGACCATTATGCCTTAAAGGAAATATCAACGGAACAACAAATTTAAATTGGTTAGAAGACGTTATTAATCCGCTGATCACTTACACATTGGATTTTGACAATAATCTTTTAGAGTATAAAAATATACGCGTAAGACAATTTTTGAATCAACGTTTTCCAGTACAAGGGGTTCAATGGAGTGGCTGGCAAGATCACCGGATCTTTCGCTTTTGAATTTTTTTTTATGGGGATACCTAAAATTAAAAAATATACGCAACTCTGCCTGCTTGCAAAGTCGCGACAAAGAATTGTGACAGAATGCAGATTATTGATACCTATTTTTATAGGTGTACTTTGCAGATATTCAAAAAGGCTTTAAAAACAGACTGTATTATTGTATAAAGATCATAGGAGGTCATTTTTAACATATAATTGGTTAACAAAAAGAGAAATCAAACGATTTCTACCTAGCGAAACCGAATTCAAATTTTTACCACTGTGTTTCCTAAAATTTGCGATTTCCTAAAGTCGCAAGAATCGAATCAAAGACTTGATTCAAAAATTGTCTTACGCGTATATTATAATATGGGGGTGCCCTGTCTTGTTGGAAACTCAATTTATACGAAATAGTCGCTGTCGAAATACGTATCAGCGGCTGTCGCTGCCCTGTATCAAAACAAAAATCTAATACCGTCATTATGTGATATAATTGGTTATTTTGATGAAATTTTATGTTTTTTGTTATTACTGATGCTCAACTGATAAATTAGTTAAATCCAAAATTATTTTCAAAGTTATGTCGTAAATTAAAAAAAAAATCGTCGTGTAGATAAAGAAAATACCTTTCAAAATGATTGCTACTCGACCACACTTACTATTTAAAAAAAAACTGGGGTTGATGCGGAGCAGCAGGGGGTTACATTTGAAGGCATAAATTTTGCACAAAAATTTGCCCCCACTCAATACAAATTGACGTGTTTTTTTTAATTTCGTAGCTCTTGATTTCTGAGTTTCTGGTATGAAAACTACTAAGTTCTCGGAATGAACCGCGCTGAGAGTTGGAGCCATTATCAAGAGAGATAATATGGTTCCGTTCGAGTTTCGGGTCTCAATCTGCCTACTCTCCTCACTAGTGACGTCCATTTAAAAAAAAACAGAAAAAAATTATATTGATTTTAACTTTGTTATACTTTTATAAGTATAGCCTTTTTGTCTTTAAAAAAAAAAATAATTTTAATATGTTTTACTAGCAATTCAGCAATTTACAATATTAAATAAAATAACATATTATATTTCTTTATCTATTTCTTTCTGCTGATTCATCTATTCGTTATGGTGAAATCTATATTTACTTCCTTCGTGTTATTTTTAAAGTTTGTTCAAGAGATTTTTTTACTTATTAGAACTTCAATATATTTCTTCGGTAATCTGTATTGAATTTTATATGAATCTCCCATAAATCACTTACAGTTTACCTTTTTATTATTGTATATTCATCAACACCAGATACAGTTCATCATGTTATACTTTCACACAATAATACATATTTTATGAAGTTCAAACACCACACAAGTAGGTGGAAACATTAGCACATTTTAACATTAATGTGATAGTTTCAAACTTACTATTAAATTATGTGACAAGTGCGTATCCTTAAACCTCTGCTGATAATGTGTCTACTTCCCTGAGGGGTGATAAACGCATTTACAACTGTTCTTCTCGAAACTGTTCAAGCTGTTAATATCTTCAGATGGAAACTAGGGAGGATCTACTTAATGGCGGCATGTGTTTAAAATTAAAAGTGATAGTTGTCTTTATTAAGTGGATTTAAAGAGTTGCATCTAAGTGGTTTTGATTTTTAAAAGTCATAATAATGTATAGTAACGCCAGCTGGACTGATATGAAAAGGAAATAGGATAAAATATCTGGCTGGGAACAAGAATTTATGTTTTAAATAAAAAGGAAGAGAATCTTAAAATGTTTAAATGATTTAATTACGTATGAAATATTGCTTCGAAAAACCAATGGAAACAAATTTTTTACACTGCAAATTCTTTTTATTCTGCCTTTTTATGACGATTCTGTTCTGTCGTGACATGAATTTTATAGTAACCGTCAACATTTATTGTAGTATTGCTGAAGAATATTCTCGTGCCTCGTATTTAATTACATGGTTCATTTTTTTTACCCGTCCAAAATGTAGTTTTTCTAGTAATTATAATCATGTTGATTTTCTAGTCGTTATTATTGTCATAAGCTGGGTTCGGAGTATTGTGCATTTAAAAATGGTTAACTATCCAATATAAAGAAAAGCAATTTCCCTTCTCAATAGTATCCTTTGGGATCAATCAATCTCTAATAATAACAAGCACAAGATATATAACACAATCATTAAAACTATAATTACCTACAGTAGTGAAGTATGGCAAATAAAGGAAAGATACAAGAGAAAGCTTGAGGCAATGGAAATGGATTTCTGGAGACGTTCAGCTGACAATCTAGACAAGAAAGAGCAACGAATAACATAATAAGAGAAATTATGATAGTAAAACATACAATAGTAGACGATATTGGTACCCAACAACTCAGATGGTACAGTCATGTACAAGGAATGTCTGAAGAACGTCTCCCAAAACAAGTCTTAATGTGGACCCCTCACGGTAGAAAAAAAAAGGAGGAAGACTCCGCCTTAGTTGGAGAGAAGGCATAAATCGAGAAATGAAAGACAAAGACATAGAAGTAGACTTATGGATGAATCGAGAAATCGAGAAGAGTGGCAACTGGGTATCGGAAGACGTAGGAGAACGTTTTATACCGATCTATATATATATATATATATATATATATATATATATATATATATATATATATATATATATATATATATATATATATATATATATATATATTGATACGATTAGGGTTTATAGAAAATAATTTATAAGTTTGTATACTAGATAATATTAGATATAAAAAGTAGTTGGTATTTTAATAAGTTATATACTAGAGAATTTTATAAAAATATTATTTATGTGAGGGCATTTTTAAGAAGTTAGCATATAAAAAGTATTTTTTTTAGTAATTATGATGTTGTAGATATATTTAAGTGAGCCATGTGACTAGGCAACCAGATATACATACTCTGAAGTGACGTTTAAGAATATTTACGAATTTAAGTGGGGTTATAATAATAATGTTAGTTTAAAATGTTTAATTTATATATATTTACTGATTTAAGTGTTTATTCTGATCTGAAAAGCCTAAATGTCAACAAAATTATCAATAGAACATGAACGAATTCTCCAGAATGCAGAATTTGACCTTTGTTTATGTTGGAACATTCTGGAATAATGATTATGTCGGTGGATCGAACAGATACTTTTTTCGAGAACATTCATATAGAAGAAATAGAACTAAATCGAACATGATTTCTTACCAGATGGTTCTGGAAGATTGAAAAGATATAAATACCCGTGATTTGGATTCAAGATAGCAGTTTTAAGTCAGTCAGTCAGACAGTTTTTAGAAAGTCAGTCAGGCAGTTTAGTAAGAAATATGAAAGTTAGTTGGAGTCAGTGAATCAGTTACAAATAGTCCAATTGTTTAATATAGTGAGTTAAATGAAGATTAAAAATTATGCATATATTTTTAATGCCCATTTATAATTATACACAAATAATTATTGAAGATTAAAAAAGTATATTAGAAGAATATTGGTTGGATATTGGAAGAAATTAAATTATATTATGATTGGAGATTAGCATAAATCAACTTATAATAATTGGATATTGGTATATTGAAAAGAAGAATAAATATAAATGCTGTTTGCTGGTTTGCTTGGTGGTTTATAAATGCTGGTGAAGAAAAATTTATCTTAAATTGGTAGAAGCTGATAATTGGAAAAAGTAATTTCACAAAAACAAGGATAACCGAAGCACGAAGACATTCAGTGGTGATTAGAATCTATATAGTGGAAAACAGTTCATTTAGGCATTCAGTGAAAGAAAGGTACAAAATTTTGTTAATATAATTTAGTTAGTGTCATAACAATTTCAATTTTGAAGATAGTTTGTTTAAATTTTACATTGTCTATAGAATTTAATTAGTTTCATAAGAATTTTAATTTAAAGATAGTTTATTTTAAATTTACATTGGCTAGGTTAGATATATATATGTGTGTTTCATAGTAGTTATAATAAAGATAATTTAAAAAAGTACTTACAAACTAATTCTTTGAGAACCGCGATAAAAACCCTATATATTATATTATTAAAAATACTCATTGCTCATCATTCAAACAAACAACACATCATAACAATTTGACGCCCAACGTGGGGCTCTCTATTTAAAAGAATTAGTTTGGAAAGATAAGTACTCTCATATAATTAAATTAATTTTCATTAGAAAGAAAAAATTATAGATTTTATTTTTAATTATATTTGAACAAGTAAAGTCTCAAAATGTCTCAAGGAAAGAAAGGTACAAGAAGCAAAAAGAATGAAGAAGATGTGGAAGTAGAAACACAACCTATACAAGAGGAGAGTTTAGTTCAAGTTCCACAAGATACTGCAGAAATGAATCCAGAAAGAGAGGAAAATGTCAATATGGCAGCTTTAATGTCATTAATGATGCAGATGAACAAGACAATGGAAGAGAATTCAAAAGAAATCAAAGCAGACATGAAAAAAATGGAACAGAAAATGGAAGAGAATACGAAAAAAATGGAAGAGAATTCAAAAGAAATCAAAGAAGACATAAAAAAATTGGAAGAGAATTCAAAAGAAGTCAAAGAAAACATGAAAAAAATGGAACAGAAATTGGAAGAGAATTATAGAAAATTAGAAAAGAAAATAGAAGATAATAAATAATAATAAAATTGTAAAACAAATGGATAAAAAACTTGAAGCTGCAGAGAAAAAAGTAGCAAATGAAATAAAAAGTATACGGAATGACTACAAGAAAAGGATAGACAATGAGAGGACAGAAGTAAAGAGGATTATTCAAGATAATAAGATATATATAGAACAGAAAATAAAGTTGCAGAAATGTAACTTAGAAGTAAAAATTAACGAAGACAGGAGAAACACAGAAGAAAAATTAGACGATATACAACAAAATATCCAAATAAATTGTAATCAAATAAGAAATGTGGAACAGAGAATAGATGATATTTCACAAATGAGAGACATAGGGAGACCTTACTTAAATTTAACAAAGGAGACTGGGATTAAATTCTCTGGTAATATAAAAAATTTGCATCCTAAAGTATACATAAATAGTTTAAAACATAAATTAAAATTTGTGAATAATATTAATGATATTAAAGATTATATTAGAATGACATTAAATGACAATGCAGCAACTTGGTTTGCTAGTATTGAGAATGATTTAGATAATTTTCAAACATTTGAAAATAAATTTTTAAATTATTATTGGGGTGAACTAGAGCAAGCCAAGTTTAGAGAAATTCTATATTTTGGAAAGTATAATCACAATTTAAAATCAAATATGGTAGATTATGCATTGAAACTGATAACAGTTGCAAAATATTTAGAACCACCACTTAGAGAGGATGAAACGGTCTTAAATGTATCTAGACATTTTGATGCGGATGTTGTGCAAACAGTAACTGTACAAAATATTCAAACAATAGAGAGTTTTATTAATTTTATTCAAAGAATACAAAGAGGCAATATGACAAGTAATAATAACAACAGAAAAAACAATAATAACTTTCAATATAATAAAAATGATAATCAACAATATAGACAATCATATAACAATAATAATAGATATGGTGATAGTTTACAAAATTTTAATAATAATAACAATAATCAAAATAGACAGAATTTTAATAATAATACTAGTTATAATAGACAACATTTTAATAACAGTACTAATAATAATAGACAAGATTTTAACAATAGAAGAAATACAGAGCGACCTAACTATAACAGACAGGTAAATTGTGTTCGAAGGAATAGAAGCTGTGAAGACAGGGAACGAAATCGTACAAGGCAAGAAAATGTGAGTAGAAGTCATAGTAGGGAAAGACATAGGACATCAGATCCAAGTGGTCAGATACAATCTGACAATTGTAATAATCAAAATTTTGTTCAGTAAACTTTCTGAATTACAAGTTAGGCCATTGCTATTATGAAAAACCTTCTGAATTTATTTCTTTAGATGAAGATAAAATTATTGAATCTATTAATTTAATTTATATAAATGCTTTGGCCAAAAATAAAATGATTAAAATTATGATAGATACTGGTTCAGAAAGTACTTTAGTCTCGGAGAATTTTATTTTTAATACATTAAAACTATCAGATATAATAAAGATTCCAAAAATTAAAATTATTGGTGCAAATAATAAGAAGTTGGGTGAAATTGATAAACTAGCCAATTTTAAAATTAATATTCTTAATAAAGAAATTAATATGCAAGGATTTATTGTCAAGGATTTATGTGTTGATATATTATTGGGAAATGATGAATTGGAAAAGAAGAAAGTAAAGATAGATTTTGAAGAAAAAATGGTAACTTTGGAAGGGCAAATAATTAAATTTATGCAGAAAGATGAGGTAGAAGAAGGAATAAGCGTTGATAGGATATTATTAAAAGAAAATAATGATGTTTATGAAGAAGAAATGTATTTTGATGATAGGGATATGTCCCAAAAGAATGTAAAGAATAATTATTGTAGTGAATATTTAAGGAATGGAAATTTTAAGCAGATAGATGCCTACGAGGTGGAGTGCGTAAAATTGGAAGCAAGGAATAATGAGTACATAATGAAGAATAATTTTATTTGTAAAGAAGAAGATATGATAAAAGTTTTAAATTGCCCTGAAGAATATAAATCAATAGTCGTTTCCATATTGCAGCAACACAAGGGACTTGTCAATAAAGAAAATAGAATTGCTCAGAATTATATCCATAGTATAAAAGTTAAAGAAGAAAAAGATTTTAAAACAAAATCATACCCAATACCATATAAATACAGAGAAGAAGTAAACAGAACGATCAATAATATGTTAGAAGATGGAATCATTGAGAAGGCAGATACACGTTTCATAAATCCTATAGTAGTAGTACGTAAAAGATCAGGTGAAATCAGGTTATGTTTGGATGCAAGGAATATTAACAAGATTACTGAAAAGCAATTTGAAGCACCAATGAGTATAGATGGAATACTAGGAAGAATTACAGGAATGTCATTTATCACTAAAATCGATTTACAGCATAGTTTTTGGTTAATACCTTTAGAAAGAAAAAGTAGACAGTATACAGGATTTCAGATAGATGGAGTAGTATATCAATTCAAAGTAGTACCATTTGGACTTCAATCATCTTGCAGTGCTCTATGTAGATGTCTTCATGATATTTTGGATCAATATGAACATTTTGTAATTCACTACATTGATGATATATTAATTTTTTCTAAAACTGCTGAAGATCATGAGAAACACCTAAAAATCATAATCAATAGATTAGACAAAGTTGGACTAAAAATAAATCAAGAAAAATGTACATTTTTTCAAAAAGAAGTAATAAATCTAGGTTATAAACTTAATACTAAGGGAATAGAAATGGATCCAGAACGGACACAGGTCATTCAGGAATATAAAACACCACACAATTTAAGAACTTTAAGAGGTTTCATTGGAATAATTAATTAATATAAAAGGATGATACCAGATCTAAGTATAACACTTATAATAACAACACTAACAGCTTACTAATATATCCATTTTATTCAATAGACTTGATTTGTTACATAGATGGTAGATTTCATTGTTGTGAATAAATTTGACATCATACTTGTTGAATTTTGTACATATGGAAATTGTTTGATACCCTAAAAATCATAATTTGGGGTTAGATACAGAATTGATTGTGTAAATGTATTTATAAAAAGTGTAAAACTTACCAATTTATATGGATGAAAGCCTTTTGAATGGAAATAATTCCTAGATTTGTATCCTAACATCCATTGTAAAATGTAAACACACAACACAAACTTCTATTTGACATGACAGTTTGACATAGACAGCGAACAGAGGTGTACTTAATAGAACAAATTTTAAATAAGAAATTAAAATTCACAAGGAATCTACGTTCCTGTATTTGGCTGTATACCATATATTAAAAAAAATTTATTAAAATCCTTTGTAAAAGGTATATATTTTTAAAAACCCAAACGGGCTGTTTTAGACAAAACGTTTTCGGAATCCATTATTCCATCATCAGTGTCTAGGAGTACATGAATGTAGCCACTAAATACATGGGTAAAAACCCGTTAACAAATAATTAGTTACATTTGTTTTACATTATATTTTATAAATTATTAGGATGTTAAAGTTACCGTTGGATTAGGTAACATGGTGACATATGACTCCACGTTGAAGTTGCAAGTCCTGAGACGGTGTGTCTACGAGGACTTAATGGAAGCAATTTCCATGGAGTTGCTTCCATTAAGTCCTCGTAGACACACCGTCTCAGGACTTGCAACTTCATTATTATATATATATATATATATATATATATATATATATATATATATATATATATATATATATATATATATATATATATATAATAAATTTCTGACAGTCTTAGCATTCTTAACTGCAATTTTATTCTGTTTGCACAGTTTAATAAGTTTTTCAGTAACTTGAGGCAAATAAGGTAGAGATGAGTAATGGGTGGTTGGAGTCCTAAGTACAGTATTAGGCAGAATAGTGTTATTAATGGAATTATTTAATATTATGTTAAGTTGGTCACCAACTAATTGTGTATGTCATTTAAAGAGGAACCATAGCTTTGTAAATAAAGGTATTTATTAATGAGGTAGAATGGATAGGAATTCTCAATCAGAATATTTCTAAGTAATTGAAGGGATTCTCTTCGATTAACCGGATGTGTAAGCCTATTTAGCCTACAGCTTAAAGCTTTAATTAGGTTTAATTTATATTTGAAAGGATGACAAGAATGGTAGTTGAGAGACCTATTAGAGGCCATTGGTTTCCTATACCAACTTGTGGTTAATGTGTTATCTCCCATTCTAATGACACGCATGTCTAAGAAGGGAATACTATTTGTGATGGGGTCCTTAAGTTCAACAGTGAACTGTAAGTGAGGATCAAACTCATTAAACAAAGACAAGGTGGCCTGTATCTTGTCTGGGGGTAAGGCTAGTAATAAGTCATCAACATACCGCTTAATATAAGGGATTTGGAAATCTAAAAGACCCAAACGGTCAGATACTAAATCATCCAGTACACAATTAACTAAAAGAGATTAAGGAACCCACAGGTGTCCCAAAAATTTGAAGATAATATTTGTCATCAAAGAGCAAAAAATTAGTGTCAAATACTAATTGCAAGAGTTCTGCAAATCCATCCCAGCATACAGTTAGGTTGGATAGAGTTCCAATGATTCCTTAAGGAGGTAGTAATACTAGAAAGAGGTAAGTTAGTGAAAATAGATACCACATCAAAACTCACTAAAATGTAACCTTGTGGAAATTCAAAGTTATTAATATATAATTATTATATTATTATGTTATTATAATTATAAGATTTTGATAATATGTCAGTTAAAAATTTTGAAATAATTCTATTTGGTAAATTTATGGAGGAAACAATCGGCCTCATGCTTCCTGTAAATCTTAACTAGCTCCGATATGGGTTGTATAGGGCGATTAGAAACATTCAACAGAATATTGTTGGACGAAGACCTAAGAGATAGAAGGTCGGAACTGTCAGCATGTGACAAAATATTTTCAACATCTGTTGATTCTACTAACAGAGTAATCTCTGAAGTTTGGCTGTATGCCAAATTTAGGACCCAAGGATAACAACTTGAGAATCTTCTGAGCAACCTTAGTATTCGATAAATTTTTAATCCACTTAGGATTAAATGGAATTTATTTAAATTGGGGAGTGTCTAAGTTATTGAGTTTATTACAAAGGTGTGCCATGGATTTATGATATACAAAATTGAATTTCTTATGTAAAGATGATTCAGATGTGTCCAACAATTTGTCAGGAAGGTGATTATCAAGGAAAGCAGTGACATTATTGATTTAAAAAATAATAAACTTAATATCAGTGTGAACTTTAGATATATGGAAATTAAGTAATTGTGCCCTCACCTGTCTGTTTAAAGCTTGGCTTCTGCGGTATAGTGTGTCATTAGTGGAACCTGATGTTGATAAAAGTATGTTGGAAGTGGTGTCTATGATAAATCTTGGGATCTTCTTAGTTCTCTTACACCCCCGAAGGAAGGTTCTTCTTGCCTCTGCTGTTGCTAGTGTCGAGAAAAGGACGTACGACCGTCAATTCAATATAAATTAAGGATCACTCGAACAGTGGTAGGTTTTTTACTCAAAAAGTGAAGAGAACTTTTTAAAGTTTACTTTCTAAGTTTACACTAAAATCTTATATGTTAAATCTTAAAGGTTAGCTCAAACATCTTCAACTTCAGAAACTTCATCAGTGCCTTCATGTAGCAATTTATCTTTAAAATTATCTTTATTTTTAGGTTATAGAATAAAACTGGAGATTAGAACAGTTGAATCTTTTTAACTTTACAGCCACTTCCATTGGATAAAATCGTATCTAAACCTTCACTTCCATCCACAAAAAGTTCTTTTGCATTTGGTTTTATTATGAAATTCATTATAGAAGTCTTCTTTATGGGAAATCAGAATCTTTAAATTTAAACTTTTTTTAGCTATCAACTTCCAATTAATTCAAGAAAGCATTGAACGCCTAATCTAAGTGAATAAAAAAAAAGGAAACCTACTTTTAGAATCATTTATTAAAAATTATTTACAAAATGTTCTCAGAAAATAGATCACTGTCGATTTACTTAATTTAAACCTTTCAAAAATTCACTATCATTACAAAAATTTAAATGGTCGATTCTGCCTCAAAATATTATCTTCTCGCACTAAGTTTATAAACAATAAACATCAAACTCTTCGATTTCATTAAATCTTCTAATACCGGATCCATGTTTCTTACCCACAATAAACAACAACATTTTGGAAATATTTCTGATTTCAGAATAAACTACAACATAATTACAGACTACAATAAATACAATTTATCTTTTAGATAACTTTTTATTCGGTACTTTATATGACAAATAAACATTTTACATTTTATCTGTGAGATAAGTTTATTTATGTCAGTTTTTTAGTTCAGCTTTCTTGCCTAGGTGGCGCTATGTGTTTAAATCTAAACTAACCTAAAGCTTTAATTATTTTGTTTATTAAATAATAACTTAAAATTACAGCAACCAATATTAATGGCCATATTGCGAAATAATTAATCGTATTATAAATTATATTTATATGTAGTTAATATCATAATTATTCAAGATAAAATATGATTGACTCAGTAAATTGAAGTGTCAGTGGGTAGTTCAGATTTCTTTCCTATGTGGCGTAGTTACCCCAATGAAAAATATTGTGACTTTTCGTTCTAGTCTTTTATATAGATGGATTATCATTTACTTCCAGTCCAAATTATTTAATAATAAAGTGATAGATTTATATTAAAAAAAAAACCCGTAATTAGCACGAAAACTGTTGATTTTTAAAAAAGCATAAATTCTTGCATAAATTCTTTTACAAATTGTTTGCACATTCTGACCATTAAATATCAAAGTCGAGTACTTCGCAATGTGCCAAGCCTACAACAAATGAATAAATCACAGTATTGGTAATATTTGTTTACGATACCGAAACATTCCAATCATATACATTGTCAATATTTTAATAATAGATAAGAATTGTTCTGCTTGGCTGCTTCACACTACCTGTATTACTTCGCTAACACGCCACTGTCTTATCGACCAATTAAAATATTATCCCAACAGCACGACTTTAATGCATCTTAATAATGGTCATTATGTAGAGCGGCTAATCTTAAGATCTACTCTCGGGCCTACACAGCACTACTTACTCTTTATGTTAATAGAAATACGTCGCTGTGGGGTGGTAGACACGTCGACAAATACTTACTTATTCTCCGTATTAGAATTATGATTTATGTCCATCGATTGAAGTCATCGAACCTTATATTTTTTATACTGGATGTTGATTCATGACCATTCCATTGATCTGAACTGTTTATCTTGGGCAAGTGTTATTTACTTCCTTCTATTTACTTATTTACTTTCTTCAGGTCAAGTTTTTAACAAGTAATTAGAAGGAAAATGTCGAAATACTTAACTAATTGCTGACTTTGAACGTTAAGGCCGTGACTTGATAACAATAAGATTCAATAAGATATACGACACAGGTAAAATACCATCAGACTGGTTAGAGTATTAAGCATAATGTTTTATGTCTTTAAAACTTTTCTCAAAATCATTCATACACGAATTTACAAGAAGTTTTAGTTTCAGATGAGTGACTCTCAATTCGGATTTCAAAATGGATTGGGAACACGAGAAGCTCGTTTTGCCTTAAATGTGTCGCCCAAACGATGCAGAGACATGAATGTAGATGTATATGCATGTTCTATTGACTATCGAAAAGCCTTTGACTGCGTTAACCATTAAAAGATGATCGAAATTCTGAGAACAACTGAAATTGACGAACAAAACTTGCGAATTGTCTTAGAACTATATTGGCACCAAACGGCAACAACTGAAATAGACCACAAAATATCTGAAGATGTACGAATCCGATGAGGAGTGCGACAAGGTTGCGTCTTATCACCGCTATTATTTAATCTGTATTCGGAATCTATATTCAGAAAAGCATTAGACGGGGTTCAAGATGAAATCAAGATTAGCGAAACCAGCATGGATAACATTAGGTACGCTGATGATACCGTCCTAACAGCAAGCAACGCACAAGAGCTACGAAAGATATTAAATGCGGTAGTTGGTCATAGCGAAATCTTCGGTTTACATCTAAATGTTTCCAAATCTAAAATTCTAGTATTTTCAAAGATACCAACAAACGTACATTTGTATGCCAAGGGCCAAATAATAGGACAGATGACTTCCATAAAATATTTGGGAGCATATATCAATAGCCAGTGTAACCCAAAAAAAAGAAATCCTTTAAAAAATAGAACAAGCGAGGAAAATATTCATGAACATGAAAACATTTTTTACAAGATCATACCTTAGTCTAGAGGTCAGAATTCGAATGATGAGATGTTACGTTTTCGCTGTTTTGCTGTATGACTGTGAAAGTTGGACAATGGACTCTGAAAGAGAAAAAAAAAAAATAGATGCCTTCGAAATGTATATATACAGACGAATACTGAGAATTCCATGAACACAATAAGTTACCAATGGTGAGATACTTCGGCGCATGAGTAATCACAAAGAATTACTTAGCATAATCAAAGAGAGTAAAATACAATATTTGCGTCATTTGTTGAGAGGAGACAAATATGAATTACTCCAAATCATAGAGGAAGGTAAAGTGTAGGGCAAAAGATCAGTTGGGAGACGCCAGAACTCGTGGCTAAAAGACCTGAGAAGATAGTTTGACCGCTCATCTACGGAAATCTTTCATGCAGCAGTTTCCAAAGCTACAATTGCCATTTGGATCGCCAACCTTCGAAAGGATACGAGCAAGAAAAAGAAGAAGTATTTTAAACTTACTTAACACAGCAGTTAGACTTAGCTTACACTGTCTGAGAGAATGCAAGCAGCCCTAAATATAGTTGACGACTGGTGTAAACAAGAGAGACTGATAGTCAATGCTCAGAAAACACAAATTGTCAACTTCACCAAAAAAACAGCACTACAAGGCCTAAAACCACCGGTGCTGGGAAGAAAAGAGATTTCATTTGCCAAAGAAACAAAATACCTTGGGGTATATTTTGATCATAGGCTTACATAGAATGGTCACATTCTAAAAACCACACAGAAAGCTACTATGTCCTTGGGCAGATGTAGAAGAATGTGCGGTAAGAATTGGGGACTTAACCCCAGAATGACTCTATGGTTATATACAAGGGTTATTAGACCCATGATAACCTATGGCTCGGTGACGTGGTGAACAAAGATGCAGCAAGTGGGAACAATAAGGCTGCTAGGTAATACACAAAGACTAGCATGCTTGTGTATTACGGGGGCCTTAAAAACAACTCCCACTGCATCGCTGGAAGCCCTGTTGAATCTACCACCACTTCATATCTTTATACAGGGCGAAGCCAGATCCGTGATGCACAGATTAATCCATAGTCAGCAACATATAAGCCAGATGCATGGTACTGACAACAGAAAGCTAATCGAGGAGCTAAAAGCCGATATTGTGATGGGGAAACCTATCGATGCAACAGTTACGAGATATAGCTTTAACAATAAGTTCACAAATAAGATACCAGGTAGAGAAGACTGGAATAAAGGTGTACCCATCCAAGCTGCTGCTACCTGGTACACGTATGGCTCAAAAACATCGGAGGGTGTGGGAGCCGGCATAGTAGGGACAAATCAAGGGATAGATTTCCCGGTAAGTCTACCTAAGGATGTGACAGTTTTCCAGGCGGAAATAACTGCAATCCATCACTGCGTGGAAGAAATAGAAAGGCAGAAAAGAACGTTCTGTTCAGTTGCTATCTTCACAGATAGTCAGGCAGCGCTTAAGGCACTCAATTCTGTAGAGGTCAATTCTAAGCTAGTATGGGATTGCGTGTGTGCCCTAAAAAAACTAGGAGACCGTAGCAAGGTTACGGTAACCTGGGTACAGGGGCACGAGGGTCATAAGGGCAATGAAAAAGCAGATGAAATGACCAAACAAGGCTCATTATTGCCATTCATTGGACCGGAACCCTTCTGCGGAGTTGCAAAATCAGTAACAAGAACGGCTACAAGGAAGTGGGTAGCTCACAAATCTCTGGAATGGTGGAGGAATTCACCAGGACAAAGACAGGCGAAACAGTTCATTACAGAACATTCGCCAAAATTTACCGCAGACCTAATAAGCAAAGACAGGAAAACAGTCAAGGTCATAGTAGGTCTTCTAATAGGGCACTGCAAGCTGAATAGGCACTTGAAGCTGATGGATTATCAGATGATGACCTGTGCAGATTCTGTCATCTCGAAGAAGAAAAAGCAGAGCACATTTTATGTCAGTGTGACAGTCTGGCAAATGTGCGGTTCTTTGCATTAGGAGAAGAAAATCCACCGGCAAATAGCTACATAGAAGGTACAGTCTCGAAGCTACTAGACTTTATAAAAAGGGTCAGGCTAGAGAATGTTATCTAGGACTAGAGGACCACAATAGATCTGAAAAGGTCGCAGTGGAATAGGCCAAAAGGCCACCTCTCTTAATCTAATCTACTCAACACACCATCTTCATCTCCATCTCCGACTATTTTTTTTTCGATTTGATAACTTGTATGTCATTTTATATCCCATATCTAATTTTTTCGTTTCTTAAGTGTCATCGATTAGACTTGCCTGTATCCATTTTCCAAAGTAAACTTTTTTGAAGAAGGTATTCGTTATGTTAACCCATTAGCGCCCAAGTTTTTTTTTTTGAAAATCTTTACTTTTAGGATATTAATAATTGAATCCAAAAAATAAGTTTTTCGGTTTCATGTCTTTTTTTAAAAAAATTACATGGTGTTACCATATGGTAACGCTGGGCGCTTAAGGAATTTTTAGGATCGTTGAAATAAAAATTTTTAATTTTTTTTTTAAATATTTATTTGAGAATATTTTTATCGTCTGGTGTGGTATCCTATAAAACAATTAACACACAAACCAACGTTGCATTTTTGGCACATTGTTCGTCCAGATGTTGTACATCCTTCACCAGCACATCGCCTTCTACTGCTTGGTGTAACGAAATGATCGATGCGATCAAAACGAAGATCTGGCAAGTTCTGTCTATGTAGAGTAGGTCACTTTTATTCTCTATAAAATGATATGTGTTCGTTGGAGAATTAAATAACGTAACTCTGAATGAAATGCACAAATTTATTTAGATGTTAACAGCTTAGGGTATAAGACTATACTAACTTAAGAATTACAAACTATCCTAAAAACCTCTCATAGTTCTTGATAATATCGTAAACACCTCGAGATACTCAGCGTGGATGTTTATCATCTTCTAAGTAGTCTGAATATTGAGATAAAACACACACACATACAGTGGCGTGCTCGCCATAACAGGTCTTCCTGTATATAAGGGAGGACTTCCATATCTTGCGAGAAGAACTTGGGCCAATTCTCTCCTAAACGATAGCAAGGATATATCTTTTTTATTTTTTATATAAATGCCATGAATTATGGACTGCAACATCCAACAACCATGTTACAATTGGCCAGTACCATTTGTTACTGCGAATTGCTACTCGGTAGGTTGAAACACCTTGATCCATCAAGTCGGTACCCCCCATATTTTTATTGTATTCAGCAATACAGTGAGGCCGACTTACTTAAATATGGCGTTTTTCTTCATGAGAAAATCTTTTTACCGTGCCCAATGCTGAACCACCACAACTCGTAGATGTCATTGTGACAACAGAGTTATCTTTCCATCATACCAGTAAGATACCGCTGTTTTTTTCTATTGTATGTTGTGAATAGCCACGATTTCTTTTAGAAAACTCCTTCTTTTTTTCCAAGGGACAGCTAGATGGAATTCTGTTTTCTCTAATTGTTCCAATTGTGCCGTACCCCAAAAATCGTAGGTAACTAAATAAATTAAATCCTGAAAATAGGTTGTCAACGTGTAAATTGTAGTGTAAATCTGAGTGATTTATCTCTTCAAGCATTCGCACCAATGGGGATGAACACTTGCCAAAAAGTTTATCGTATTGTTCATTTGAACGTGGATTTCTTCCTTGGTATAGGTCAAAGTTTACCAGATATCCAGTAGAAGTATTTAGCGACCACATTTTATAACCAAAGCGGATTGGTTTATTTCGTATAGATTGTTTACATTGATGGCGGCCATAATACTTTATCATAGACTCGTCATATGATTTTTTGTTGGAACAAAATTTTCAAGACATTTTGTTTTTACTCTGTCAATCAATGGTCGAATTTTCCATGCTTTGTCACTAATATTAGGCTTTGTATTGTCTGCGAAATGCAAAAACCTTTGAATTTGCAGAAATCTATTTCGTCTCATTGAATTAGAAACTAAAGTGTTCTTTACATCATCATGAGTATCCCAATACATTCTCTTCGATGGTAATGGATTGTACCCCGATAGCAGGAGAATACCTATAAAACAACGTATTTCTCCAGATGTAATGCATGGGTCAGTTTGGTTTACAAATTGTGCATATCGTTGGGATTCTTCCGCTAAGTAGTTTACTGTCTCATCATCAAAAAATATACTGAACATATCAAGACATGATAGATTTTCATACCTAGAATAATATTCTTCTGGAAACGAAAAACTTGCAGACTGTAAGTTTCCTTGAACCCAAGCACAGTTTTTCATTAATACATCTTTTCTTTCATTTTGCCATAGTTGAAACGATGCTCCAGTTTCTCTTTCGGGTGTCTTCACTACTGCTTGCAACTGTAATAGAAATAAATTTTAAACCTAAGCAAATTAAAAAATTACTGGTTATACTTACATCTGTCTGCACTTCTTCATTGTCAGTACCGATCCTTTCGTTGCTAGAAAGTTGTATTTCTGCTTGCGCTCGTAGCTGCCTACCTGTAAAAATAAACAATTATAATATGTACGTATATCAATATTTGTACAACTAAGCACCTTCATCTTCATTCGCAGAATCCTCGTCTGTATCAGCACCATTTACATCTGGCGGTTTTATAAAAATATTACCGACTTGCTCAGCTAATTTTTCGTCACCGTAAACCATATCTAGCGCTTCTGCTAACGAAAATCCACGACTGAAAAAAAAAAAAATTAAATTATGACTCCGTAAGCGCCCACCGCAACCATATGGTAACGGCGTACTTTGACTATTCCTACTAAATTCGCTACATTTAATTGTTGATAAGATACAACAATTTATAATAAGTTGGAGTTTAATAAACTTAGTTTTTTTTTAAATATGCAAATATAGTTACTAGAAGACTGTCAAAAATTACTTACGCAAAACGGACGTCCATCTTTTTCTATAAACTCAAACCACACTGTCATATGATTATCTCTCGACGGTTGAGAGAAGACTAAAATACGAATCCGTTACGTTTTTTGGGTGCCTGAAGTATTCCTAGAAACGATTGTTTTCAAAATATGTCGCTGACTAGTTCCATGGGCGTACCGCAGAATTTTTAAAAATCATGTGTTTTACGTTACCATATAGTAACGGTGAGCGCTAATGGGTTAAAGTTATGACCCGTTACGAACTGTAGCAGTCGTCTGCTCCTTTCGTCCCGTGAACCTAGTTCATCGCAACCCATTGGTAATCCACTTTCGTGTTCTTTGAATACAGGTAGAATTAAATACCAATAAGTCTTCTTTGCCACTTGTATCAGTTATTCACAAAAACCATTGCCCAACGTCTGAAAGGTAAACCAATCTTATATCAATTAAGAGAACAAGCAGGTTTTAAAAAGCTTACGAGACAAATTTAAGCAATTAAAGTGTGGGGAATATAATAGACCCTTAGCCTTGGTGTTATCGATTTTCGTGAAGCATTTAGCCTTGTAGAACTAATATAAATAATAGCAGCACTAAAATAATGCAGAATACATTACAGATACATATTCATTTTAGAATACATATAGAGTAATGCCACCACAACTACTGTAAAACTTCATGAAGCAAAAGCGAAAATTAAAGTGAGCAGAGGAGTTAGACCTGAGGATATCATTTCGCCAAAACTTAAATATGCCAATATTAAAAAATATGAATTAGGAAAGGCCTCACTGAAAATTGGTTTTCAAATAAATTCTAGTAAAATTCAAATAATGACAAATTTAGTGCTCGCACAAAACATCAGAATAGGCCACGTCGACATACGAGAAACAGACGCGTACTGCTACCATGGGCATGGAATACAAATTGGAAAGAACAAATTAACGCATAGTACTTGAACTACTTTAATAATAGCTCCCACACATTAAAACCTTACTATGAAAAAATTCGATTGTAGTGTTCTAAATTAAATATTCAATTTTTTTTTAACTTAAAAAGTTTTTCCTGTACATTCTGACTACTGGCTTTCATTGACTATTGGGGAACCGAAAATCAATGTATTATTAGGCTTAAATATTAAGGATCAAACAAATCTAGTCATATTTAAAGCAAAACTGAATCTTATCTTGAACCAGCAGTTACAAAGACTGGTTTAAAATATTTACTGATGCATCAAAAACCGAACAGGGTGCAGGTGCAGCTGATATTACATCAGACGGTTCCTTAGAATTTGACCTTCTTACTTATTTTACCATACACTCATCAGAACTTTTTGTACTGTTCAAAAGCCCTACAATATATTAAAACCAAAACATCTCATACAGTGTTATTCTTTCTGATTGCCTCAATGCATGAGCAGTCATGAAAAATCTTTACTCAAAACATACCATAAAGAAAATGATAAAATTGTAACTTCAAGAAACCAAGAAAAACTCAAAACAGTAAACTTCTTGTGGATACCTTCCCATATTGGTATTAAAGGCAACGAATTAGTAGATGTAAGTGCTCGCGATGCTATCAGTAACGACGAATCAGATGTCGAATATCGGAGTATGGCTAGTGATTCAAAAGCATTTTTTTAAAATAAAATGTTAATTGCCTGGAACCGGGAATGGCAAAATTCGGTTTTGAAACTAAAACAGATTAAGAGTAGCATTTCATCGCGGCAACCAACAGCAACAAGCAGAAGATCTCAAGTAATCTTAACACGTCTTAGACTGGGCCATAGTAGGTATAAACACGCACACCTACTCTCAAACAGCGAAGCTAAAGTGTTCAATTTGTGACGTAGTAGACAATATAGACCATTTCCTAATTGACTGTCCTAAATATGCCATTGAAAGACGTGTATATGGCATTCAGAATAACTTGCAAACTTTACTTGAAAATAATTTTGACTCCAAAAAACTCGTTATGTCGCTAATATCCTTCGGGAGGGTCCGGCTTTTTGTTTCAAATAAAAATAATAAAATAAAAATAAAAAAAAATTAAACGCATGAGATACAACGTGAAAAATGTTTGTACTGAGCTGCTTTTGGAAAATTACGGAAGATGTTTAAGAGTTATATATCCATATGTCTCAAGAGAAAAGTATATGAACAATGCTTGTTGCCGGTAATGACATACCGAGCGGAGACATTGTATTAACAAAAAAGACAGCAACAAGTGCAAGAGTCGCCCAAAGAGCCATGGAAACAGTCAATCAGACAAAGAATTGAGATCATAGACATATTGAAACAATAATTACAACGGACTGGAGATGGGCAGGACAAGTAGCGAGAATATCGAATGACAAATAGACTAGAAGAATATTAAAATGGCGACCACGAGCAGACGAACGTAGCAGAGGTTGACCACCGACATGTTGGAACAACATAAAAAAATTGCTTAGAACTAAATGGTGGCTGCCTAAAATTCAGCATATGGAGGAAGCCTATGTTTACAAGTGGACAGTTACGATTACATACTAAAGGCTGCAAGAGGCAGGTTTTCCATGTATGTTTGCAGAAGGCAGTAATTAAGTAGTTAAGGGAAAATAAAACATAATATCTACAATATATCGTAAGGTAATTTCCTTATTATATGATTCTATAGAAAAACTCAGAACTCGGTAAGTATATTTCACGAAGTCACTAAGAAAACGGAGAACGAGAAAGCATTTAAAAATGCTTAAAACACAATATGTATCATTTTTACAGTTTACATAAAATCTACAGAAATAATAACTCTCTACAATATGGCCTGCTTATACGGCCATTATCTTAATATTATTTTACAAATTATATCTCTTTGATAGAAACATGGCCATATTTCCTGCGGCCATGGAGAATGATTGCAAAATTTTATTTGCTTAAAATATGTTTTTACAATTATTGAAACATGATTGATTTGTCTTTAATTTCAGTTTCTTAAAATATTTCGAATTATGCCCTATTTAATTTTTACAACAGACACTTATTTTTATGGGAACCGTAAACATTCCTTATTCTGCGTCGATTTATATTCTCTAAAAATTTTTTTCTTTGAATTCAGTTCCATATCTGAACAACGCAGTTTGTAAGTATTATAGATTTTTAAATTATTTTGTTGTAATAATAAATTTTGGGTTTTACTGTTAAATATATAATATTGAACAAATTTTAAAATTTATTTAATAATTATAATAATTCAACAAATTATTATGTTTGTTCCTAACGCTACCTACTAACGTATAAACAAATTTTAACTTTTGACATTTTACTTGTGACAGACCCGTCAAAGTTAGACCAAATATTAAATTAACTAGCTGACAGCTAAATAATGTCTAATAATAAGTTCAATAAGCTCTTCTTTTGAGTCTCTTCTACGGTTGCTTAAACACACTTAAACAACAAACTGGATGATGTTCGGCATGCATTTAATTTGTTTAAAGCAGTTAATTGGGAAATAATTAATAAATAAGAAACAGTCTGAAAATAGAATCATGTCTCCACCAAAAATGTTTTTGATTGTCACGAATATCTTTCAAAGTTCTGTCCAGTCCTTGTAATGACCTCTTGTGGCCCAATGCACATTCATCCCAAACGATTAATTTGCGCATATGCAAAATCTTCGCTTCTTCTCTAGTTTTGGCGATGTTGCAATCTTTTGTTTAATTTTTTTGTATATTTAACAGCTTCAGCGCCACACTAGTTCACACAATTTTCATTCTGGGCCAAAATGTTTTTTTGGATGTTTTTTTATGTCATTTTAGGGTGACTGAAACATTTTTTAAATTTATTTGCAGTTTATTCTTGTATTTTTCAAGTGTGTATCATTTTCGATACACTGGCCTAGCATAAGGTTTTTCAAAGACTTTCGCGCAAGGGCCATGTGTATCAAAAAGATACACACCTTGTTTTTATAATTTATTTTTATATCTTTTTAGATTCTGACTGAACAACTTCTTTCATGAACATTAATCATTCCACAAACACCAGTGTTCGCCTGTAAAGATAAACAATTCGATAAAAACAATAGTGCTGGAAAGTAAAACATAATTCTACGAACAAAATAGTGTTATTGTGTACGCGTAAAGTACTTTAGTTGTGCTTTTACTGATTTAGTAGACTTTGATTAAGATGTATTTCTCAAGTGACGACTTTGACAATGATCCAGACTTTAAACCAAGTTTAGATTCAAGCAATGATGAGCAACACCGATGACAGTGATCAATGAAATCAGCTATCAACTTCCAGAAAGCGACACCATTCTTCTCCAGAACCTAATCGAGATGACCAAAATTCTCAACAGCAGGATAAAGAAAATCAGATATATTTAGAAATTGAATGGGTAAAACAAAAGATACAAAATATGTCTTGGCACATGCCCACTTACGATGAGCCTCTGACAATTAAAGTTACAGTACCGTGGTCCAGTATAAAAGAAATTTATGCAGGAATCCTTGCAGATGCCGACCCCATAGATAACTTTAAATTATTTGTGACTCCTGACATTATAACGAAGATACTGGAACAGACCAACTTGTATGCAATGCATCACAATCTTCTGTCCACATTATTTCTGATCAATCAGTACTACATGGATGGCAACCAGTAACTGTCGAGGAAATACGTTCCTTCTTAACACTTATTGGTTGGATGGGTTTGGTGAAGCTGCCTTCTATACGACATTATTGGAAAAGCCATATATTATACAATATGCCTTTAGCACGCACAGTGATGATCAGAAATCTCTTTGAAATTATTCTCAAATTTCTACAATTTTCTAATAATGAAACTTATGAAACGAAGAAGATAGACTGTATAAAGTTTGCGAAGGAATTGATATGTTTATCAGAAACTATTAGAAGATTTTTGTCCCAGGAGAGGGCAAATTAATTTTAAATTGTATTGAAAAAGGTTATACATGGAACCATCTGGTTTATTGCTGCAAATCGAAAAACACTGAATCCTAAATGTCAGAAAATACAGTTTTAGCCAAAGATCTTTTGGATGATGGTAGAACATTATATACTGACCAGTTACCAGATTATATACTGACTGAAGGTATTATATCTCTGGCTTATCGGCTGAGGAAGAACAACATCCATTTGGTAGGGACGATTAGAGCAAATAAAAAATACATGGCATAAGACGTGATGTATGCCAAACTAAGATAAGGGGATTTCTCAGCCAAACAAACAGATGACGGGATTTTTGTTTTGAAATGGCGTAATAAGAGGGATGGTATTGTATTTTTGACTATTTCAATGGTAAGTCCTCCATTGATGTTAGTGATCAAATGGCTACCTATTCCTTTGCATTACGTCGGTGCTCGAAATGGTACAGAAATTTATGTTCGAAATTATTTGGGAGATAAGTTTGGTGAATGTTCATTTTCTGTATAACGAGAACACTATCCGTAAGAAACTCACTATAACGGAATTTCGAGAACAGGTTAAAACTTCAATGCTTGTAAAATGTTCTACACAAAATATCACTATTGCTGGCCTATCTGGATCCATAAAACAAGAAGTGCATCATCTAGTAGAAAATGTCCAGGATGGCAAGAAAATCAGAGGGTGTTGTTCGCAGTGTTACAAAGTAGTAACACTCAGAGTAGTAACAAATTCTGAGGGAAAAATTGTGAGAGCATTTCAAGTAAACACCCAGTATTCTGTGTGTGACATTATTATTTGTAAAAAATGTTATAATGCAATTCACTAAATATCAAATCAATTTTTTCTTGTTTAATACAGAATAATATATCTTTATTTTTAAGAATTCGTATATTTTTGTTCTTTTTTTTTTATTTAGAAAATCGCATCGACCAAATGGCCATTAGCGAAAAATGAATGGATTATATTAGGTACAATTACTGCATTACAATTTGGTTTATTAAATATTGTGGTACTTATTAATGTCTTTCAAGAAATTCAGAGTATTGTTAAAGATACAGTCTGCACCTAGAGCTTCTAGAACTGGTATCTTGTTACTTCGTTGTTGATTGTAGAGGGGACATTCACATAGTATGTGCATTATCTTTAGTGTCGTATTACACGTTTCACATCGCGGCGGTTTGCACTTTTTAATTGTAATTATGCGTTAACCTAGTATGTCCAAGTCTGAGGCGCGTTACTCTTATTTCTTGGCTTCTTGACGTAGATAACACATTCCATGTCCCTATGCTGGGTTTCACATGTTTTAATTTTGAATTCGACACATTCCATTTATTTTTCCACGCACTTAAGATTGACTTTTACAAAACAATAATAATATCTAAATATTAACTGATTATTGTAAAAATGGGTTCAAATAGTTATGTACTACAATAATATTTTTCCTATGAATTTCTAGTTACATACAACCTATCTTTTCATGTCTAAGGCCAAACCTAGTTATACCAGGAAATTCGTTTAGACCATAACATTATTCTCTATATATAAAAACTAAAGAAAGTGTGTCCATTTAGGAGACACAAGAGATCGAACACGGAGAACAATGTGTATCTTTTTCAGTACACGACGTTGAGGACAATGTGTATCTAAAAGGATACACTGGCGCTGAGGGTGTTATTCGTAATTTTAAGGCACAATTTGTAATTCGTTGGGCTTCCAAAAAAGTTGCAGATATCTCAGATGAAGATAACGCTAGGGCTACTGAAATCCGATCCTGTCAACAACAATACAATTAGTAATGTTTTTTCGGTCCATCCGAAGCATCATACAAGTTAATTCCACCAGAGCTTATATTCACAGCTTCTATCAAAGTATCGTACGCATTTGTTTGGTGTTGATTTAATTGTAGAAAATCTGTATGAACTATTTCGACAAATGCTTCAGTGTTGAACTGTTGCTCTCGTTGTAACTGTTGTTCTCTTTCATAAAGTCACAGAGGAAATGAATTATATTTATTTACTGTCAAATATTAATGGTGCGTCATAAATTTTCTTTGAAAGATATATTAGGCTACATAAAAAACTATATCTTGGTAATAAACTAAAATAAAAAGAAAATAAAAGAAAGTCAAAATGACAGACCAAACAATTGAGTAAGCATACTGCGGGTTTGTTATTATTCGTCAAATTTAAGAGTTGATTTTACTATATATTTTATTCTATTGTATTTTATTTTATTCTATTTTATTCAATTTTATTCTATCTTATTCTATTTTATTTTATTTTATTTTCATTTTATTTAATTTTCTTTAATTTTATTTAATTTTATTAGTATATAATATATTTAAATAAAAGTAGTCATTTTTTCCAAATGGTTAATTAAAATATTTGTCAGTGTGGAGAGCAAGAGGTAACTAAAATAAATGTGAATACGGGACAAAGCGTGGACCATATAATAATAAATTATAAAATAGATTTGTTGTGCAATTAAAATTAATTATTTATTGATCTTAAACTGGGGATGTGCTTTTGGAATGAGGGTATTTATTTATAATTGGCAATTTTTTCTTGTTCGGAAGTGATTTTAATGATGCTATTATTCTCTTTAATGATTACAGATGAATAATAATATCATTTGTATTTGATATATAATGTGAATTAAAATAAATTTTGAAATTTGTATCTAATTTGGTATTTTGCTTGTTTAAAATTGCGTTTTGAAACAAATTGAGATTACAAATATATATGTATAACTGGAGAGGATTCATTGTTTGATATACCAAATGTACTGATATACCATACAATTAAATAATTCATATACAATTTTTATTGTATTAATTTATTAAAAGCATAAAATTTAATAAAATTTATATAACATACGATGCAGCATAATTGAATTTTTTCCACATTTTTTTAATTTTACCGGAACTTATTTATGGTACATGAAGCTTTGATTAAAATTACTATCATATTGACAGTTAACTCAACATGTCAAAATACCAAAAATAAACTTCAGAGATAAGTTTGCCATGTCCAAAATATTATTTTAAAGCCGTGTGGAAATAAATGGCATTTTAATTTATGAGATTAGACAAACTCTTTAAAAGGTAAAAATACTGATTTTTAATTAAAACGATAAAAAAAGATACAGAAAAAACTGAACAAAAACATTAATTTCAATACAAAAGGCAACACATAACATTTTATTCCTTTAAAGAATTACATATGTATCCACTGAATATCTGACATCTAGCGGTAGGGGAAATTTTTTTCTGGCAGTTGCTGCCACAGAGCAGTATAGTAAGATACCCTGACGTCTCCTGATCGGTCATCCTTATCGCTCGGGCAGCAGACATCGGAGTAGTGCTAGATTAACCTGTTAGGTAAATCTGTTAGATTTATAAGTTTACTATACTTTAATATTATTAATACTTACTAAAAATAACATAACATAACACTATAACTAGATCGATACTAAAAAAGAAAAAAAAATAAACCTATATATTACTTACAGATTTATCTCAAACGCGCTCTACCATACCGGAGCAGCATAGGCCACCATTGGATCATTTATGGAATCATTTAACACACTTTGTTTGGTGCTACCTTGGCCGCCAGTTTTCGGCTTTAACCGAACCAGAGCCTTCATACTTCGGCTCGCTTTTTCTACTGTCTTTTGGACACATACTCCAATATCTACATACATACATACATCCGGTAACCTATTCTAGCGAAGAGAGGATTTGTCCCGGCTCTCCTTAAGTACTATCACCTCAATTTTTTGAGGTGCTAGTTGTCATGTCCGTCATCTCACTCACCTTTACCACAAGTGCGAGATCATCAGCATATTCTACAAGAGTGCAACCACTCGGCAGCTGTAGCCTTAGAACCTCATCGTACAGGACATTTCAGAGAGTAATATCAAGTAGCGATACCTGCTGAACGCTCTGTGACAACCTTATGCTGGAATTCTTGATTTGTATGGATCTATCAGTAAAGCATGTTTCAACCTGGTTGACCAGGTACCCACTGGCGCCGAAGTCTGGATATGATTATCCCCCATGATGCTGTGTCAATTCTGAAATCACTTCTGAGACCGCGTCTATGGTAGACTTCTTGGCTCTAAAACTATACTGGCGGGCACTGAGCGCGTTCTTCTTTTCTAAATCACACAACGGACTTGCCGAGCTCCAACTTAGTAAAGGGTTACACCTTTACGAAACCGGTAATCCTTTCACTCCTGTTCTGGGAAAAAACTGTCGATCAAATGAAGCTTCTCCTCCTCGGGCAGAGGTTAGAGTGTAATTTCTTTCTTGACCTTCTTCGTCAAAGTCTTGAAAGCCCCCTCAGATATCCTTTTCGAGATTTCTTTGAACTGGACTTTATGATATGTCTAATTACTAGAGCGGATAGTATAAAAACAGAGAAAATATGGAACACAATGATAGTTGCTCACCTACAAAAAAGTTGGAAAATTGCTCCTTGTAGGGGCACGGGCATGTACAAAATTAGCCAGAGCGCAGGTGGTCGAAAAGAATATTAGACTGGAACTCGTCGGAAAGAAGACGGAGAGGAAGATCTGCTACAAGATGGAAAACATACGTAGAAAATGGTATGGTAGATAGAGACCTCGGAGAAGGTGACTGTCACTCTCTTTGGATCGTTACATTTCCTTCTCACTCACATAGAAGTGGTTCTCAATTATTCTAGCCTCTAAGTCCACTAGTTGGACGGTCGCCTTCTAATATTTCTCCCACTTGCTTACACACGCGTAGCCTTCTGTTCCACGCTCAGACCCTTAATAAGCTTATTCATATCCCGTTATCCTGGACCAATCAAACTAAAAGCATACATAACACTTCTACATGCATACACATTCTTAGATGTTTCTGTTTCCATCCTTTTGTTTATCCCCCTTGCTCGTCAACTCAAAACTTACTTATGTGAGCTTAGCGATTCCTCTTCTAAACCAGTTCAACTATTAACTCTGTTCACAAGCTACCGTTGACACTGTAAAAAAATGGAACTGAAAATGGACTTAAGTAGCACCAAATGGAACCACTAAAAACTAAATCGACTTAATTCTAACCAACAATATGGCTACGATAAAAGATGTCAGTGTAACAAATAAATTTCAGCGACCATAGATTAATTACAGCAAAAGTTGTTTTAGATCTAAAACTAGAAAGAATAAAATTAATTACAAAACTAATAGTAACCGGTACAAATATTAACAATCTAAAAAAAAACTCAGATAACTACCTATGGAAAATTGGTGAAAGATTACATCATTAAATCAACAGATCTTAATTAATAAAAATCATTATTAATAGTGCCAAAAAATCTGAGGCCCGCAACAACAAAATAAACATAATAAACTATCTAATAAAACCAGAATATCGCTAAAACAAAGAAGAGAAATATAAGTAAGTAGTAATGTACAGAGACTACAATAGATAGAATTTTGTAAGTCGACAAGGAAAAGCACTAAGAAAGACATAAGAAAATACAATGAAAAATTGGTAGAAAATACAACCGAAAGCAGGAAAACCTATAAGACAAGAAAAAAACTAAAATTACAGACAGAAATGAAATAATACAACTCGTCACTAAAATTTACTGCGAACTATACAAAGCACCTGAACCTTTCGGAAGAAGTAAAACCGACAATAACAAAAATGAATAGCGGTAAAGCAGATAGCATAACAATCCTCCTAAGTGCCTTCTTTGTTGAGGTTGGCGATCAATATGGCAAATTTCTCTCTGTTCTGGCCTTGATGAATTAATTCAGTTCCTTTTGTGTGGGCGTGTTTCGTAGCCAAGATTTTTTCTTTCGTCATATGCCCATTTTACCTTCAATCGTGCATTCTTATATTACCTGGAGCTGCTTAAATTCCCTATGGCGCATTATGTGTCCTAGATATGACGTCTTTCTAATTTTGATAGTAGTAGTAGACATAACAATGGAACTGCTTAAATGCGATGGCAAAACAAAACCCAGAAAATCTTAACAGGCATATTTACAAACTACCTAAGAACAAGATGCATTCCAGACCACTGGAATAGAGCAAACGTAATTCTCATTTATAAGAAATGGTTTACTACCAATCATACACCAGATATTCACAAAGACCATCGACAAGAGATAAACAAATTCATTAGATGTTGCACCATGGACGTATAAATAAAGATTTATACTTTATTTATACGTCCATGTGTTGCACAGTCAAGAGAGTAAGCTGGCTTTAGACATGAATTTTCTACCCTGGATCATATCTTTACGGTAATCAGTAGAGCTAAACAATACGAAATACTTCAAGCTTTGGTTTTCAATATTTAAAAAATTTATTTTAAATTATTATCAGTACAGCTGTTTCAACCAGAGAGCCTTTCTCAACTGATCTATTTTTGATATGTATTTACAATTTATATTAATGTGGAGATACGTAGACCATGTACTCGTATGTTTTACACGAACTAACAGACAACTTGACCAATTCTTATCGTATATTAATTCACTCCATAGTCATATTAAATTCACAATATAAACAGAACATAATCAATTCATAAATTTTCTAGATTTAAAAATTATCAGACTTACAAAAAAAATGGGTTCTCCGTATTTCATAAACCTACCCATACTGACACGACTATACACAATTCATCATCTCATCCTACACAACATAAATTGGCTGCCTACCATAGCATGTTATAGAGACCTGAAATTAGTATTTCCACCGCCAGAGAAAAAACCCAGTACCTTCTGCTTGATTAGATATACAGGCAAGATATCAACAAAAATAGCGAAAGACATAAAGAAGAATGGAATAACACCAGCTTTTAGAACAAACAACAACTTAGGAAAATTTATTATTAACAACAAGAGCCAAAAGAAAAAGCAATTACGGTGTATACAAACTTAAATGTGGCGAGTGCCCAAAAATTTACATCGGTCAAACTGGTAGAATTTTATCAAACGTATAGAAGAACATAAAAGGACTTTGAATTATAGAAAAACAGAGTCTACATGCGCACTTCACCTTCTAGACCATAATCATTCTTTTAATGACGAATTTCAAATTCTTCAGATTCAAAATAAAGACCTTAAGCTATCATTATTAGAGTCTATGGATATGAAAATCAACAAATTAAAAAATACAGACATAATTCTGAATGACCAACTTGAAAAAATAGTTCTCTTCTTCTTAATTTCTTCAGTTAAAGACATGTAAACACATTTAAAAAATAGATCACTTGAGAAACACACTCTGGTCTAAACAACTGTAGTGATAATAATTTAAAATAAATTTTGTGTTGAAAACAAAAGTTTCTAGTATTTCATTATTAGATAAAATGAATTTCCATCAAGTAACGGTCAAATCCATTACTTATGTATTATGAAATACAGCTAACATTAACCTTCATAGTACCACCTACTAAGGGTATTGTACCACCTACTAAGGGTATTTATTATTCTTTGTGCTTCAAGGAGTGAGATCAAGTTCTCCACCAGGACTCACCACAGAAGGGAAGAAAGCACATCTTCCAGTGGGCACCCCTTTGCTGTTTTGGCCAAAATCTTGCTAGAATCAGAATATATTTCAGCATTTGATTTTATTCAGTTACAGATGGTAGCAAATATCCCTTTGATGCTGCTTCATTATGAAGCTGCTGCTAAAAAAAAAGGTTAATGTAGTCTCTGCAATATTAATGGAGTGACTGATTTTTTTAACTACTTTTTCCAGTACCGTTTTTATTGATTTGAGCATTAAAATCACTCAACGCTGTAGTTGACTGATTTTTCTAGTGTATTTTAAGAAGTATTTTAACTCTTTATAACAATATTTTATTTTTTATTAAGAAGAAATATTGCCGCACCCACCAAAAGGTTATTAGCGGCATTACATAGTAAACAAAACTTTAAATCTGATACAAGATATTAATTGACCTTAGGTAATTTAATAAGTTTTTTACGTGGCAGTTTTCTCCTAATAAATCTGGTAGAGTATTTGGTATATTGTTTATGGAACGTTCTCTATGGTATTTTGGACACTCGATTAACAAATGGATGACGGTAAGAGGCGTAACACATAGGTCGCACAGCGGACGTTCACTGGCCGAAAGTAAATACGAGTGTGTTATCTTAGTGTGTCCTATACGTAGGCGCGTTAGAACCGTTTAAATAAACCGTGTGCTAGCACTAGTTTTCCACTGTCGTGTATCTGGTTTTAGCAATCTTAATTTAGATTGCGATAGAAACCATTCGCGCTGCCACTGACCCATCACTTTTTGTTTAAAAAACGATTTGAGATCTTTACACACACTCTCACGCACTAATTCAGATTCCGCACTTGTTGCTGCATCACGAGCACTACTGTCTGCCTCTTCATTGCCGATAATTCCTATATGCGATGGGATCCATATAAATTTAGCAGTTATGTGGTTCTCTTGGGCGATTTGTAGCTCAGTTTTTATTAGTTGCTCCAATGGCTGTTTAGGATACAGATGCTGTATTGCAAGAAGAGAGCTGAGCGAGTCAGTGAGAAACAGAGGTTTTGGAATTCTTGAGAGGTTTGCATGTTTTAGGGCACGGTACAAAGCAAACAGTTCAGCGGTGAAAACACTTGAGCTAGGCGGTAGCTTAAATTTGAAAGTAGACGTTGGAGTAACAAAAGCACAACCAATGCCATCAGTAGATTTAGATGCATCGGTAAAGATGTTTGTGCAGTTAAGGTAGTCTCGTTCAAGAATCTCATTTAGTTTGTTTTTGATTATTATGTTGTTATTGCATTTTTTGGACAACTCTATTAAAGAGGTGTTGCAATTTGGGATGCTTATCAGCCATGGAGTCGGATGTTGGATGTTACAGTGAAATACATCTGGGATTGTTGTGTCAAAATTATTTAGAATTGATCTTACTCGTGTGTAATAAGGTTTTCCAGTACGAGGTTTATTAAAGAGAAAGTCAAGATTGTTTTTAGAAAAAGTATTTTCGAAGAGTGGATGATCCTTATTAGCAGCTACAGAAGAAGTAAGCGGAATGTAAGCTTTCTATGGGTGAAGTGTGAAAAACTCCGAGAACGATCCGAAGTGCGGCATTGTGGATTGTATCTAATGGTTTTAGGGTACTCTTGGTTGCGGAGGCATAAACAATTGAACCGTAATCGAGCTTGGATCTAATTAGTGTTTTATACAGAAGGAGTAGTGTAGAGAAGTCGGAACCCCAGAAACGATTTGATACGGTTTTAAGCAAATTGAGTCTTTTGTTGCATGTTAGCGCCAAATGTTGTATGTGCTTTTTCCAGGAAAGTTTTTGATCCGGCCACATACCAAGGAGTTTTGGAAGGGAATTATGCTGTTGTGAAGATAAAGGACTGGTGTAATGCATGATTTTTTTCGTAAACACCATACCAGTTGTCTTTGTAACGGAGAATTCGAAGCCTGTACTAGCTGTCCATTCATCTAGTTGGGTTAAAAATGTCTGTACTATTCTGCACATAGATTCTTTTTGTGCTCCTTTAATGTATACCACTAAATCGTCGGCATAGAGGCGAGCTTTGAGAGGTTTCTGTAATTTGTTTAATATGTTGTTTATGGCAACTAGGAATAGGGTAGGACTAAGTACTGAGCCTTGTGGGGTACCGTTTTCTGCAGTATAAAAATCAGAATAAACGTTATTAACTCTTAGTTGGAAAGAAAAGTCTTTTAACAAATTTTCGATATAGGCTAAGCAGTGTACTCTAATATTGGATGCGTGCAGTTTTTTAATGATGTTGAATCTCCAACACGTATTGAAGGCTTTCTTTATATCAAAGAAAATAGCTATGCACATTTGATTCATTGCTAACGCTTCTTGGACGTCACTTTATAAGTCTACGATATTGTCCATTACTGACCGATTACGTCTGAAGCCGTTTTGCTCTGGTAAGAAGAAATGAGATTTTTCCAGTGTCCACATAAGCCGGGCATTGACTATTTTCTCCATTAATTTAGCCATGGCACATGTTAGAGAGATGGGTCTGTATGATTCTGGATCAAGTCGAGGCTTTCTGGATTTTAAAAAAGGCAAAATTGTGGCTTTTGCCCATATAGACGGATATTGTCGTTGTTGCCAAATTTGATTGAAAATTTGCAGTAGATGTTGTTTTGCTAAGATTGATAAATGCTTCAGGAATACGACAGGAATATTGTCGGGTCCTGGACTTAAGTTTTTCATATCTTGTAAGGAGTTATTTAGTTCTATAATAGTAAGAGGTTGAGATAGGGGGTTTTCGTGGGATTCTTCTAGAGACAAGATGGTGCGTTCTTTCTTTAGCTTGTAGTCCCTAAAATTAATGTCGTAGTTTTCGCTAGAGGAATGTTGTTCAAATGTGAAAGCAAGAGTGTTAGCAATGTCTTGTGAAGAAGAGACTGTGGTATTGTTTATTTTAAGAGTGTTAATTGATGAAGAATACTTTAAACCGGAAATTTTCTTTACCCTTTTCCAAACTTCGCTCATTGGAGTAGAACTATTTATTTCTGAGACGTATTTTGACCATGAGGCTTTTTTTGAATTTTTTATGATTAATTGGGCTCTAGCTTTTAATCGTTTGAATTCTATTTTACTTTCTTGGGTTTTGTGCCGTTTAAACCTATTGAAAGCTTTTTTACTTTGCTGTATTGCTTCTTTGCAATCCTTATTCCACCATGGTACTGGATGATGATTGTGAATTTTTTTTGTTTTTTGAATATAGAGTTCTGCACTTTTTAGTATTAAGTCATTAAAATTGGTGATTGTTCTATCGATATCACAGTAATTTATTTCACAGCTTTCTACGGAATTATCAATATATGTTGAAAAACTCACCCAATCAGCCTTTTCTGTTTTCCATTTTAAGACAAAGGTGTCTTTTGGTTCCGGTAGGGCGTTAGTATTGCAGATTTTTATGGGGTGATGGTCGCTGCCGTAGTTGAACGACAAAACTTCCCACGATAAGCAAGGAGTTAAAATTGGATCACAGAGACTTAAGTCAATTGCCGAGGATTCTCCTGATGCTGAGTTGAACCTCGTGGGGGTTCCATCATTAAGAAAATTTAAATTAACGTTATGTATTAGGTTTTCTATTATTCTTCCCATCTTATTTGTGTTAGAAGATCCCCATATTATATTGTGTCCATTAAAGTCACCGACGACTATACGTGGTGTTGGAATTTGGTGTATAAGGTGCAGTATATCTGCATAATTTATCTGTGAGTTGGGAGGAATGTAGATATTACATAGATAAAATGACATCAAGGAATCAATTTTGATGACTATAGCTTCTAAATTGCTTACTACGGGAAATAAATTTGCATCGAAAGATTTTTTTACTAATGTCATAACACCACCACTAGCATGGCTAACAAGCATCCTGTCTTTACGAAAGCATATGTATTGTTTAGGACTGTATTTCTGTTGAGGTTTTAAATTGGTTTCTTGGAGACAGATTATGTCTGGACAGTTTTCGGCAATGATAATCTGTAGCATAGCCAAGCGATGGAAGAATCCATCGATATTCCATTGTATGATCGAGTTGAATGTAAGAAATAAAAAAAATTAAATAAAAAAAAAATAAAAACTAAACGGTAGCTGCTAATAAGTGCTGGTTTGTGATGCATCACTTTCTACTTCAGAGCCCACCTCTCCAAGATAAGCAAATATTTTTTTGTTTAAGTTAGTTAGTCTCGATTTTATTGACCTTTCTTTTAAATAGGGACGGATTTGTTTTAACATGTGAGAGACACCTAGCAAATCAGGAGTGAAATCCTTGATCGAGATTATAGGATTAGATAAGCCGGCAGTGTTGTCTAGTAGAAGGGCTAATTGTTCACTGTTCAGTGGAAATGGTGGTTCGTGATTATTGATGAAGGTTTTGGCTGGTTCTATCTTGGATGAAAAGGATAAATCCGAATGCGTTTCTACAAGTTTAGTTTTCTTTGGCTTTTTTCGAGTTCCTGTAGATTTTGGTGTTACAAATGGGCTTTCTTGAGGTGCAGTGTCAGTTTCTGGAGAGATGACTTTATTTATAGATCGTTTTGAATGCGTTTCTTTATTTCCTGTTTCTTCTGTATCTACATTGGGTAATTCTGACTCGGTATGTTGTAAAATGGTGCTTTGGTGTGATAATAGAGGTAGAGTTTGGTTAGACGGCGACGTTGAAGGTTGGCTAATTATACTGGCAAAGGAATTCATAGAACATTCTTCAACATGAACTTGTGAGTTTTCTTTGCAGCGATGGGCAGTATGTCCGGTCTTTTTGCAGTTGTAACATACCATACTATCTTGAGACAGAAAGATTCGATATGTTGTTTCGTCATGATTTATAGTAAACGAATCAGGTAGTTCTATGCTATGAGGACTTACATAGACCTGTCTTCTGAAGCTGAGAATATGACTATACTCAGGTGATGTAGCGCTGATTTTTTAAAATGTTATTGGAGATACCATGTTAAGTCCGATATTTTGTAGGTAGTTGATTAAGAAACTATGCGGTATGGTGGGACACACATTTGAAAGAACAATACGTTCCGCAGGGGTGATTAATCTTCTAGCCTGTACAGTTACATTTTGAATTTTTATATGACCGTGGTTTGTCATAAAGTCATCAACAACTTTTTTATTTGCTAGATACATACAAATACGGTTATTTGATAATCTGGATGAAAATATTATATTCTTAGGTTGAATTATCTTGCCCAATGGAATTAAATAGTCCTGCAATTTAGTATTATCCAAATCACTGAAGACAATCGCTTGTTCTTTCGATGGGAACTGCATATTTGCTACTGCTGATGAGTACGTTGAGCTATTAGAGTTTGTTTCAGACATTAGTAGTGAGGTAGGTGAGATGCTGCTGTTAGTAGCCATATTTAATTTTCCTCCAACGTATTAAAATTATTGAAGGATTTAATACGTCCGTGGCCAGCTTTACAGCTGGCCGGTGAAACTGGATTTAAAACAAAGAACTAATAAACTATTTTGTAGTTGTTGATAGTTTTTTTTAAAACACTACTAGTTGAAATTTTTTATAGACGATAGATAGTCCAAAATTTATAATTATTTATTCAATATGTAGAATAAAAAACATTAAATATCAATTCAATATTTTATTTTGTTTTCATTCTTATCTATATTATATATATATATATATATATATATATATATATATATATATATATATATATATATATATATATATATATATATATATATATAAAATAAAGGGATGAAATTATTCACAGACCGATTGAGGTTTCCACCTAGTATTACACCAACTCTATTCGAGTTATTTGGTAAATCATTGCCACAGTAGTTGATTATGTTATCTCCATGTTGGAATTTTCAATTTCCTGACCATCTCAATTCATTTATTCGGAGGAAGTCACCTGATATAATTTCAATTGCTGTAAATACAATATATCGGTATATTATATCGACAGTATTTATTTTAATATGTCTGATCGTACTAAATTCTGAATACTGAATAATTTCAGTAGAATTAAAGATAATTACAATAACTAAATATTAACACCTAGCGTAAGCGTAAATTCGTATTATAACTAGAATTAAAGCTTTCCAAATGATTTTTATAAAGCAGATAGAGTCGAATTCTTTTTTCAATCGTTAGAACAATATTCTACCTTATTTTTATTTTCTATTTCTTTTGAGCTATAGCAAAACTCAATTGGTTTCATTGGTTGTCCGATTGTTATCTTTTCGTTCCAGTTTATTATGTAAAGGAACAGAAATGCTGAATAAAGTGCCTCAATTTCTACCTTCCAGAAAGGAGTAGTGTCTCAAGATATTTGCGAGAAAACATTTGCTAGGATCTTGCTGTTAGTGAAAATAGAAAATATATTTACGTGCTTTATGAGAATTAATATTTTTTGTATTTTTTCTGTAGCGAGATGTACTACAGATAATTGGTGAGTAGTACACAAATTGCAAGTTCTTGCTAAACATTAACATTGCTGTTTGTTCGTACTTTTTAATTTAACTTAAAAAAGATACAACGTGTATTAGAAATAAAAACTTTTTTTTTCATCTTTTTCATTTCGAAGTTCAGATATTTATTGTTTTTTTTTTATAACATCAATACTTCGCTACATCTTTTCAAGGGACTTTCTACACGTCTTCTTTTTTTCGGTAATTTAGTGTTTATTTCATTTGAGATCTTTATTCTCCTTTCATTATTTTCATACGTTCCATCTAACGCAATCGTCCTATTTTAACAATAAATGTTACGATATTCAGATCCTGGAATATTTTGTATAGTTAAAAGTTCCTTATTATAAAATTAAACTTAAATATATATTCTATACTTAATTAAATATTCTTTACCAAATTCCATTTCTTTTATTCTTTTGTTAATGTGTCGCAAGATTCTTCTTTTCAAATTTTCGATTGAATAAAATAAAACGACCTGTTAAACTTAAATATAATAAATTTTAAAGTATAATAAAAATCTTAATTGAATTGAAGTCAAAAAACGATGTAGGGCGCCAGGCACTACTGTGAACAAATTTGACATAATATACTTAAAACTAAATTTTTCCATGATTTTTTGTGAAATATATAATTACAGACAAAACATAAGCCTGCATCATGTTTTGCATACATTATTTTTGTACTTAAAAAACAGTTGTCACTAGCACAGCGTCTTCTTTTATTATTTGGAACATACACCAACAAATGTTCTTGACCATCATATCTAAGATAATCTGAAATTCTGTTATTGGAGTTAATAAATTTGAATAAAGCTGGCTCCTTTTGGTGAGTTTTGAAGTTTTTGGAGATAATACTGGACTATATTTCGTCGGAACGCTAGCTTTTAGAGATATCTCTAACTCCTGAAAGTGAACAGTTTTTTTAGCTGTTGTTCTTACCGATTTGTTAGTGCAGTGTTTACACCAAACTGTAATACCATGTCTTTCAATAAAAGTTAACAGTAATTTTTTACTAAAGCTCTGTTTACTACTCTATTCGACATCACAATCTTGTTCGAAATCACTGTCGGTTTATCTTGCTAAAGTTAAATCAGACTCTAAACAAAATCTGCCTCCTTATCATTATGTTCTTCTTCAGACGCAACCTCTTTCCACATCGAGAAGGTAAGTTTCTTGTTTATATTTCATTTCTGTAAAAAAAGAAGTAAAATTTAAGATAAAAAGTTAAAAAATTATTTTTTAACAAACGATTTTTTACCTGTTTAAATATAAATAACCTTCCAAAAACGTAAATTACTTTACTTATTACACAAGTCGGGATGTTGGGTCCAACCAACTTATTCCCAATAACTCTTTAGTCGATTGAGGTTATACTACGTTGCTGGTACTAATAATACCCCATACTAATAATACCTAAATATAATAAATACTATTGATTTTGCCCATTACCATGCGACGGGGGATCCAATCAATTGCATTCACAATCACTCCACTTAACTTTTTTTGTCTTTCTCCTATTTAAGGCTAGGACGACAACAGAATAATATTTTAATCTCTTGTACAACTTTCATAACAAATAAGTCACTCTTGGAGAGTCGCTGAACTTTTTGCCTAAAGTCGTCTTATGAAATCGACCTACATAAATAAAACCAGCGTAACTCTAATTTAGCAATTTATTTATTAGGAAAGCTCGAGTTTTGTATTATATTTTTTACCGATCACCGAAGTCGAAGCCACTTTATTAGCATCAATAAAATTTTCAAAAGAATTAAAAGTTAAATTTTTCAACTAATAAACCTATTGCATGTAAGGACCGGTCTTTTCAATAGTAATACCACTAGTGATTCAATTTTCGCGATAAGTCTGTCGATTTACTTCTAAACGAAACTGAGTTGCTTGAAAACACCATGAGTCCATAGGACGAGTGGTGTTTTCTTTAAGAAACTCAGTTGAGTTTAGAAATAAAAGACAGACTTATTAGCTAAATTAAATTACGAGTGGTATTTTATTAGACTATTTTATGAACAAATTATTTAATTAAATTAAATTATTAAATAAATAATGAATGCTAGTCTTTCGTTGTTATTTTGTGCATCTAATTTGTAGTTGCGATCCACACAGAACATTATAAATTGTCTCCATATATAAGATTTAGATTTTCTTGTGTTACTCGGTATATTTTCTTCAATGTTTTGGTTTATAACTTCGTTTGAAGTACCACCGAAACGACTCATTCTGACGTATACAGCTACAATAATTTTTTGGCAAACGTCAAGCTTTGCTTTGCGATCGGTATCCATGGTTACGTCGTTGAAAACACGAAGCTGATAGACCAATCAGAATTGAAAGACAGTTGGTGTTTTCGCGATAACACAAGCTGTCTTTGGTTTATGATGGGTCAGATTATGTGAAAATTTTAAGATGAGTGAAATAGTCACCTACAGATAAATTACTACCTATTGTCCTATCACACAGATAGTTATCTGAAGGATAGACATTTATTTATAAAATAAAATGTACCCATCTTTTCACGTCAAATTTTGTTGCGGTTTCTTATCTGTAAGATAAATGTAAAATTTATTTCGGAACACGCCAATTTTTAATTAATTGTCAAAGAAATCACAATAATGTTTTAATATCTCTTTTGATTATACAATTTGTGATGGCAGGAATAAATTAAATTATGTAAAGAAAAATTTAATAACGAATAAAAAAATAATACATGTTAAATAATTCTTCTCAGGTTTTTCCATAACACTAAAATATTATATAAGGTTAGCTCAAACATCTTAATGTCTTAATTGTTTTAATTTTGATTTTGATCTCTCGCTAGGTTATACTCGTAGAATGTTGGTGTAGATTAGAACGGTTGAATCTTTTCAACCTTTCAGTCACTTCCACTGGATACATAAAAAGTTATGTTACATATCTGGTTTTAATATGAAATTCATTAGGATTGATATTATAGATATTATAGAAATTGGATTGTTTAGTGAACTTTTTAACACCTTCGCTACCATGAGATACCATTGCGGCATCACAGCAAATTTGACTTTCTGGCCGTGTGAAGCCAGTCATGCACCTCGGACAGGCGGATACGTTACTGCTGTGTGAAGTCGCGTATGCTTATGGAACATGTGTACAATGACTGTAAGAACAAGAAACTGAATTTGGCCTTTATAATTGAGAGTAACATGTGGCTTTACATAGCTGTAAAATAATATAAAAATAAAACAGCTTTGTTACGCATATTATTATTTATAGAAATAAAAACTTATGCAAAGAAACACACATTTTATTATTTATTTATTAAGAATTGTACTACAAAGGTAAAAAAGAATATTGATATTAAAAAATAAAATAAATTTAAGACTAAAACAATACATTTATTTAGTACACTGGTGAACTGCAAAGAAACAAGATAAGCAATATCTTTTTTGAAGATATTGCATCTAAATTTTGTGAATGGCAAATTTTTTTAGGCTTCTGTTTGACCACTAGCTCCACTCAGATTTTTATAGTATTCAACACATCTGCATTTTCCATTTCGAGCAACATCTTCTGATACATGCTGGCAATGGAGGTTCATTACGACGATAATGCTCCGTATTTTGTATTTGAAGTAATTCCAACGTGACAAGTTCCTTAAATCTAGTAATGGTCATCTTGTCATTCGTAACCTGCTGATGTAGTATAAAAGCATTGACTAATGATGTTCCAGTAAAAAGTTCAACAGCTAATTTCCTATACCACTTCACGCCTCGTCTTAAAGATGTAGCATAAGCTTTCATCTGATCAGAGAGGTCAATAAAAGCTTTATGATTATTGTAGTCAACAACAGTGGACGGTTTTTCCATTTGTTTGCGCCAAGTCGCAGTGTGCTCAATGTCAAAACATCACGTTTGTCCCTCCATTTTTGAGTTACTTTTGTATAATATATTTTGGATTAAATTTTTGATTAGTTCTCAGTTTTCCCACCAGATGAGTTTCTTTTTCTCATAATAAATGAGCTAAAGAAATACCGGCGTAGTAATTGTCGGTATAAATAGTGTGTCCTTAGTTCAATAAATATTTTGCCAGTGTAAGAACTATATTTTCAGAAGACGATTGATCTTGTACTTTCTCTTGTTCACAATACACTATTAAGATGTAGGTATAACCCTTTTCAACACAAAGTTAATATAGTTTGATGCTGAACTTGTGTCTCTTATATTTAATAAATTGCTTGAAATTTAAACGCCCTCTAAAAGGGCGTCAAAAGTTTCGTCAATACATAAAAACTCTTTTGGAGTGTAATGTTTTTGAAAATTTTTCATAAGTTCATTCATGAGTGGTGATATTTTTTGCAATCTTTCGTCCGTTTTATCTTCATTGTTGTGAAAATGCCACATCCTCAACAATATTTGACACCGGTTTTTTGACATTATTGAACGTATAGAATTTTGATATAATGTGTTTTGAGACGAATAACACTCCAGTGTGGAACACTGAACTAAACCCATCCAAAAGAGAACACCAATAAATTTTTTAATCTCACCTGCATCTGTATTATGCCAATTTTTATTTCTTGCTTTTGGTACGTTTTTTTCTCTTTACATTTAGAAGCATATCTATTACTTTCAATGACCATTAAATGTATAATTTCAATCGAGAGAAATAAAGTGTAAAAATCATATGGGGTTTTGTTGTAATAATCCCCATATAACTGAATGTCAATGCCGAACGTTGGCTCTGTAAAAACAAACTGTTTCAAATTTCGACCTGTCACAATATCCCAAACCAGATCTCCATTAGGCCACATATTTTTATTTTGTTCGCTGCCATCACTGTCACTATCTGTAGCATTATTTTGTATTACATATTCAATTGTTTCCATCAATGTGTCCCCCACATTCTCGTCTTCGATTGCTAATTCATTTCTGTCCAAATTTAGAGGTTCTGAAGTGGCCACTTTTAGACTATTTTTTATAGAAATTTCTTTGTCTGATGACTAACCACTGCTATTTGGAATATATTCATCAGAATAACAATTATCTCCAAATATTTCCTTCTCATCTTCATCAGAGATACAATATTGTGAATTTATTACCTGTCATAAAGCTTCTAATCGGTTTAGCTCCTTCTCGTAGCTCATATTCACCCGATAGAGTAAACAAACGCACTGCAGTGATAAGCATATATTTACCACTGTTAAATTGTTAAACTAATTGTTAGGGCTGTTAGGTCATTGTCTTCTGAGATTCGTTCTCGACGTTTCGCCAACACTAGGGGTTGGCATCTTCTGGAGATGTTTCTGCTTCGCTTGTACGCTGAAACTGACAAAGTTGATGTAGATCAACCAAATAGAATATAAGTTATTTAACTTGTTGAAAAGCTGGTGAAAAAGCACAATTTCCAAAAAAAATAAAACCTTCTATGCGATAATATATATATATATATATATATATATATATATATATATATATATATATATATATATGTATATATATATATATATATATATATATATATATATATATATATAAATCCTACCATCATTGCTGCATCATTTTATTATAGGTATGTCTCTGCGTCCACTCGAAAAATTGAAATATATCTAAATCTTAGACTGTTGTTGACTATCTTGCAACCATGTGTCATACTTCGGTGTCAACTCAGTTTTCTATATACTTTAAGAATTAAGAAGATGATTTTTACTTTCTCTACGATAGCAATTTTGCATCCACATATTTTGCCATCGTTGGAACGTCCCAATATACCATATTACTGCAAGTCGACATTTCTGTGTCCGCAACGGGAATTTTTGTTCATAGGATAGCTGTTTCTGCATCTGCAACGTTGCCATTATCAAATACCTCTGTTCAGTTTATCATTCATTTTGATGTGATCCTAAATACTATTTGTACTCTGTTAGAAAATAAGGTCTGCGTAGAAAATGCCATCTTATATTCTCAAGGTTGTCTGCTAGGTTGTGTTGCATCATTTTGTAAATGAAGCAAGGTACAGTACTCCGTAATGACAAAACGAAAAGAAATTGTAAATCAGGAAAAACTGATATAGTGTTAATAATGAAAATTATTGACTCACAGGAATAACACTAATTTAAAATGAGAATTAAAGATATTAAAGAAAGAATTAAAGAAAAAGAAAAAAAAATATTCTACTAAATCAAACCTAATAAAATGATAAAGATAGTATTGAATATTAGGTTAATTAAAATATGGAGCAAATACTATGGCACTATACAGAGTGTTCATAATTTTCTAAGCACATTTCAGTATTGCATGATATATGGATATTTTAAAAATAGTGTCAAAACTAATAACTTTATTATAGAAATTCCAAAATACTCATTTTTCTTAAAAAAGGTATAATGTAAATTATGTTGCATCGGAAAACCTTTTTAATAAAAGTTATTAACAATTATCAGTGAGGCACCTTTTGAAATAACAGTAGAGTATCAAAAATAAAAAGTGAGAGAATAAAAACGTTCGTGTTTACCGAGAAAAGTTTCGGACAAAAGTTATGAGCTACATTCAGAACTGAATTGTTTATAAATAACATTTTTTTTATTATTAATTAGTTTTGAAGTAATCGCGCTGTTTCAAAAACATAGTTTTCAACTATTTGTAACATTAAAAAATATCTTAAATATAATATATCAGGCATAATTAATCTTATAACTTTATTATATAAATTTTTTAGATTTGAAAAAATCGTATAATACGAAAAAACATTTCATTTCCTTTTTTGGGTGATAGAAAATGGTGCTTATAACGGCATCGACATTTTTTAAACAACAAATCCCATTTTTTGTAACAAAATTCGAAAAAGCATATTATTTATATACCCAGACTAATGTTAAATATAAATCACACAGGATAATTTTTGAGAAAAATGCAATTAAAAGTTTTTTTGTTTTAATGATTACTTCAGAGTAGGTGAATATTTCAAAAACATTATAAGTAACAAACAGTCGTAACTGCAAAAATTTAAAAAACTTTTCGGTATATTACGAATATTTTAAAATTGATTCAGATGAGACTAAATATTATTATTAAAAGATTAAGCTCTGAAACTTTGAAGATGGTTAACAATTGTTATTCAAAACTTTTTTCAATAAACGTGAAAATTTTCTCTTTTCTCACCCATTTTTAGATTACCAAGAGTATCATCTCCAAACAGATACAAAGTTGGCTATAGGAATAAAGTGAAACATTAAAAATAACACAAATCAATAATTATTTTCGTTTTAATAAAGAACTTGAGTAGAAACTTAAAACTATAGTAAACTAATACAAAATACATTCTATTGAATAAAATACACTGAAATCAAATAATAACTTCGAATGTGCTACAAGCACAGAAGTAAGAATAAACCGTAAACTAGCGGCAGGCGTTAATGTATCTCATGATAGTCAGCTCAGTGTAAAATTACATCACAAATTAATTCAATCGGTAAATGTTTTGCATAAAAACTTTAATTTGGAGCCATGATTTATTGCCAAAAATATTTGTATTGCTGAATTTAAGTTCTTCACACTCTCCTTTTTTCGGTGTTGTCTTGTTTCTTATGTGATTTGTAAAGAATTTTTTTGCAATTTCTTTTTGATCTAAAGTCCATGGCACAAGAGTATGACATTTTTTGTTGATAGTATAGACATTTTCAGGTTCGACTTAAACCTACTCACTACCATCTAATTCTGCATCACTTGTTTCGTCATCGTCTATTACCTCATCCTAGATGTTTAGATTGATTTCATCTAAAGTCTTGCCTTTATATCCCCCTGCTTCTCCTTTTTCCATCAACATTAAGAGCTTGAAAATTTTTGCCGTTTGATATACGTCATCAGGCAATCTATACACCTGTTTATGTACGTCATTAATGTGACCCATAAAAGTTGTTAGTTGTTCGATATCATTCGGCGACATGTTGAAGATTTGGGTGGCTAAATGTTTGCACAATCTCGTCGATGTAATGGCACCACGATTTTTTACTCCACTCATTTTGACATGTATTTCCTTAACTTTATAACCGGCCATCGGATTATTTGTACCGATTTTCGGGAACAAATATATATTTGAATCACCAACAAAGTTTTTTCTTCAATTTGTCAAAACACCTGTGTGTTCTTGTAGATCAGTGCTGAAGAACACCGGCACACCCCTTCCTCGTTTGTCCCGAATCTCAACTACTTTGAATTTAGTTAGCAATATTTTTTCAGTAGGTGTTATGGCTTCTGAAAACTCTTCATATGTTTGATGAGCACTTGTTTCAGAATAAACGTCAAGTGGCATGCGCTCCATTTCTCCAACTCTTATACGATTCAATAAAATCAAATGGCAGAAAAATTTTTTCATTAACAACTTGTAGCTTAGTCTAGTATTTTTACTATTCTTTAAATGTTGAATAGATTCATCTGCTTTCTTTAATAAATAATTTTTGAAAATTTTTAGATCAGTTGCTATAGGTAAAATCGTTAACTTGTTCCATTTCTTCATATTTAAATCTGCAGTAGCAACGGTTGATATCTCAAACTTCCAAGCATCCTCCAGTAACTGCTTAAAAGTTTTAAAATTTGACGCTGCTTTGGCCGTTGTCAACGTGGAAATATGGTATTTTCGTTTCAGAGTAAGCAATATGGCAATATTACAGCATTGTTTTAAAGAATTTTGAATATTCGTTATATATGTAGGAGAAGCAAAAACTTCTCTGACGACATTATACCCTGCTACTTTTTTAGTAGCGTCAACAAATAAATCAAAATATACTGGCTGAAGTGCATCATTATATAAATTTTTGATTATTGGTTGTAAAGTCTGTATTTCTATAAACAATTTAGTAAGCTGTCAATTTCCTTTCTTGTCTAATATCTTTAGACCATAGTAGAAAGTTTAGAATGTTTACCGCTTTTTCTACCTGCTGCGTTCTGTTTTCGATGTCTCTTTTGGTAGTGCCTTCTTTAGGTATTATAGATCCAAGATATTTATATTGATTACATGTTTTTGTGTTTCTAATTTCTAACTTTGGATCTTCTATTTTAAGATAATCTGTCTTTGACATATACATATTGAGGCCCCATTTTTCATATTCTTTCTTTAGTTTTCTAAACATGTATCTTCCTCAACATTCGCTATGACTACCTGATCATCTGTGAAAAATAAAGTTGTAAGACATTTACCACCACCTATGTCTATTTCCATTCCGGATACTTGTTTCCTCTACTGCTCTAGCCATGATTGAATATAAATTTTAAATAAAGTTGGAGATAGATAACGTCCTTGTTTAAGCTTCTTTGTTATTGGAAATGATTTAGATATACAGTTTCCTTCTTTAACGACACTTCTTGCATTTTTGTATATATTTGCGATAGCATCCACATACTCTCTACTGAGACTTACTTTCGTCAATGTTTGAAACAGTTTTTTCAAAGGTGTCGTATCGTATGTCCTCTCTAAATCTACAAACAATAGGTGGGTAGATAGATTTCTTGCCTTCCGTTTTTCGGTTACCTGCTGCAGAACGAATACACCATCAGGGCACGATCTTCCTGCATGAAATCCATTTTGTTCTTCTATGTCTTCGTATTCTGATTCTATTCTTTCTTTTATTATTCGACCATACAACCTCCCCACTGAGCTGATAACAGTTATTCCCCTATAATTAGATCATTTGCGTTTATCCTCTTTCTTGAAAATTCCAATCATCAGAGATATTTTGTCCTTTTAAGCATTTGTTAAATAGTTGAACCAACATCTCATGTAATATTTTTGGTCCATACTTTACCAACTCAATTGGGATGTCTCCACGTCCTGCTACTTTACCGTTTTTCAATCTTTTGTGGGCATCGCTTAACTCTCCGGTTGTTATCTCAATTATTTATGTATGTTCGGATATTTCTTCCATTTCGATCTCTTGGAATTTACCTCTACCCTCTGTCAGTAAGACCTCATAATGGTGTTTCCACTGGTTATTAACTGTAAATTAGATTTTTCCTTTCCTTCCCTACGGAGAGACTTTATCACCTTCCACGCTTCCCCAACTCTTGTTCCACCCATATACCTATCCACCTCTGCACATCTTCGATCCCACATCTCATTTTTACTTTTCAGTACTTCTCTTTTTACATCTGGATTTAATTTTTTATATGATGTTGTAATCTTCCTCCTTTCTCGTTGACATCCATTTCTGATAAACAGTTGTCTTCTTGTTTACAAACGTTTGCATATTCTCCGACCATCATTCTTGACTTTTTGTTTTTTTGAAGGTTATAATTTTATATGGTTGATCTGTAGGAATCTGAGAAAAATTTTAATAATTTTAGGGTTAATATCGCATAGATAAAGAAAAGTCTATGCGATATTAACCCTAAAATTATCAAAATTCTTCTCATATTCCTACAGATCAATTATATAAAACTATAACCTTCATAATAACCTATCCAATATTAACATTTAAACCACTTATATTAAAACAGAAAACACAAATAAAATGTAGATATGTTGATAAAATGTCTATATTCACTGATAATCGATAATAGGACATGAGATATATTCTCAGACTCACGATAGTGGCCCAAAAAATTAACAAAACAAATGTACTAGCTGATTATTCAGTAGAATAAAAGCAAAAAGAAGAAGAAGAAGTATAAGATTTTTAAGTCAAATTAATGATTTTGTCACAGACATACTGATGTATATAATAAGAAGAAGAGCAATATATATCTTTTAAGGTTTCGTCTGCGTTTATAAATATATCAGCTTTTTTAATTATTTATTAAAAACAATTTCTGTTGGTCTCTGATTAATTTTTTTTTAAATCTCGTTATTCAATATAAAATAATTTAAACTAAAAAACAACCAAAAGATATTTCTAATGAGCCAAATGAATGCGATGTGTTAAAGCAGACTAAAAAATGATTGTAACTACCAGTACTCATAAAACTCGTTAGACCGAACATTGGTGCCCATCCAGTTCGGTAATGTCAGTTTATTCGAAGGGCAATTATTAAAAATTCCCCTTTTAACTTTTCCAACCGTTTTATGTTCCATGTTACACTAAACTCTGTCAGTTCCAAACTCATTTCCACTCTTCAGTTTTTATCAGTTCAATGCCATAATTCATTTTTCCTCCCCGCAGCGCCAATTCCCTGTAATTTATTCTGACTTACCCCTTGATTGTTATTTTCTCTATCGACAGAGTAGTTTTCGTTGTAGACCCCTCTCCGCCCCTCACGCCACTTTTATTGGGTTTGTTTTCCGAGTTAAGTTTTTAGTACAGTGGCAATTTTGGGAAAATGTTGGTGCTGGAATTATTTATGGCGGAAACCAAAAAGTTTTACTTAGCAATATAAAGTTACGTTTCAAAATAACTTTGACATACTTTAATCAAAAACAGTAAAAACTGTTAAAAAATTTCGATGCATTTAATTTAAATCTTTAAAGTGTGTTTCCAAAAAAATTCCATTAATAAGAGAAACAATTTTCCTTTTTTAAATTTATTACAATTTTCCAACCTCCTAAGTTGTATCATTGTTTGTCTGAGATACGTAATCAGTAAACTGTTATTTGTTGTTGGATTCTTATATAAGTCAAGAAACGTGTCTTTAAAATTAAACCTTTAGAATAAAGAAGTAAATAATTCTCCCTACATAGAATAACGTTATATTTTGGACAATTTTGTGTCACAGTGTTTTTCTTGTAAATTTTTTTGCTGTATTTGTCTATATCGTCGGTGTGGCTGCAACTGCCTTTATAAGAAAGATTCCGAATTAAATAATAACATTTAATAAAGTTTTAACATTTTCGGATAAAAAATATTAAAGTAAAATAATGTATTTTTTTTATTTCAACTTTAACGTGCTGGGCTACTATGGCCACTAACACAGGTACTATAACATGAATTTTCATTACACAAACATTAAGTGTTACTTTAAGAATATGTTACAATAATACGGAATGATAATAATATGTTATACAATGTCTAAATTAAAATCTAATTATATTTTTTGATATAAGTGTTCATCTCTAAGGAATTGTAGCACAGCTTTTGTTTGGTCAGGGTTGTTTAGGATATCTCGTACTTCACTTTTGAGTTTGTATTGTAATCTTCTGGCCGAATGTTGATGGGATTCAGTGAGAATATGTTTAATTGTCAAATATGATTGGCAGCTTTGACAGGAGGCACGGATGCTAGAGGACATTAGGTCCGTGTGTGAGTTTTGAATGTCCTATCCGAAGTCGTCTTATCACAATGGGATCTCGTCTTGAGAGGGCTGAGTAGTCAAATATAGGTTGACTGGTTATTGACGGTTGTATTTCGTCTAAGATCGAACTGTTAGAGTTCCAATGCTGATGCGTAAGGAGTCTGGTTCTTCTTTTAGTATGTGATTTTAGGTCCTTACAAATTTGAATTTTATCGGTGATATCAGGTGATGCTGTAGCAAGTTTAGCATAGTGACCTGCAGTTTCATTGCCTTCTATACCAATATGAGATGGCAGCCAAATTATGGTAATTGTTATGTTTTGGGACAAGATAATTTGGTAAGAGTCTAGGATCTTTTGGACGATTGGATGATCGGTAAATATATTTTTGATAGAATGGATTGATGCTAGAGAGTCTGTGCATATAGCAACCTGCTTATTAGGTGGAGAATATATGGTTAAAAGCTTGCAATATACTAAATAATTCGCCAGTATGAACGCTGTTATATGCTAAAATACTGTATTGAACCATACTGTATCTACACAACTATTTTCATATTTCGAAAACTACACCGTAATTGTTGTTACAATTTTGTTCACCGCATTAAATTCTAAGTCCCACTAATGGTATAGGTAGATACTTTGTGTGTCAACATTTCGCGACATCACAGTCAGTAGAGTATGGGTAAACAGAGATAGTCTGCCATAATTAACTATTTCTGGTTTTTCATATAAAAGCCCCATTGTATGGAGGTATGCCTTGACTAGCACATGTAGGAAACCTGCCTGTTAACTCTGACTTGATTTCTGCTTATTTTCCTATTAGGACATGTCTTTTACATACATATTACCATGTTTTTTTTTGTTTTCCTAGTGATAGTTATGTTGCCTTAAGATAGAGACCTTTTTCGGTTGCGAGCGATGCTTATAAGTACTCCTCCACCGGCTCTGCACTAAAGTATGTTGTAACTGATGCCCCTTCGGAAAATGCATCAGCTGTTTTATTGTTGTGGTTTCTGAGGTGGCCGACAAACCATGCCAGTGTGGCCCAATTATGTTCCGCCAGTTTTTTGAGTTCCTCTCTACATGTCCATACTAGCTTAGAGTCCCCTTAGGGCTTATAAGAGCCCCGTAGCTACTTGAATATTTGGCAAAAGCCATTATGTTAATTTCTCTTGCACACTGCAATATTGCAAAACTCTCAGCCTTAGACACAAAGGTGTATTCACCTAGTGGAATAAAAATGTTTAAATTCCAACATTACTGAAAATTCGTGCACCTTACCTTCCGCAGTTTAAGACTTGTCTGTACCAGGTATAACCCTGAAATCTTGATCGAATGTTTATTGATAATATACGTCGTTCTAGTTTTTAAATAGTAGTTTTCATAATTACATCATCAGTATTTATGTCATTACTAAACCAAATAACATTGAAAATTTGTGTGAAATAGTGTGTGTAAAAACAGCAAATACAATAGGTTTGTACTTCAGTGAAGAAATAAAATGCGAGTCTGATCTTAAATAATAAAAAGGACTGAGCTAATACTTCATTTAGCTACTCACAATTTACAAGAAAAGAACAGTAATCCAGAGGAACCATCAGTATTGGAAGACGATAATATTTCAGAAACACTCAATGATGCGGTCATTTTAGCAGAATTGCAGCCAGTGATATTAAATCCGAATTCCCAAAGTTAGGACCCAAATAATATGTTCCTACATAAGCCTTTTGAACTTTGACCATGTAGGTACTTTTCATTTTTAATCAAAATTACTTTTATTGATTTCTAATTACTTTCAAATTAGTAAACACAACCCAGTACATCATATTCTGTTAAAAACCAATTATCAATCTAGACCAACTTTTGCGAACAGTCTGTGATAAGCAAAATTCCTCATATAATAAGAATAGTTTATTTGAAGAAGATAGTGTACCATCACTATATACCAACAGAAAATAAAATATCTTCGGAAAGTAAAACAAATTTGATTCCTACAAAAAAAGAGACAAAGAAATCCATGTTCTAAAAATAAAATAAGTCCTTAAATAATAGAGAAAATTGTACGCTCATTAAATAAGGTAAGAAGAGAGTAAAATTCAGAGGAGAGGGGGAAAAATTAAACTCCTTAAAAATTCAGAAAGTTTTTAATAAGAAAACAATTTTACCTACTTGCTCTAATCATTGCATTCAGAAGTATTCAGAGAAGTTTAGCGAAGACCATAGGGCTGATTTTTTCCAGCAGTATTGGAATCTAGGATCGCTGGAGAGACAACACGATTATTTAGCTTTTTGTACTAAACCACTTCAGTTGACTTATCGCTGCATAACAACTATCCAAACACCTGAAAGACAGACTTTACAATGGAATACGAATGCGTGTGTGCAAAACGTACTTGATTAAACCTTTTGGCATTAAGGAGAGAACAATTAGAACAATTATCCAATCAGAAGCATCTGGGTCTGAAGTTGTACCGCCAGATAAACGTGGAAAGCATGGTTAACAGACAAAGATAAACCCTGAAATCATGGTGTAAAATCACATATAAATTCTATACCTTATGTACATAGAGAGTCATTATCAAAGGGCTAATGTACCAAGAGAGTTTATAGATGGCGGTTTATTCATGGCATAAATGCACAGACACTATAAAAATAAACAAGATGATTTGGGCCAGCCTGCTGCAAAATATGACGCTTACGCCCATATATTTAATACACAATTCAATATTGGTTTCTTTTTCCAAAGAAAGACCAATGGGACTTCATCACAACAATCACAACAATGTAAATCATTTAAAAATGCACCCGGCGAGGAAAATCTGAGAAATAGAACTGAGAAAGCTTCAAACAAAGAAAACACAAAAGAAGAAGGATTAAATACACTTTTGGTTTTGCATGATCTACAAGCTGTGCTGTCAGTGCCTATTGGACAAACATCAATATTTTACTGTAAATCAAGATTAAATTGTTTTAATTTTACGATATCAGAAATAAGCAATGACAAGACATCCTGTTACTTCTGCCATGAAGGTCTGGGACAAAGAGAAGCAATCAAAATTGGTTCATGTGTCGTGAGATTTCGTGAAAAAATCGCTAATATTTACAATTCTTGCATTGTATTACTACGCAATTAAGAACTTTCAGTTAAATTTCATAACATACAAGTACCAAATCCGAGGTCTTACACAAAACGAAGGTGATGTAGTCCACAGTATCTTCGAAAAAGCTATATAAAGGGCTAAAAAATCAGGACCGATATACGTTCCCGATCAAATTTTGTCGATTATTAGAGACGCAAAGAAAAAAAGAAACCGTCTTATCGTAAAAAAATTAGTTACAATGACTTCATTGATTTGACAATGCTTGCTAACGACATTGGCTTCAAATGCCAGAAAAATTTACAAAAAGTTAATATATATCATTTTGAGTATTATTTACTGACAAAATTAAATACCCAAATCTTTTAAGTTTTTTTAATGCCACTTTTGTAGACCAACTCAAGCCGATTCAGAAACCATTTTAAAAATATTAAAAGAACAAAGACGCACCTGAGAGGCTGCAAAATTCTGAGACCTGTGTCGACCACTTCCAAACAAAAAGAGTGTCATCTAAAAGTAGACTAAATTTACCATAATGAGGCAACAGGAGAGAGAATGAACAGAATGTAGCCTCGACTATTTTTTAAATAATTTTAAACTGTTTTTTTTTGTTTAGTGTAGTGTTATGTACAATTTTATGTTTAATATTATGTTTATGACATTCTGCGATTCTTGGATAGCCCAAAATTGACGAAATGCCCCTGAAGCTGCTCTAGGAAGCGAAAGTACTTGGGCAAGATTTAATTAATGAAACTGTGCTCGATATCTGCTCTTGTTTTATCAAAGTTCATTTATTTAAGCATTCAACCTTATATCAAAGTTATTTTAGTTCATTTGTTAACTTAAATAACTGTTAAATATTTTTAAAGTCAATTTTCAGCCATTTTAGTAATGTGTACTTGCGTCGACGTTGATCCGGAGAAGCGATAAGTCGTACTTACATAGCGTATATATTTATACCTATATTTGTATAAATATAACGACTGTACCCTCTGTCATAGGGTTAAGTCGCTACAGCTTTTTAGATCATATTTCTTAGGTGAATCAGTCCATTTTGCTTGTTGTCTTCTTAACGGTATCTCTTGATTTTTGTCTCTTTTTAGTTTTTTTGCCATTTTCTTACTCCTGCGTTTTGTAAGTCGTCGTTAACTTCTTGCAGACACTTTGATCTCGGTCTTTTCCCATTTGTTTTTCCTTCTGGATTCCATTCTATCATCGCGTATGTCACTTCTACAGCTCCTCCTCGCCAGATGTGACCTAACCATCTAGTTCTACATTGCTTTATTTTAGTCACTATACCTTATTTTATTTAATCTCGGTATTTACTCTTTTATATTTAATTTACTCTGTTTTCTGTTTGTGTATGATTTTCATGGTCTTTCTTTTTACTATAAGTCTTTCCATCTTTTTTAGTCATTGTCAATGTTTCTGTTGCATAATAGTGTTGGTTTAATTATTGCGTTATATATGTTCATCTTAGTGTTTTTAGTCAGTATTTTACTTTTAAATAATATTTTATTTTCAAAAAAAAAATCGTTGTTCGCAGCCAACATTATTCTTTTATTTCTAGCATACTCTTTTCGATTTTGTTGATTGTTACTACCAGGTATTTGTAATGCCTCACTTACTTAAATTCTGAACTCTCTGCTTTGATTTTTCCTTGTATTGGTTCTTCCTAATCGTAATATTTTTGTCTTTTTTTGATTTGAAAAAACTGATATGTTCTTGTACACATTTATGACAACTAATTGAATGAAAAAAGAATTTTAAAAGTGTGTAAAATATTTTTACCTAGCTGAGCACCTTGGGCTTACAAAGCCATATTCAGAGCTATGTTACAATAGTACAGCTAATATAAGTAACTAATTTAATCCTTCAGTGAGCGCGCCAGTTTTATAACATGCGGACTCTGAGTCCGCACTTATTTATGACCTTATTTTATTTGAACTGAAAATAATTACCTGATAAAATATTGTATTTGTTTTAGTAAAATTAAAAAAAAAATAAGTCAACAACAGAAATGAAAGAGGAAAGATATTTTTCATATAGAAAAATTAACAATCTTTTAACACACGTAAATTTTAACAAAAAATTGCTAAAACACAGTAATTTTTACAAAAAATAACTTATTTTCTATAGCAGTCATTGCACATAAAATTTGCATGTTCCAAACACATTTTCTGGCATTCTTTTACAAAAATATTTTGTAGGTCTATTTTTGTTACGGTCGCAATATTTACATCTGCCTTTTTGGTGAAAAGATATATTTGTTTGTTGTTCTCTTTCTTAATAACCACCAATTTGCTCTTGTTTCAAAGTTTCAAAGTTGTTGGTAATGAGATAATTGAAGCTCTTATCCGGAAATGATCTTGAAGTAACGCAAAACCTAGATCTCGTAAAAATTTTCGTCTTACGATGGTCTTCTCTATAGTATATTTTCATAATAAAAAACTTGACTGTTGATTTAAGCAACATTCAGACAAGCGTAAAAAATGACATTGGCAACCTTCTTGTTGTTCTTGCGGCCACGCGCGGGTAGAGTGACACTCCCAATTAATCAAAAACAAGTTTTATACAGTTATATAAACAAGGTTAAGTATTATAATGTTTAACTTAAGTTAAAAACTTTAAATTTTTTCAAAATCTAAAAAGGAAAGTTTTTAAAAAACATCTCAAAGACAGCACATTAAGCGACTTCACAAAAAACACATAAAAAATCTTTTCTATGAGGAATGGAGTTCTTTACCTTTACCTTTACCGTTTCTAGTCACTTAAATCTTGCTTTAATTACATCACATTTTGTATTTAATTATCATTTGCAACAGTGATTCTTCTAATCAACTAGGTAAATATTTTGAGTTACAGTCAACAATAATGTTGACAATACAATAGTAATTCAAATGAAAAATTCGACACCTATACTAGTTTTGGGCTAAACAATATTGTTAAAAATTTTACACCATGTGTCAAATTTTGTATAATCCACTACACTAAATTGTCACCAAGCCGACAAATCCCCATGTCGATAAAAAATGAACCGCCAAACGTACAGTCGTGCTGAAAATTTGAGGAATTCCTCACAAGGTAAGGGGAGAATTTGTCGATGGTTGATTTATGATGATATTGCGTTCGGCGTGTATTCACATCGAAAACCACCGTGATAAAAATTGTACGATTCGAGCAAATTTAACGACGTTTAATACGTTTTTAAATGCGAAGAGACCGGCTATTATATTGGAAAACCAATATTTCAGCTTTTATGAAACAATAATGGAACTCGATTAAATAAAAAGAACCTCATGAACATTGTTTAAATGACATGGCCTCTTTACTATGTTTAAGTCATAGCAAACAAGCAATATAAAAATATGTTTTAGTCAAGCAAACAATGGGATTGTTAGAATATAAGTAAAACTCCGGTTTGTTTTTCACAAAACGATTTTTAAGTTAATATCACGAACTTAATATCGATTTGTCGATTAATAATATATTTATTTGGCCTAGGATTGTGTATTACACAAATATTCAATAATTGATATTTTTTATTACCTTAAATGAATACTGTATTAGATGTACATCATTATCATTATCTGCTTTAAGTCTACTGCTTAACATAGGCCTCACGGCCTCAATATTTCCATTGCGTCCGATCTTGAGCACCCTGAATCCAGTTCTCCTGCATACGCTTGATGTCGTCTGATCACCTTGTTGGAGGACGTCGTCGATTACGACAAGCATCGAGTTCATTTTAAAAATTCTTTAGTGCATCTTTCATCTCTGAGTCTGGTAGTATGTCCTGTCCAGTTTCATTTCAGTGTTGCCATTCTTTTAAATGCATTGACCTTTGCATTGCATTGCTCTTTGTGCCACTTGTAATTTACTTTAGAACTGGAAGTACACATTGACCAAAGACCTTTCTTTTTAATTAAATGGGAATATCTAATCTAAAGACTTCCCTCAGTTTTTCGTAAGCTGTCCATATTAGTCCTTTACTACAATTTAACTATGTTTCTTGATCGTATCCGATGGAAATGTGTTTGTGTCGCCATCTTGTCGATCTGTATCTTTTCCTTTCTTCCCCTTCTTATATTTTTCTTTCTTTCCGTTATTTGCTTTCTTTTATTTTTTCATTTCTTTTTTTTCTTTTCTTTCTTTTCTTTATTTTCTTTTTTCCTTTTGTTCTTTTTTCGATTTACTTTATTTTTCTCTTTCCTTTATTTGCAACCTTTTATTTTGTTTCTTTCCCTTTTTTTTTCTTTGTTACATTTCTTTCCTTTGTTATTTTTCTTCTCTTTGTTTCCTTACTTTCACTGTTTAAGTCCTTTCTTTCCTTAATTTTCGCGCTTTCCCCGTTTCTTCTGTTCTTGCTGTTCTTCTTTCTTACGTTTCATTTCGTTCTTTTCTTCCTTGCTTTGATTTGCCTAACTCCTTTTATTTGCTCTATGTTATTTCTTTTACTATATTCGTACTAACATCGCACTATATTTACAAATCAACCATTGGCCAACAATAGGAGAAAAATAAGAACCTAGATGAAATCGCTCCTCCCAATACAACATAAGGTAATAGCAATAACGGAGGAATATTTGATAAAGTTCTTCAAAGTAAAAATTAGCTAAAATATATCGTCAAAGATCTTCAGGTTCTAAACAACAAATGCTTATTTGGATATCAAGCTTAAGAAACGATTCAACATCTTACCAAGGGCTGAGAGGAATTTATAGCAACTGATAACAAGATCCAACACTGGTTAGTAGGAAAGATTTTTCATTAAGATCTGAACAATAAACTGGGAATTTTCCAAATTAATTATCTCCCGTATTATACATTTTGTATATACAATACTTAAAAATGACAACTTTAAGTTTTATTGAGACCTGGTATGCACATAGAGCAACCAGATTTCTTTACTCTCAGACTAGTAAAGAAACGAAGCAGGTAAACCACACTTATTAGTGTAACGATAACTAGCATCAACAATCTTCTTCTTAAATACGACGAAAAATAACCAAATGGAGCTTTTTAATTATTGATGTTGTAGGGGAAATCCTTCAGAACATGAAATAGCTGAATTTTGGTATTCATCCCTATAATACATTTCAAATATTGCAAAAACCAGTAGTTACTTTAGTAGGGGGATATGGATGAGGGAATGTTTTTCTCTTAGAGAGAGGGAAAACTGCATAGCATAAATCTGGATAATAATAATATTAAAATCAACAATATTATCAATAATAAAAAACTAATTTCTAAATAATTAAATAAAAAAAAGAAGTAAATGAGCTGGATCAGATGATTCTCATGAAGAGGTAGGGATAGAATAAAAGAAACAATAAGAAATTGTCTAACAATCTATTAAATAGAGATGATTGTGGTATGATTGTGGACTATTTTCTGATGACTAGAAAAGCACGCTATTACGACTTATGTACAGTAAATTCACTTATCAACACCATGAAATTATGGGCAAAAGTATTTGATGTATAAAGCACAAATATCCCAACATTAGTTTAAATTTGTATAAGACAGATCGATAAAAGTTGCAACATACATTAAATTAACGTTAAAAAAGCAAGCGTTGCTTTGTTATGAGGAAGTACCTATCTCTCGAAATAAGTCAAGTGAAAAATATTTATGAGGCGGATTAAAAAAATTTAAGCGTTTATTTGAAAAAAAAACGCATGTCCATTTTTTACAAATTTGACTTTATATGTTGTTCGTATAGAATAGTAGTTCCTTTATCGATCTTACACATTCAGTTGTATAAAAATCCCTGATGTCCGGAGTAAACTACATAGAAAATTCAGATAGTTTTAGAAAAATAACAGAAGTCCATGCGGTTTTTTGTAAAAGCAATACGTCCCATCTTAGTCAACGGTCATCGCTAAGCGTGAATGATCTTGTCTATAAATTTATCAGTAGTGTGCGTTCTTTTTTAATAACAAGTGACGTTTGTTTCTTTTGTATTAGAAAAATATTTTAGCATGGTGGAAACTGTTCAACACAATACCTCTTATACTATAAATGATAGCATTTGTGAAATTTGAATTACAGATCAACCACGAAAACGGAAAAGAGAAGTTTATCTAAAGAAAACTATAAAACACGCTAAAATACATGGAGCTGCTCACAAAACGCAAAAAGGTGATAAGGATGTTTTAGCCCAAACAACAGGAAATGACTGTATGAATGAATCTTGGTTGTAGGTGAAAACGCTACCGATGCTTCTATGTAATAATACAGGAACAACGTTCCGACTTACCGAATATGTTTAATAATATGAAGACTAAAGATGAGCAGGATTCATATTTATGAAACCTTATTAGCATTACTCCTGTCCATAAGGACACATATGTAATAAAGCAGCTTGTGGAACACAGTCGTGTTCCACAAGCTGCTTTATCTAACCGCAGTACTACTAGTGACAGTGGAAATGAAGTTACAACTAAAGCTCGACATCAACAAGGTCCACCACGTAGCTTCTTTTATGTATAAAATTAGAATACCGGGAAAAGACGTAAGTATTTGTGCCAAAGCTCTTCGTAGTATTTTCGGTGTTACTGAAATGCAGATCGTTCGAATTAGAAATAGCTTAGCAGTGAGTGGATGTTTTCCAAAATATGTCAGCGGCAAGCATACAAATAGGACTAAGAAGACACATCCTGCTGATATAGAAAACATAATGGCTAACATTTCTTTATTCAAAGGCCACCAAAGTCCTTATACATAGAGACTGGACGAAAATAAAATTTATCTACCATCAGAGTTAAATGTAAAAAATATGTACAGAGCCCTTAAACAATTTCACAATTTCACTCACAGTCCAAGGTTTCTTACTTTGTTTTTTATAAAATATTTCAAATTCAATTTAACATAATTCTTTTTCTTACCTTAGATCTGACACAGGTACATTAAGTGATGAAACTGAAGCACAACTGAAACTACCTAATATCGATGAATCAACAAAAAAGGAACCACTTCAAGTAAGAAACCTTTATCAGGCTAATACAAAGGCATTTTATGATATACAACGAAAAATTGAACATAAATGTTAGCATAGTAATATTGTATCTGCAATAATCTTTGACTTTATGCAAAATCTTCCGCTACAAAATTTGACTACAAATAAAGTTTTTTATACCAGACAACCTTGGTACCTACTATGAGTTTGGTGTACACGACATCGGAGTCAATGAAGTCCATATGTATACCTATTACGAAGGAATGGCTACCCGCGGTAAGAATGAAGTAACTTCCATGATATTTCATTATATAAAATATCATATACTCGGTAAAATGGATGACATAATTATATGACAACAACATTTCTCGTGCAGAAAAAGTGACTGTTGATGTTACAAAAGAATGGGATGATCTTATTCAGCAGCCAAGGTCTAAACCTTCTCCGTTTAAAGTGGTTAATGCTGGAAAAGAAACTGACTAATTTCCTATAGATGAAAGTTTTACGGATTTATTTTTAAAAAATCCAAAACCAAAAATTTTATTGAAACCAGCAAGAATGTACCGAATATCTGAGAAGTATCCTGGATAAGTTTTAATACGTCAAAGTTATCGCCGACCATGGACGTTCCACACCATAACTAGAAAAACAACACCAAAACAAATAACCCTGATACCAAATAACGCGAAAAATAAAATAAGTCAACCAAAGTTTCGCGATCTAATGGAGTTAACTAAATATCTCAAGAATCTCCTTAATGAAGAATTCTACCTTAATTTAGAAACAGAATCCGGGAAAACTAAGGACAATATTCCAGTGGTAGAACTATTTAGCGATGATAATAACAGTGGTGGAGAATAGACATCATATAATTTTTTGTTATATCCACGAGGATATTATATATGTTCATTTTCCAATTATTTTGTTAAGTTTCTACCGATTTTTGTTTATAAACATGAAATCAACATATATAATTATTTTGATATCCACATGCCTCAATGAATTGTAAAAGTAAGAATTGAAATAAATTGAAGATGGGCAGTTTTTCTTGATTTGCCCAAATTTAAATTGTTTGACAAGGGTTGTTTTTTAAATAAACGCTTCAATTATAAATGAATACCGGAATTATTACTTCAATACCTAGATCGAGAAACAAAAATAATAAGAATTAAAGGTATTATTATGTATTTATGTCTTATGAATTTTGCTTTTTAAGAAAATACACACTGTGTTCCCTATTTTAAACATATTCCCGTATTCATATAAATCAATATTATTTTATAGATATAAATTTGATAAATTTACGATTTTTTAGTATACTTTAATGGTATAACCAAGTTAGAGGGTGCACATAAATAAGTTTTTTGCTATCTGGTATCTTCACTACTGCAGTAGTGGTAGTTTATATTTATTTCAGAAAACCCACAAAACTATATACATTTCACCGTGCCGTCCCCGGCAAAAACTTACATAAATTGCTTGTATCTCTATCTAAAAAACCATAAATATAGACAGAAAATGAAAACTTTCCGACATCTCACGCTTTACTACAGTGGCGCTGCTTAAATTGTTGGGTGGGTTTCGTGAATGCAGTTTTTTGTTACGTATTCAGAACAAGTACACATAGGGATTGTATTTCTACAAAAGAAGTTTATTTTACTTTCTTTTTTATAAATATCTTAGTATGGTATCAAATTTTAGTGTAAAAGTGTATAAAAAGTAATTATAAAGAAAAGGAACAATGCAGTGGTTATCTCTTTCTGTTCATTTTTTTCTGGAGCCGTCTATTATAAATTAGTCCCACTACAGCAAATTGGCTTATTTTACATTTTACATTCAGCTTTGTGTAAAACTTAAAGAGGCCGCTGGTTAAATGACAAGAATAATAACAAAAAAAGGCAATATTTTGATTGTGAATAAACTAGTAATTAATTTAACTATCACGAAAAGTACTAGGCTTAACTCATTGCTGTTATCTGTACAATGAAAAAACACTTACTTACCTTTGAAATATAGCGTATTAATTGTAGCAAGTGGTAGGAGAGTAGCATCTGCGCGACAGGACGCCAGGAATGCATACATCCTAGTCAAACTAGAGGAGATGTTCACATCGTGATGTCTCGTCTCAAAAAAAGTATTCTTAGATAGGCAGAAAACCCTCTGATCACCCTTCTTAGGTGGTCCGTAGGTTGCTGCTATAAGTGTAGTTTCTTCTTCCTCTTTATGTGCCTTCCGTCTTCTACCGAAGATTGGCGACCATCAAATGATAGGTTTCTCTGTTTTGTGCATCATGTATTATGTTCGCAGCTTCTGGTATTTGAAACCACTCTCTCAAGTTTCTCAGCCAGGATTTCTTCTTTCTGCTCAAACCTCTTCTACCCTAAATCTTGCCTTCCACGATAAGCTGTAGCAGACTGTACTTATCATTACGGAACACATGGCCTAGGTATGACGCTTTCCTCCTTTTAACAGTTGTTAATAATTCCACCTCTTTACCTATTCGTCTTAATACCTCTGTGTTGGTCACTCTGTCTGTCCTCTTTCTGTATAAAAATTTTCAATAATTTAGCACACATTTCAAAATATATCTGTTTAATAAATATAAATAACTTTATTAACTTAAATAATATAAAACATCACACTTTCTTTCAACAAACAATAACATATACCTTACTCCTATATCATCTGTTAACATCCCTCCCCTCAATAAACTTCCTTCTAAGTTGTCAGACAGTTACAACATTGACCTAAGATCACTCATTATCAGTAATACGGGATAGTTTGAACTATGTATCACCAATCACTATATAAAAACTCTTGTACCGGAATGTAAGTAGTATTTTGTTTATTTCTAATTTATTACAATTCAACAGATTTTTTCTCTTACCAATTTGTGGGTTGTTACTTTGTCTGCTAAAGCAATTTTATGCATATTAATAAACGCAGACATATAATATTGGCATAATTACTAAAACCTTTTTTTGATCTATAACTTTTTTGGTCTATATTCTTATGACAGTACTCTAATATGTGCTTTTTATAATTTCAGCATTTAATTTACTTTGTACCACTGACCTGATGATGCTTTGCAAATTTTAGAAAGCGAAACCGGTCGTCTTGGGTAGTAAAATTAAATTGATTGTGAGTAATTTATTTCTTTTTACATATTTTTAATAAATTATTCATTATTACTGTTCTTTGTTTTAATATTTTTAAAACTTGCCCTTTATGTTTCTTATTTTTAATTGTTTTTACTACTACTACTAAGGATTTCCACAGTTTTCACTGTCTTCCTTCACTCAACCGTTTTCTCCAATTTTCCCTGTCATTCCAGTCTCCATCTCGCAGGGTTCTTTTCTCCATAGCCTCGTCGATTTCATCTCTGAATGACCTTCGGGGTCTTCCTCTCTTTCTTCTTCCAATCGGGCTCCATTCTGTGATTTTGTTTATCCAGCGTCCTCTGTCCGCTCTTCTGACGTGGCCGTACCAGGATAGTCTCTTCTCCTCTATATAGTCGATTATGTCTGATTGCACTCCCATTCTCCGCTTAATCTCTGCGTTTTCAATTCTGTCTCTTTTTGTAAGTCTACAGCTTCTCCTCAGGAACTTCATTTCTACTGCTCTTATTCTACCTCTATTTCTCTTGTTTATTGTCCAGTTTTCGGACCCATATGTCAGGATACTTCTTGTCAGGGTGTTATATATTCTCTTTTTTGTCTTTATCGTAATGTTTTTATCCCACAACACTGAGTTTAGTTGTCTTATACAGTTTCTTGTTTGTCTCAGTCTGTTGTTTATATCTTCTTCTGTTGTTCCCTGGTTCGATATTATGGTTCCTAAATACTTGAATTTATCTGTTCCATTTATTTGTCTTCCCTCGTCTATCTCTAGGTTTCTCATATCCTTGTTTTCTGTTGTTAGGTATTCGGTTTTCTCTAAGTTTATTTCCATTCCGTTGTTTTTATATTCTTCTTCTAGTTTTCTGAGCATAAAGCTAAGATCTTCTTCATCTTGTGCGATGACTACTTGATCGTCGGCAAAACTTAAGGTGTATAGGTATTCGTCTCTTACTGGTATGCCCATTCCTTCGCACTTTCTCCTCCATGGTTTGAGTGTCTTTTCCAAGAATATTTTAAACAGAGTAGGGGACGTAGCACAGCCTTGTAGAAGTCCTTTTGTCGTCTTAAATGAATTGTAGGCTTTATTTCCACATTTAATAGCTACTTTGTTTTCTTTGTATAGTGCTTTAACTGCTTTTATTAGTGTTTGTCGGATTCCGAGATCATTCATTGCTTCCCATAATTTGACTCTAGGTATTGAGTCATATGCTTTCTTTAGATCAACAAAGGCCAGATGGACCGGTCTATCTTTTGCCATTTTCTTCTCTATCAGTTGTTCTAATGTGTACGTATGATCTAGGCATGATTTTCCTACTGTGAACCCTGCTTGGTCTTCTCCAATTTTTCCTATTATTTCAGTTTCTAGTTTTTCTTTAATAATTTTCCCGTAAAGTCTACCTACCGACGATATTATACTAATTCCTCTATAGTTTTCACATTTTTTCCTGTTTTCTTTCTTATGTATGGATGTGATGTATGCTTGTGTCCATTCCGCAGGTATTTCTTCTCCATTTAGTCCTCTTTCGAACATTCTATGTAGCATGCGGAATAACTTTTCCGTTCCGTTTTTAATTAGTTCGTTTGGTATTCCTCCGGGTCCTTTGGCTTTTTTGTTCTTCAATGTCTTGATTGCTCTCTTAACTTCTGCCAGGCTTATTTCTATCTGGTCGTATGCCCCATTTCCTGCATGTTCTATATTCTCTTCCTGAAATTGGGGACGGTTTTCTGTAAGTAGTTCTACGTAGTATTCTTGCCACTCGTTTTCACTAATTTTGCCGATCTGGGTTTTCTCTGTCTTATTTCGTTGAAGTGCTTTTAATATTCGCCATGATTCTGAATTTCTCGTTCCTCCGATATGTCGTTCTATCTCTGTGCATGCTTGTTCCCATCGTTCGTTCTTTTCATTTGTTACTCTTTTCTTTACCTCTCTGTTTTTCGCTCTATATAGGTCTAAGTCTTCCTGTTTTTTGGTGTTTAGGTATTTTATGTGTAGTTTTTTCTTTTCTTTTATGCATTTCAATGTGTCTTCCCTTAATTTGATATTCTGATGGGTGTTCGTTTGGTCGTCTTCTCCAAGAGCTTCTAAGGCCGCTGAAATCAGGCAGGTTTTTATGTGTTCATGCATTTCATCTAACGTGTCATATCTGAATTCTTCTAGTTTTTGGTCTAGTCTTCTTTTGTATAAATCTTTTATTGATTCTTCCTGCAATAGATGTAATTTGAGCCTCTTTTCGTTTATTGTCGTTCCCGTTGTAACAATCGATGTATGTTTTTGTTTTGTCCAGATATAGGGGAATTCCATCCATGCCACCACAAGTTTGTGATCTGTTCCACACTCTGCCCCTTTTTTCACTCTGATGTCTTTCACTTTGATGGAGCTTTTGTGGTTCATGATAATGTAGTCAATCATGGATCTTAGTTTTCTTGTCTCTTGAGTCCATGTGTACTTATGTATATTTTTGTGTTTGTAAAATCCGTTCATAATTTTCAAATCATTTACTTCACATAGTTCTACCAATCTTTCTCCGTTGTCGTTAATTGTGTCTTTTCCAAATGGACCAACTGTTCTGTCATTGTCTTTTCTTCCGACTCTTCCATTTAGATCCCCCACTATTATTATTTCTTGTTTAGGTTTTCTCTTATCCATTTGTTCTTGAAGTTGTTCGATAAATCGTTCTTTCTCATTGGCTGGACTGTCTTCCGTTAGACCGTATGTTGCTAGTATTATAATTTCTCTGCCATACATCTTGATTTTCAGTTTGGCAATTCTCTCGTTTATGGGTTCCCAATTGTCTATAGATTTTTCCCATTTCTTCTTTAGTAGAATTCCAACTCCAGCTTTTGCGCGGTCTTTCTTTTCTACTCCGCTCCAACAATGGATTAGTTCCCCTATTCTTTCCGTGCCGTTTCCTTTCTTTTTTGTTTCCGTTGTGACGAGGATATCGAGATTCATCTTTTCGAATTCTGATGTTACTTCACTGGCTTTTGTTCTCCAGCCCTGCACATTCCATGTGCCGATTCTTAGTTTTCTCTGTCTTTGTCTTCGGTTGAGTTTCGAAGCCGGGTTTGTTGAACTCAAAGCAGAAGTGCCCCCCCCCCGTATCCGATGGGGCTCCCTCCTTCGGAGGTGTGGATTGCCACCCGGGGATTAATTTTAAAATTTTTCATTTCTGCCAATTGTTCGTTAGCCCTTGGATTTTTTTAAGTGTGCTAGGTTGCTAACGCCTAACGCCACAACCCCCTTTTGGAGGACCTATTGTTCAGCCACCCACTCTGGGTCAGACGCTGTTTGCAGCCGCCCACTCTGGGTCAGACGCTACTGTTGTCAGTTTTGGTCCGCGTCGGGTATTTCATTTAAAATTTGTTTTTATTACTCTAAAAAAATGATGAAAATTGAATAAGATACACTGAAGACTGTAGAATCCCAATAATAAAAAATATGTACTATATCTTTGATTATGAATTGATCCGACGACCAAAATGCTAAAACAAATTAGATTTCAATCTAAAATGTGAAGAGTTATAAAAAAACAGAAGTTGAAAACAAAATTATTAATCAAAAACTGTATTTATATGTAGTCATATTAAAGGTTTTCCTTATTTATAATTTATTTTATTTATTTATAATAAATTTGTATTATTAAGTATTATTTTTTTTATTTTGAACGCCACTGCTTTGAGAATTACAAAATTACCCGTCGAAATCCTATTCTCAACCCCAAGTCATAACTCACAGTCGCAGTAAGTAAAAAAATAATTACTTCCTTTATTTATTGTATATATGCGATACGTTGGGCGATAACATATCAATATCTTGTGTATTTCATTCTCTTTCGCGAACGAACGCGAATTTCACAAGGGGAGGTTCTATCTTGTCTCTGTAATTAATTTCACACAAAAAGAGCAGTTGACGTTTCGTAGGAACTTTCGAGCTTGCAATCTGTGAACGATTCTGCAGCAAAGAAAAGGAAGGAAAGGAAACACGTCTAGAAGATGAAATAATTAGTTCTAGCAAAGATGGTGAGAAGTTTTCTCAGGGGTTTTTTGGAACATATGCTTTTAATAGACTTTAATTCTGTGGCGAATAATATTTAGGTGAGAAATATTTTTAAAATTTATAACAATTTTGTTTCGATTCAACTAATACTCGATATAAGTTTACTTTAGAAATTTAATACAGTAGAACTTCTATAAGTCGAGCTTTAAGGGAAACACCAAACAATTCGAGGTCTGCAATTTTCGATATGTGGAGGATTTCGACTTAGGCGGATTAAGGCGGATTTTGATTCGACATAAAGAAGTTGAGAGTCATTCTTACTAATTTTAAGTTAGAGATGTAAAACAAATAAAAGTTCAGGTTAAAGAGGTATCAAACATGCTTTTTATTATAATGTAAAATATAAAAATGTGGCATTAAAAAAAGTCAGAAATTTTTTTTCTTTAATGAATTCCGTTGTTCCTTATATATGGCATTTTCTAGGGTCTAAAGAGTAAAAAAATTGGTTGGAAAATATAAATATTTTCTAAAATATAAATAATCAAAAGCAAAAATAAATATTTTGACAAGAAAAACATAGTCTAGGTGCCAGGCGACATACTGTATCACTCATACATAACAGGCTACTTTTCAGCACAGCTTCATAAGACCTCGACCCCAAAATATCTCTTGGGATACTTTCTGTACCGGGTGCTTTTTCTCTCCAGCTTATCCAAAAGTGGTCATTTTGAAGTGATGTATTAAATTTATTAATAACGTATTGCTGTATAATGAATACAAAAGTCGACTTCGTGAAATATCCGAAAAAAATCTTGACCGACAAAAATTTTGGTTCCATAAGGGAGTTCACCAAACTAAAAATGCCAAAAAAATAACTTTAAAAAATTTAGTAATAACAAGCTGATTTTATCTGTATGGTTCAAAAATAACGTGAAAAATACTATGTTTACATTGTCCGACAAATTGTACTAGCCGATTTTTCCGTCCGACAGTGAAAATCGGCATTTCCACGAGTCTGTGGAAATTTATTAATAACTGTCGGACAAAAAAAAATTATGTTTATGAAAGATTTACATAATTAATGGAATATGTGTCCGACAAATATAATATACCCAAATTGCAGTCCGACAAAAAATGGCAATTTCTTTATTTATTTAATCTATACAAATTTCAGATGTTACGGAAAGCTTAAATTTTATTAATAACCGTCGGACTAAGTACAAAGTTCATTTTTTAAATAATTATTTAATGTTTAATACCATTGGCGGACAAATCAAATGGTGCGAGAGCGCCCGATGAAAAAATCAGTTATTTTTCGCGTGAAATGCAAAAAGTCGCATTTATTAAATCGCGTTATTGCAAATTATGCGTATAACAAGGATTACTGGTATTTAAGTAAGTATTGGATATTTTATATTATATTTTGTATGAATGTTAAAAAAAATTGTAAAAATAATATAAATATAAACATATGTACCTATAGAATAAAAAATAATGAAATAATTAACCTTTTTTTGTCATTCTTCATCAGAACTGTTATTTAACTCTTCATCACTTGAACTAATAATGTCCTCATCGTTCTCTTCATTTTAACTTTCTATATCTGAAATAATAGTAGATTATGATTTTTTACAAGTACTATATTTCAAATATAAATAAGAAGCATACATTATTATTACCTGATATATTTAACGATATATCATCAAATGTAGGACACTGAGGGCCATCAAACCAATGGTGGTAATATTTTTCTTCTATCAGTGTCCATCCACAATTTTCAGGTTTTAAATTTGTTGGTGACCTTAAATGTGCATTGCACCACACACTGCGTATATAAATTGTTCTTTTAATTTGTTGCAATAGCTCTTCTTTAGATGGAGGCATACTTGATGCATCGAGACCTCTTAACTGAGCTTTTATTACCATTTCATTGTGATTTTTGTTTCCAAAAGCCTTCTCGAAGAGCTCAAGTCGCCCCATGTTAACGTCTTTGCTTTTTAAGGAATAAACTTTACAAATAAATTCTTCAATGTCTTTAAATGTTGGGTTTGAAGTATTGATTTCAGATTGAGGGACTCTTAAAAGATTAAGGAAGGCTACCTGGCATCTCTCGTTTTCTTCTTTTTCTTTTTCTCTTCTTTCCTTTTCTATAAAATGCAGGGTTATAATCATTGCCAGTAAATGCATGACATACTGTTAGAACTCGTGTCATTTGCTCTCCATAATTTGGATAAATATCATTGATATTAAAATATTCCTTTTTTTATTGGTTGACATATCTATAATTACTTCCACATTAGATTTTAAAAATTCCATATTGGATAACATAATTATGGGAATGTCAGAATCGGTACAACGAACTGTCACTCGGTAGTTCGTGTTCATCTGGCAAATATGGTGTACAATCTTTGTATCTGCTTCTTCATGTGTATAAGATGAATTATAATCTACAGATCTTTTCATTGTTAAAAATTGCATACACATAACAATTATCATAATTTAATTTTAATATTGTTGTTGCACCAGTCTTCTGAGAATTGATGAAATGAGAAATTCCACAAGCTTTTCTTTCTTTCTTTCACAATTTCTATTTCTTAATAATTTGCCAAATTCTGTTATGCGCATATTTTCTCTTCTGACGTCATACTGAATATTACTCTCTTCTCCTTTCAACTGATGTTCGTGGTCTTTAATAGTTGATGAGTTGTATTTGTCAAATATGACATGAACTTCTTTTCTTTCAAAGAGTAGAAATTGAAAAACGTATTTAGAAATTGCTGCATACTTTTGAAGTAATATTGTTAAAGTATGTAGCAAGTAAAATCAAGTAAAAATAAATAGTAATGTCAAAGATATTAATAAATAAAAACGCAAGTTTCACAATTAAAAAAAAAGTATATACACAATTTCAGCGAAGGGTACGACGAAACGTGTCTGACTGAAAAATCAGAAAAAGATTCTTGTCCGTCAATTCTACATTTGTATACTACGAGATTTTATAAAACAGCTTTGAAAAAATCAGCTTGTTATTTATAAATAGGATATATCTACAATTTTAATGCTCACACATTCTACAAAAAAGTAATCTCGACTGTATATCTTTTTAATTTTTAGATAAAAGGTCCTATATTTTTGTCGGGCAATTCAATCATTAAGTTGTACTCTTCATTTAAAAACTAAAAATCATAAAAAGAAACGTTATTAATAAATTTCCACAGACTCGTGGAAAAACCGATTTTCACTGTCGGGCGGAAAAAATCGGCGAGTACATTTTATCGGACAATGTAAAAATAGTATTTTTCACGTTATTTTTGAACGATACAGAGAAAATCAGCTTGTTATTACTAAATTTTTTGAAGTTGTTTTTTTGGCATGTTTAGCTTGGTGGACTCCCTTATGGAACCAAAATTTTTGTTGGACAAGGTTTTTTTCAGATATTTCATGAAGTCGACTTTTGTATTCATTAAACAGCAATCTTCTTAAAGTGCCTATCCGTTCCGGATGTTGGCGATCATCACGGCTATCTTTACTTTGTTTATTGCAGCGCGGAACAGTTCAGTGGTAGTCGGTAAGACAGTAAACAGCAATACGTTATTAATAAATTTGATACATCACTTCAAAATGACCACTTTTGGATAAGCTGGAGAAAAAAAGCACCCGGTACAGAAAGTATCCCAAGAGATATTTTGGGGTCGAGGTCTTATGAAGCTATCCTGAAAATTGTAGCCTGTTATGTATGAGTGATACATTATGTCGCCTGGCACCTAGACTAACAATCTAATTAAATACATTAATATAAAATTGTGTACTAGCAGTCATATTTTTATATACTACTGAAACCGCAACATATTTTACTTTGTTTAATAATGAAATGACACTAGCGCCCTTTTTGTATTTGAGAGAACAAATAATAATGTACAAAACCGCCAATTTGTTAGGTGCGTCCTGACAGCCGAAGTGAACGCACATTTCTTTTGTGTTAAATAGCCACATTTCAAAAAACCCTAGTCGTTGTTATCGTTTTTATAAACAAAAGTGCTACATTCCGAAATAAGTCCGTAACTCCATTCCGAGAATCAGGAGTCATTATTGTAGATCTCTTTCTAAACGCGAATATATAGAAGGGGCGGTCTTACCATTGCAGCTTTACACCAAAATTATGTTGATAAATGTGTTTCTGAGGATAAACAATATGTTCCATACCAAATGTATTATCACAGTTTTATGACAGACTTTAATATCTCCTTCTGGTAGCCCAAGACACACCAGTGTGAAGAATGTACATTATTAAAAATGCTGACGATGAACACATAAGTTTATAAGCGAAACATAAGAACCACCTGAAAGAGAAAATCTGTTCAAGATCAGAAAAATAAAAAGAAAAACAAAAAGTTACTGAGATATTTATAGTTGCAGTATATGATTTGCAGGCTATAATGACTTATACACAGGGCGAAGTCTAGTGTTTATTATATTTCTAAAGTAAATGTACTTAATTTTACAATTACCGAACTGCGTTCCAAAGCTACAACTTGTTTTGTATGGCATGAAGGAGAAGGAGCACGAGGAGTAAGCGAAATTGGCTCGTGCGTATTTATATATTTGGAATATTTACAAAACAAAACAACTGATAATTTCGACATTGTCTTTTATGGCGATAATTGCTGTGGTCAGTAAAAAAATAAATATATGGTGGAGATGTATCAATATGCCGTAAATATATTTCCAAAACTGAAGAGTATTACTCACAAATTTCTAATTAAAGGACACACTCAAAATGAGGGCGATGCGGTTCATTCTACAATTCAAAGAAACGTATCCAGAGCTTTAAAGTCTCCAATTTATGTGCCTGACCAATATACAATATTAATAAAAACTTTAAAGAAAAAAGGGCCACCTTATTCAATGAAAGAACTGACTCATGAAAGTTTCTTTGATCTCAAACAACTTGCTTGTAAAAACTACACAACTAACGAAGATGGAGATAAGTTGAAATGGTGTGAACTAAAGATAATTCACATTAAAGCGTTCAAATATGTGATGACTTTAAAAAAAGGCACCAACTAGTACATGATATTACATCAGATACTATATTCTCAAAAGCTGAAAAAAGCACAACCAAAGAAACAAGATATTCTTAACCTGATAAATAAAAATATCATACCAAAGTATTGCTTGCATTTTCCGTCTCTGTTCCAGTGTTACAAATTTGAAAGTTTCAAGCATACTCCGGCAAGACACCCAGTATGGATAGGAATTACATTTTCTAACATATAGATATCTTAAAAACCTTATTTGTACCTTTTCAATTAAATCTATATTTATTTCTTCATGGGTTGCCCAATCTACAGAAGCATACTTAAAATGTGGTCTTACCAAGGAAATATATAGTTTAATTATGCTATCTATTATCTTAATATGTTTGGTGTTTCTAATTATAAATTCTAACATCCTAAGGGCCTTATTAGTAGCAATGTGATAGTGATCATTGAAGTGCAAGCTTTGCTGAAAATTCACACCAAGATCTTTACACACGGATTTTCTGCGCAATTCTCTATTATTGATATAATAAACCATATTAATAAAGTTCCTGTTACGTGTAAAGGTCATCACTGAACACTTTTCAACATTTAGATTTATTCTATTTATCTGAAACCAATTAGATACCGCATTCAAATCTAGTTGTAATAGTTGGCAATCACATTGATTTTCTACAACTCGAAATATCTTAAAATCACCTGCAAACACTAAACAAGTGGAAAATTCGAGACAACTAGAAAGATCATTTATAAAGCAAGCAAATAAGAGTGGATCCAGGTTGCTGCCCTGAAGAACTCCAGAAGTTACGGAATATTCCTCTGAGAAAAAATTACCAACTCTAACTTGCTGACTTTTATCTGCTAGGTACGAATTTAAAAATGTTAATGCAATAATGGAGAGGCCAAAGGTGCCCAGTTTTTTTAGTAATAAACCATGATCAACCCTATTAAATTCTTTTGCACAATCAGTGAAGATTTCATCCATTTGCCTCTTAGTATTTATGGGATCTGTAGCAGATTGTATGAAAATACATAAATTTGTAAGTGTTGATCTATCCGGTAGAAATCCATGTTGATATTGATTAAAAGATTTGATAAAATGTTGTAATAAGTTGTTATGTAAAATAGATTCAAATTTTTTGCCAAAGAATTTAAAATACTAATTGGTCTATAATTTTTTACATCATTAATATTACCAGATTTAAAAATAGGAACTGTAATGGTATCTTTTAATTTTTTAGGAAAGGTATTAGTTTTTAAAGCTAGATTAAATATAACCTGTAATGGTTCAACAAGTTGGTCAATACACCTCTTATAGATATAAGCAGGTAGATGATCTTTATTTGTACATTTCTTGGGTTTTCATCACTTTACATTAGCTCTAATGGCTTCTTCAGTTATCTCATCAAACTCTAGAATACCATGAAACTTAGGTATCGTCATATCAGATGAGATGCTTTAGACTGACTTAAAGTATAGTACAAAAGCATTTGAAACTCCATCAGAACCAGTGTAAACATTGTTGTCTAACTTAATTTCTGATGGTAAACCCCTGGAACTAATTCTGGATTTTACAAATGACCAAAAACTACATAGTTGGGTTTATGTTAACATTTGTTTCTACAGTGTCATAATATTTTATATACTCAGATTTTGTTTGTATTTTAATTGACTTCCTAAGACAGTTGTACTCATTCTTGATTTGGATATTAACATGTCCACCCTGTACTTGCCTATGTAGCTTGTTCTTCTTCTTGATTTTACAAATTAAATCTCGAGAAAAATATTTGGGAAATTTGTATTTACTATAAATATTGTTAGATTTTTGTCTATTAGGTACTGCTTGTTCAATACAATCTAACATTTTATCATATAAGGTTTGTATAGCATTATTTACATCATTGGTATGTTCTAATCCATTCCAATTTATTAATCTAATTAGATTATATAAGAGAAGAAAATTGCCGCTAGAATAATCATATTTAAAAGATTAGTGAATTGTAATGTTATGTTTATCACTCTTGAGACCTTTGATACTGTCAAGTTAAGAGAAGGATGATAGTTATCCTCCTGAACAAATGGATCACTACTTCTAGCACAAATCACATGAACATTGGATAGCATTAAATCTAACTTTCTACCCATATAATTTACTACTGAATTTATTTGGCATAGACCACATATACTTAAAAACTGATTCAGTCTTAAGCTTTTATCACATGTGCCTAATACATAATTAGGTATATTAAAATCTCCAACAATGAAGACATCTACATTATCAAAAACAATATTTTCAACATTTACTAAAAAGTTATTTAAATCTAACATAGAAACAGAAGGTGGAATATACACACATATTAATAATAAATTACACTTGTGGTATTTTATTTTTACTAGTAAACATTCAATTTCACTGTTAGTATTAAAATTAATATGTTTAGATACTATATTTTTCTTAACTGCAATAATCAACCAACCTCCACGAGTTTTATTGTTATCTCTATCTCTTCTTGCTACATTATACCTTTTGTCAAACAACTCAGCATCCAGGACACTAGTATTTAACCATGATTCAGTAATTAAAATAATATCGTGGCCACAAGACAACATACTAGTATAAAAGTCATGTACTTTAGTTCTTAAACCACAAACATTCTGATAATATAAATTTAAGTTAAAGGATTTAAAAGAGGTTTGCAGCTTGCTACTTACAGGACTGTTTTGTTAATAACCTTTACATTTGTATCTGTCTTTTCTAGTTTGTCTGGATTTACTTGATTGTTTAGTTTGAAGGATCCATTGTTACATTCATCGGTACTGGCATCCTTTTGCTGGTAAAAAAATTAGAAATTAGTCACCCACTTGACCAAACATCTCTCTGCCAAGCTCTCCTGAAATTTGACTGGTTAATGGTTACCTTAAAAGATGCATAAGCCTCTCGGTGTTTTGATTGATGGTTTTCACATTTGGCTTCTGGAAAGTGTTGTTCTGCCATCAATTCAAAATCTTCTAATTTAGTATCAGGTGTTAATCTTGTTACGTACAAGGATACAGACTTGGGAATACTTGTTAAATTAGGGTTATTGTTGTTGTCCCCAACAACGAATCGTTTATTTCTACGCCTCCTCTGCTTTTGCCATCCTGTTTCTTCATCTTCAGAGACAAGGTTTTGCAAGGAAAACATTTTCTGGGCAGTTTCTGCTTCATGAACTGCAGCCCTAACTTCCCTATATTAACAATATTAGCATTAGCACTTTCATTTCCATCCTCTTTACCTTTATTTTTGGTTATATTTACTTTTGTTATAGGTGGCGCCTGCCCAGTCGTTGTCTGGATTTTGACACGATGTGAGTTTGGATCATTTAACCTACTATCGCTTGAACTACTTGCCACGTCTCGCCAGGTCGAATGGGATTTACGTTGACTTGCGGTGTTGCCATCTCTTTTAACTTTAATTTTTCTTCTAAAAATTTAATTTTTTCTTTTAAAAGATATGAATTCTCTTCAAGAATTATATTTTTGCTTTTTATTTCATCAACCAAAATCCTGAATAATTTAATTTCGTTGTCTCTAGGATCAACAGTAATGGAATCGGAGTACTTACATGTTTCTTCATTGTTATCTTGTTTTTCACTTTTTACAGAAGGTAAGTCTCTTGTAGGTCCGATGGCTTTTCTCCGAGTGAACAAAACCACAGCAGTCTTCTCTGGATTAACCCCGAGTGCCTTCTCCTTGCTAGACGGGCTTCAGCTAAGACCCAGCTGACCCAACGGACTCATGAGGACCACTCCCACAGCGGCACTTGAGGCTTTGCTGTATTTACCCTTTCTACATTTTATTGTAGAGCACGAAGCAATGATGGCAGCCTATCTTAACTGCTCTGGATACTAGGAGGAGAAAACCTCCTCATATATCCTCTGGAAGTGCCCGACACTGGCCTACAGAGGTAACAGATTCTGTGTTCAATCTTTATGCAACTGAACCAAATGAGGGAGTTATCCTTAAAGAGACTTGTGGCTTTCTGTCAGGCCACAACGTTACTAAAGGATTAGACTTTAAGAATGGCAGAAAAGGCTTAGACTTGGAGCCCCTGCTAATTATTGCAGATATGGGAGCCCGGAAAAGCCTGGGCCCCAGAAATGCGGAATACTAGGTCCTTATGGGCCTATTCCGTACATAACTTAACTATTATAAAAGTTTCAACGTCTATTTCATGATCGGTATCAGAATCAATCAACCTTGTCTCCAGATAATCCTCCTTAGTCGATTCATCTGATTCGTCGAAATCTTCTTGGGGTAAAGTATTTTTGTCAAATTCACCATCTTTGAAAACAAGTCGAGTAAGCTTTTCTACGTCTACAGGATTATCAAGTTTGTAAATAGGTTCACTCATTTTTTCAAAAGTGTTGCCAAACTATGATTAAATATTTTTCCACGTAATAGTTACAAAATTAGTAAGGTCGAATATTCACAAAATATACCATTTAGCTTCAGTAAAAGACAGTAAACACTAGTATATTATAACTGTCATACGTCACAACAGATATACCAAAAAGCACTGACGTGGTTGGTCATGCTATGTCCGGCGTATACTACAAAACATGCCACAAGAAAACAGTTTCACAATCTTTTTAAGCAATTTTTATTTTTCACCTCTGACGGGCGTTCTATGATATCTATATATTTTAATTGTATATATTTTTTGCATTATTATTTAAGAAATTCATAAACATTTACTTTTATGTTTGTACGGTTAATTGTAATAAAGGACTTCCGTACGATATTCCTATTTTCTTGAGAATTCTTCAGATGTGAATTTCAAGATTGTTCCAAGAAAAACTTGCGTGGAATCACAAAAGCAACCAACATAAATTTAATTTCCACGTATATTTACCGATTCGAATGCAGTGCGGCTGCTTCCACTATTATTATTTTGTCTCAGTAATTACATCTCACAATAGAATTGCCAAACTGATGAAACTTTGTTGAAAACGGGTATCACGCGCCAACTTTGCTTAC